>NC_132839.1:30406875-30743750 GCF_048164855.1 Canis lupus baileyi
AAACCCCCAGATATTCATCAATGAGGAAAATTAACTGTGGTCAACTGATGCAATGGAATACTATTCAGCAATAAAAAGAAAAAAGGAAAAAGTTACTGATATATACAACATAGATGCCTCTCAAAACATGGTGACGAGTCAAAGAAGCCAAGCATAAGAGTGTAGACACTGTACACAACTCTAAGACAGGCAAAACTCATTGACAGTTAAGTATTCAGAACAGTGTTCCCTTTAGGGGTGGGAGAGGTTGGAGCAGAGGCAGGGACCACCGGCAAGGCCAGGAGAGCACTTCTGTGATAGTGGATTTGAGACCTTGACAGGGCCTGGGTTACAGAGGTATATGCCCTTGTCAAAACCTAAGGAATGCTATACTTAAGAGCTGTACGTTTCTCTATGTATAATTTTCACCTAAAAAACGAAAAAAAACCTGGAAACAAATACTGAACTCTAGTTAATAATACATGTGACAAAGTACCAAGAGGTGAAATGTCCTGAGATTTACAACTTAGTTTAAAATCTATCAAAGAATAAGATGGATTGATGAATAAATCAAGGGTAGATGGACAGATTGATGATCAAGCAAATTGATAACTACAGAACATAGGTGGTGGCTCCATGTATATCTCCTTGCAGTTCTTCTAACTCTTCTATAGGTTTGAAAAATTTCAGAATAAAATGTGAGGAGATTATACATTCAACTGAGAATATGGGTTCATAGCTAAAAATTGCAAGTCTGAACTATACTTTTTAAATCTGCAGAAATAAGTAGAATGAAGGAGATCAAGAAAAACTTGAAATTGGGCAAGATGAATTACAGGCCATGGTCTCCAGGGCTCCCTACCTACCATGAGCCTAGGCATCAAAATGATGCTCCACTTAAACCATAACTAGTCAATTGTAAATAGTAGCTGTCTTAGAAGCATAGACTTACCCAGTGAACTACTAAATAGATTGATTTTAATGATTTCATTGACTGATTTTATGAATTATATGATTATAAATGAACCTAAATTCTCTTACATCTTATGGGAGAAAACCCCTGAGAAATAATTATATGTAAACAACACTCTTAATACAATATGTTTAGCTTTTTATTTTATTTTTTATTTTTATTTTATTTATTTTTTATTTATTTTTATTTTATTTTTTAAAGATTGATTGATTGATTGATTAATGAGAGACACAGAGAGAGAGAGGCAGAGACACAGGCGGAGGGAGAAGCAGGCTCCATGCACGGAGCCCAACGTGGGACTCGACCCCGGGCCCCCAGATCAGGCCGTGGGCTGAAGGTGGCGCTAAACCGCTGCGCCACCTGGGCTGCCCTAACTCTTTAAAACTGAAAAGCTGTGAGACTTTTTAGCGGTTAAAATGAGTCAAGGCTAGGATCAGTACAGTAATAAGCAAGTAAGCAAATAAATACTAAATAACTCCTCCAACTTTCATTTCAGAATCCCCAGCCCCGCCCCGAAATGTGACCTGCATTTGGTAGAAATTCCAAAGCTGCTTTTTGTCATTAAGGAACAACCAAGTCCTAAAAGGCATCAGTCTCAATTAAAATCAGCAGATAGCCCAGTATTTAAGCCTGCAGGTCATCTCTGATGTGCCTTTTTCCCTCATCAAATATGGTGAAATCTCCCTTCTCAATAGCTCCGGGACGGCCCCCCTCCTTCCCTCTGCGGCCAGTGCACAGGGCCCGCAGCTCTCCCCTGGCCTCAGCCACCCTCTCCCGGCCCAGCCCATTCTCAAGTCTTCAGTGTAACCTTGAAAAGCTACATTTAATCCTGTCATCCCGCTGCTTAAAACTCCCACTTCCCAGTGGTCTTAGAGCCAGCCTGGTGGGCCAGCCTGGCATGGGCTTTGTGTTGTGGCCTGGCCCCTGCCGCTCTTCTGGGCTCGCCTCTTGCAGGCCACACTGGCCTCCATTCCTCCCTCTTGTTTCCCTGGGCTCTTTACTACCAGAGTCTTTACACATGTGACTCCTCTGCCAAGGAGGAATTTCCAAATCCACTCTCTTCCCTTTGCCTCCTTGCTTCCTAGATCTTCACCAAAAGGCAATTTCCACAGGGAAGCCTTCCCAGATGTTTCCAGCCCACTCCAGTCCCTCATGAGGTCAAGTCCCTCTGCCACATATTCTCCATGGACTTTACCTTTACTGCATCTTCTACAATTCATAACTTTGTATTCATGTGATTGTCTGTTCTCCCTTCAAATTATAAGTTTCATTTAAGAAGGAGCTGCATCTTATTTGATTACCTTTGTATGCTCAGTGCTAACACGGTACGTAGCTCATAGAAGCACAAGAAATTTGGGTGCCTAAGAGAATCAGATTAAGCAGGTTCTTTATCTTATAGGCTGTGGTGGACATACTTAATGATTTGGCCACCATATTGGTCTTTGGTGATTATACTTAACACTGATGTCTCTAAAGACATTAAATAGCAAAGTGTTTCATGGTAAAATAACAATAAAAAATTGTCCATTTTTTAAAACAAATACAGCATTTACTAAAAATTATATCCATATTCCCCGACATTGCCAAATCTATGACAGGCAAAAGAAGTTGGTATGATGGTGAGAAATTGAGGCCCAATACCTCAATGCCATTCCCTGAGCCCACTCCCTGCACCTCTGAGCCATTCCTTGTTACATTTCTAATGTATTCAGTGGAGAAGTAAACATGGTATTTAAAAAAAATTGTCCATATCCATACACATTTATAATGAAATGAAAAGTGAGTTTGAAATATTTCTTGATTATATAGAAGAGTGCTGGCTTTGATGGAAGAAGATTCTGACCAAAGTTGTCAAACTCAGGCTGTACAGACATAACCTGTTTTATCGTGCATCTCTTCATTGCACTATGCAGATATTGCCGATTTTTTGGTTTTTGCATTTTAACAAATTGGAAGTTTCTAGGAACCCTATGTCAACAAAGTCATTTTTCCAATGCCACTTGCTCACTTCATGTCTCTGTGTCCAATTTTGGTAATTCCTGCAATATTTCAAGCATTTTCATTACTACAGTATTTTTTATGGTAATCTGTGATCTTTGATGTTACTACTGTAATTGTTTTTTGGGTGCCGTGACCACGAGCATGTAAGATGGCGAACTTAATCAACAAATGTTATATGCTCTGCTGACTGGCTGTTGCCCCATCCCTCTCTCCCTCATCAAGCCTCCCTGTGCCCTGAGACACAACAATGTTGAAATTAGGCCAATTAATAACCCTACCATGGTCTCTCAGGGTTCAAGTAAAAGGAAGAGTTACATGTCCCTCACTTTAAATCAAAAGCTAGAAATGATTAAGCTTAGTGAGGAAGGCTGTTTAAGGCCGAGAAAGGCTGAGAGAGCTAGGCCTCTTGTACATAACAGGTAGCCAAGCTGTGACCGCCATGGAAAAGTTTGTGAAGAAAATGAAGAGTGCTTCTCCAGTGAACACACAAATAATAAAGTAAAACAGCCTTACTGCTGACATGGAGAAAGTTTTAGTGGCCTGGATACAAGCAAAAAAATTACAATTCACTGAAAGCTCAGTGTATGGTTAGCATTTTTCACAGCAATAATGTATTTTTACGAATGAAAGACCTTGATGTGTGACAGGAAGCCATCAAAATCCCAGACAACATAGGCAGAAACTTCTCTGACCTTGGCCGTAGCAACTTCTTATTAGACACATTACCAAAGGCAAGGGAAACAGCAGCAAAAATGAATTTTTGGGACTTCATCAAGATAAAAAGCTTCTGCAGAGCAAAAGAAACAAACAGAACTAAAAGACGCCTATGGAATCGGAGAAGATACTTGCAAATGACACATCTGATAAAGGGTTAGTATACAAACACATAAAGAACTTATCAAACTCAACACCTCAAAAACAAATAACCCAGTTAAAAAATGGGCAGAAGATACGAATAGATATTTTTTCAAAAAACACATCCAGATGGCTAAGAAATAGCTCATCTCGCACATGTCAGGATGGCTAAAATTAACAATATAAGACACAACAGGTGGGAGGATGCAGAGAAAGGGGAACCCTCTTGCACTGCTGGTAGGAACGAAAACTGGTGCAGCCACTATGGAAAACAGTATGGAGCTTCCTGAAAAAGTTAAAAATAGAACTACACTATGGTCTAGCAATTGTATTGCTAGATATATACCCAAAGGATACAAAAATACTAATTTGGAGGAATACATGCACCCTGATGTTTATAGCAGCATTATCCTCAATAGCCAAACTATGAAGAGAGCTCAAATATCCTTCGACTGATGAATAGATAAAAAAGATGTGCTAGATACATACAATATAATATTAATCAGCCATCAAAAAGAATGAAATCTTGCCATTTGCAGTGATGTGGATGGAACTGAAGTCTACTGTGCTAAGTGAAATAAGTCAGTTAAAGAGAAATACCCTATCCCTTCACTCCTATGTGGAATTTAAGAAAGAAAACAGATGGTCATATGGGAAGGGGGTACAAAAAAAAAGGAGGGAGGGAATCAAGCCCTAAGAGACTCTTAACAATAGAAACAAACTGAGAGGTGATGGAGGGAGGTGGGTTGGGGATAGGCTGGATGGGTGCTGTGTATTAAGGAGGGCACTTGTTAGGATGAACACTGTAAGTGATGAATCACTGGATTCTGCTCTAGAAATCAATATTGCACTGTTTGTTAACTACCTAAAATTTAAATAAATAACACAGTATGTTTAAATCAAGGTATGTACATTGCTTTTTAGAACGAATGCTACTACACACTTAACAGACAACAGTATAGTATAAACATAATTTCTTAAAATTTATTTATTTACTCACAAGAGACACACACACACACAGAGACACAGGCAGAGGGGAAAGCAGGCTCCATGCAGGGAGCCCGAAGTGGGACTCGATCCCAGGACCCCAGGATCACGCCCTGGGCCGAAGGCAGGCGCTCAGTGGTTTAGCTGAACCACCCAGGCTGCCCTATAAACACAATTTTTATATGTACTGGGAGACCCAGTAATTCATCTGACTTGCTTTATTGAGAAATTCACTTCATTGCAGTGGTCTGGAAGCAAGACTGCAATATCTCCAAAGTATGCCTGTATATTGGTTGTTTTTGTGTCACCCTCACTCCCAAATATTATGAAAAGGGGTCAAACTCTGGTTACAATGAAGATAAGTACTATCTCTAAACTGGTATAGCTTGAAGTCAACTTATTAAGAAATGTTTTAAGATTGAACATACTTGACCAACAACTTCAAGACAAAACTGAACGCTTCTGTGTATCTGATAAGACTTCAGTGACACAGTGCAGTCTGAATGCTGGATGAGAGATATGATCACAGAACCAGAGTAATTTGAGACCCTCCCTTCATTTACATGTAATAAAAAGGGCAGTGAGAGCGGTATAACACAGAATTTCTTTGATCATCTTCCTCTACTGAAAATGCTTTGATGAGTATTTCCTCAGATGCTAAAAGTATTTGATGTATAGATCAAAGATGTTTTCTATTTTCAAAAACTATTTTTGTTAATACACTTCTCAAAATTCCCACCCAAACAGCAAACCAACACCAAACAGTGTTCCCCCAAAACAGCAACAGAATACCCCATGCAACTCTCCAGATCCCTACCCTCAGCGATCACAGATACACAGCTCCTAAACCGTGGGCTGGCTGTTGCCACCGTTTTCATGTATTCCCAAGTCTGGGTTATCAAGAGACTGTAGCACCAAGACAAAGGCGAGACTGCATATGTGCCAATCTTGATATTGGTGCTCGATCTCTTTACCTCAGTGAATTTTATGAGTCTTATGTACTCCATACAACAACATCACCTCTTCCCTTTTACCTTAAAATATTACTTATGCCAAAGCAACATGCTTTGTTCTGATATAAATGATCATGCAGGGGCACCTGGCGGCTCAGTGGTTGAGTGTCTGCCTTTAGCTCAGGTCATGATCCTGGGGTCCTGGGATCAAGTCCCACATTGAGCTCCCCGTGGGAAGCTTTCTTCTCCCTCTGCCTATGTCTCTGCCTCTCTCATGAATAAATAAAACCTTTATTTAAAAAATGATAATGCCTATGAACTTTTCAGATGATACAAGATTAAAAAGAAAAATCTCAAGTTGTTTTGTTTTGTTTTGTGGTAATTTGGCATATGCCAAACAAGAACACATACCTCTCCTCTCCACAGTTTGGTATGTTCTGGGAAAACTTCAAACATCCCTCTTCTGTGCAATGCCAGATCTAGTATGTTCAGATGTCACTGGTATCCCATAATCAACATTTTCTTAGCGCACGGCTTAGTGCCCACTGGCCCCATATCCAACATGCATTTGCAAGAGCCATTACAAAGCAGCACTCCTATAGCCAGTGATAACTCCTTTTAAATGGAAACACATTTAATTCAAGGTACCATTCTGGCTTTATGTTTTATCTTTCTTTTTTCCTTGTCCAGTTTCTCTTTTAATGGCTTTCAAATACCTACACTGTAAGTACCACTTTGCTTCATACCTGGCAAATAGTGAATTTCTCAATATGGAAATATGATAATGGTTTTCAAACTTCAGCAACAATCAAAATTGCCTTAAGAGCTTGTGTGGGGCATCACCAGAGTTTCTGATTCACTAGGTCTGGGTGGAGCCTAGAATTTGGATCTCTAACAAGTTCCTAGATGAGGCCAATGCTGTGGATCTGGGGGCCATGCTGTAATACATGGGGACCCCTTACTCAGAGCTCACTGGGCACCGCCAACTTTGCTGACACCAGGGAGCTTGTCCAAACGACCGACTCTCAGACCCACTGAATCAGAATCTGTATTTTTACAGTTAATCTCCAGGTGGTTTTAACATTATAGTTTGAGAATCACTGATTTAAGTGGAAAAATCTCAGGTGCTTGCCAACAGATGTTTAAACATCTCCGTTTCTAGTTGTGTAAACCTGGGAAATTTATGAGCTTCACCAAGTCTCAGTTTCCTAATGGGTAAATGGGGATCAATGCCTACTATTTAGGATCTAAGAAGATTAGGATCTAAGAATGAAATAATGTGCAAAATACCAAGCCTGGTACCTTCTAGGTTGTTTTTTGTTTTGTTTTGTTTTTTTACCAGAATCACCTGGAAGGCTTGTGAAAGCACTTTGTCGGGCTCCACCCCATAAGTCCTCTGTTTCAGCAGATCTGGGTTGAGAATTTGTGTTTCTAAGTTCCCTGTGAGGCTGTGGCTCCTGACCCAGTGGCCTTTCTCTGAGAACCACTGGACTAGTCCATAGAGGGCACCCAGATAATGCTGGTTCCCTTTGCCTTCTCTCTCACAGATGTATCCCTGTTAGTCAAGACTCTGGATTCAGGGATATTTATATTGTTTATTATTTCAGTACTGATTTTAGTTTACAAAACCATTTCCATGAAAGCATTCATTGAGCATATGTGCTGTCATTCACTTATTCTGTGTCCCCTCACTGCTCAGTGACAAAGAGAAACATATCAATAGCTTCAGAAAGTAATTTCATTTTGCTTCAAGTTTCTCGCTCTTAAAGAACTGTCATGGACTGACGGCACTTTTGTGAAACACATTTATGTGTAAACTGTTATCCCTGCTGGATTTTGTCTAGAGAATGAGGGAATTGCAAAGATCACATTTTCCCACTCCTGTTCCACTAGTGCTCAACAGAGAGTCATTCAAATGTTTAATGACACCAGGGGCTTCATTTGCACTGCCATTAGCCTAAAACAGAAGCAATCAGCAGGACCTTTGCCTCATAAATCAGGCCCTTTGGTAGCTACAGCAAAGCCAGGACAGCACAAAGGAAAAATTAATAATAATGAGAGCAGAAGAGTACAACAGCTTTATCACTGTGTGTCCTAAGGTTCTGAAAATGCTGTTCAGTAGAATCTTTGTTTACATTTTGTGAACAATCACCCCAAGGAGAAAAAGGGCATCTCTAATTGTAATCTCATTTTCTAGTTCAACTCAAGAAATATTTATCGGGCCTAAGAGACAAAGATGGTTGGAACACAGTCCCTGCTTTCCAATGATTTACTGTATAACAGGGGACAAAATATAAGTCCTGTCACAACGCATCTATTCATTAAGTGTTCGCTGAGTGTATATACCCTGTGCCAGGTCATGTTTTAGGCTCAGGAGATGTGTCAGAGAACAAGAGAGAGGTCAGTAAACTGGTTCAGAAGTGCCAAAGACAGTATTGCGCAAGGGGTGGGATGCTTATAAATAGGTCAAGAGCATTCCAAAACACGACACCAAATCACCTTGAATCACATCATCAAGTCATTTATTGTTCAGTGTTTTTCCAAGCCTTCTGTGTCCATCAAGGGGAAAGCCTCAGGATAGTGCTGCTATCTGTAACACCCACCACCTTGTAAAGAAAGGGGGCTCAGTCTCACAGTTCAGACAGCCCTGGCTGTCAAGAATTCAATACACTGAGGGGGTTTCTCTATTATATCTCTATTCACTGTTACCTTCTCTTAGTACTAGCGATTATGGTATTCCGCTTTATGGTAGTAATTGTCATAAGGATACTAAGTTTTAAAAGTGACTCTTTCTAAAGAAAAACATGAAGCATAATTAGGTCAGATGATGCCTAGATATGCAAACAGTCAAGGTCCAGGAGTGCCCTAAATCTGGGAAACAGTCGTGAGTGATGTGCCCATCCTTGACCTCCCAAATGCTGTGGCTTCAGGGGAGAACCAGAGCCAGAGGCTGCAGCTCATGAGCTGGAGACGTTGTAGAAGTCACGCTGGCCAGCTCGCAGCTGGATGGACCTGGCAGGCCCTTCCAAGTTTAGTGTCTCCATATGTCAGATGGGTAGGTGCATGCCCAACAGGGTCTGGCACAGCTCCCAGGGGCCATTCCCATCTTCCCTTCCCAGTGGCACTCAGCACAGCCCTCCACTGCCGGGTCACTGGCAGCTGCCAGTCTGAGGGCTGATGCCACCTGTTAAATACTAGTTAATGAGACTCTTCACCTTATTTGGACTGCATAATGCTCCTTTAGGAAGGAAGGCACCAGAGAGGCGTTAAACAACACTCCTCAGTCCTGAGAAGCAGTAACAAGATGGATGAATCAATCAGGATTCATAATTTTTTAAAAAGTATATAAATCCCATGCAGCAGGGACAGATTCCTTTCCCCTTCCAGACACAATAAAAATGCCACTCAGGCCCAAGCAGGAACAGCGTTACTAGAATGGGCTGTAACTGGCCCAAGCAGGAACATCGTTACTAGAATGGGCTGTAACTGGCCCATTCCTTCAAGTTAGTAGTGCCTATGAGTGGAGTCTGGTGATGACAGACTAACGGCAGGAGGACGCCGAAGCTTCCCGGGAGCACAGCTGATCAAAGGGAAAAGATGGCGTGAAATACAGTCATGAGGTCCATTCTCACTTTAAACAGAGATGGAGTTTCATTTCCCCTTATTTTAGCTTTTCTGTTCTATACATTCCAGCACTACTAGGCTGAAGATGTACCAGAAAAAAGTATCTAAAATTCTTGTCTGAAAGCTGCTAGAAGCCCAAACAGACTTAAAATTTAAATACTTTTTATAATAGTTCTGGTCCTGTCCAGGTAACGATTTGGGATCATTCAGACTGGTCCATTTGTCTCACCTGACCCTCTGTGCCTGGGGCTACCTGTGTGGGGCCTTTATCACCAGAAGGTTCTCACACTAGAACCCCTGGAGTCTCAGGCTTCCTCAAGAGATCCAACTAGTAGCCACTGCAAGAGGGTCTGCTTCAGTAGAGAAGACAATGTAGTATAACGATAGGGGCCTGTCTACCACCCTCCCAAGAGGTATATCAGTAGAAACTCCTAGAGATACAGCTGGAGCTTCCTCGGTGCCACATCAGGGGCACAGCATCTAAATCACCACACATGTGGCAACTATTTGAAAGTTTCCTGGGATAGGGATGGTCTGTCTCCTGGTAACTGTCCCAATGTCTAAAAGTCCACATTAACAAAAGAATTCCTCAAGAATTAGAGATCCTAAGACAGATCCATAGGTGTATTCTATCAGACATTTTGGATGGGTTAATATCTATTTTTCTCAAACTATTCCAAAAATAGAATAGGAAGGGAAGCTTCCAAATACATTTCATGGAGCCAATAATACCCTGATGCCAAAGCCAGACAAAGACACCACAGAAAAAGAGAAAACTATAGGCCAATACCCCTGATTAACACATATGCAAAAATCCTCAACAAAATATTACCAAACTGAATTCAACAACATATTAAAAGCATCATTCACCAGGATTAAGTGGAGTGATTCCAGGATGCAAAAATGGTTCAATATCTGCTAATCAATCAACCACAGTGATAAAATGAAAATCACTGAGAAAATCAAAATCATATGATCATCTCAATAGTTGCAGCAAAAGCATTTGACAAAATCCAACATCTGTTCATGATAAAAACTCACAACAATGTATGTTTAAAGGTAACATACCCTCAACACCATAAAGGCCATACAAGACAAGCACAACTAATATCATACTCAATAGTGAAAAACTGAGTTTTGCCTCTAAGATCAAGAACAAGACAAGGATGTCCACTCTTACCACTTTTGCTCAACTCTGGAACTGCTATGCACCGATCAGACAAGAAATAAAAGGTGTCCAAATAGCAAGGAATAAGTCAAAGTGTCACAATGTGCAGATGGCATGATACTCTACATAGAAAATAAAGACTCCACCAAAAACTATTAAAAGTAATAAATGAATTCACTGAGTTTCAGGGTACATAATTAATAGATGGAAATTTGTTGCATTCTGTATACTAATAACAACGTGGCAGAAAAATAAACGAAGAAAGCTACTCCATTTACAATTCCATCAAAAAGAATAAAATACCTAGGACTAAACCAAGGGGGTTAAAGACCTATACTTTGAAAACTATAAAACACTGATGAAAAAAATTGGAGATAACACAAATAAATGGAAAGTATTGTTAAAATATGCACACTCCCCAAAGCGATCTATAGATTTAATGCAATCCCTATCAAAATATCAAAAGAATTTTTCACAGAACTAGAACTAATAATGCGAAAATTTGTATGAAACCAGAAAAGACCATGAATAGCCAAAGCAATCTTAAAAGAAGAACAAAGCTGAACATATCAATCCCAGATTTTAAGATATGCTATGAAGTTACAAATCAAAACAGTATGGTACTGGCACAAAAACAGATACATAGATCAATGGAACAGGATATAGAGGGCAGAAATAAACTTATGTTTGTATTGCCAATTAGGGGAGGCAGGTGGGGGGATGGAAAGACTGGGTGACTGGTACTGAGGGGGGGCACTTGACAGAATGAGCACTGGGTATTATACTATAGTATATACTATACTATACCCAACCCTACAACAAAGGAGGCAAGAATATACTCTGGGGGAAAAGCAAGTCTCTTCAGTAAATGGTGCTGGAAACACTGGTTAGCTACATGCAAGAGAATGAAACTAGACAGCTGTGTTACACAATACACAAAATTAACTCCTAATGGATGAAACACCTAAATGTAAGAGTGAAACATGTGCAATAATCTCTGGACAACAACCTTAGCAATGTTTCTAGATCTGTCTCCTCAGACAAGGGAAACAAAACCAAAAATTAACTACTAGGGCTACACCGAAACCAAAAGCCTTTGCACAGCAAAGGAAAACATCAACAAAATGAAAAAGTAACCTAGTAAGTGAAAGAAGGTATTTGCTAAGGATGCATCTGAAAAGAGATTAATATCTAAAATATACAAAGAACTTATATAGTTTGACATCAAAGTAACAGATAATCTGATTTAAAAATGGGCAGAGGACCTGAATAGACTTTTTTTCCAAAGAAGACATAAAGATGGTCCACAAATACATGAAAAGATGCTTAACATTATCATCAGGGAAATGTAAATCAAAAGCACCTATCGCCTCATGCCTCTTAGAATGGCTAATATCAAAAAAGATAAGAAATAACCAGTGTTGGTGAGGCTGTGGAGGAAAGAGAATCCTCATGCACAGTTGGTGGGAATGTAAATTGGTGCAGCTATTATGGAAAACGATGGAGGTTCCCCAAATAATTAAAAATAGAATTACCATAGAATCCAGTAATTCCACTACTGGGTATGTACCCAAAGAAGACAAAAAGACTAACCTGAAAAGACATATGTTCCCATATGTTTATTGAAATATTTACAATACTCAAGATATGGAAGTAACCTCAGTGCCATCAACAGAAGAATGGATAGAGAAGATGTGGTATGTACACACACACACACACACACACACACACACACACATGCATACGGGAATATTATTTGGTCATAAAAATGAGTGAAATCTTGCCATTTGAAACAATATGGATGGACCTAGAGGGTACTATCTAAGTAAAATAAGTCTGACCGAGAAAGACAAACCCCATATGATTTCACTTGTATGTGGAATCTAAAAACAGAACAAATGAATAAACAAAAAAAGCAGAAATATTTCTGTAAACACAGAGAGCAAACTGGTGATTACCCGAAGGAAAAGGGTAGAGGGGAGAGGGAAATTGGGTGAAGAGGAATGGTAAGTACAGGCTTCCAGTAAGGGAATAAATAAGTAATAAGGTTAAAAGGTACAGCATAAGGTATATACTCAATGGTATTATAATACTATTATATGGTGACACATGGTAGCTACGCTTGCGAGCATAGCATAATGCATATAGTTGTGGAATGGCTATGTTGTATACCTGAAACTAACAAAACACTGTGTGTCAACTACCCTTAAAAAATTGTCTGATCACATATAAGAAAGAAAGAAAGAAAGAAAGAAAGAAAGAAAGAAAGAAAGAAAGAAAGAAAGAAAGATAGATAGATTGATTCTAGAGGTGAGAGGTGTGTGATTGTCCAGTTTAGTCTGAAGCCTTAGGCAGTTAAGTCATCACTGACCTATCACAGAGGGAGGAGGTGCTGGAACCAAGGGCACAGAAATGAAAAGAGATAGGGTGGAAGGACAGATTAAGTGTTCATGCTGTCTTCTGATCAATCTTCAGTGCTCAGAAATAGCAAATATTTGGGTAAATACTAGAAAAAATTTCTCTTAATTTTAAAAAACATATGTTTAGGGAAAAAAATCATAACACTGTCTTGTGGGGTTTATAATATATGTGGATGCAATGTATATGAAAATTATAGCATAAAGGACAGGACAGAGAGTTGGTAAATGTACTTTACAGTTGTAAGTTTTCCATATTTCACAAGAATTGGTACAATACTGGGTTAAGTAGACTGGGTAAGGTTATGGTTGTATATGATACTCTAGATTAACCATTAAAAATTGCAGAGATATGGGGTGCCTGAGTGGCTCATTCAGTTAAATGTCTGACTCTTGGTTTCAGCTCAGGTCATGATCTCAGGGTTGTGAGATTGAGCCCCAAGTCAGGCTCTGTGCTCAATGCAGAGTCTGCTTGAGATACTGTCCCCTCCCTCTCCTTCTGCTCCTCCTCTCCCCATTTGGGCACATGACCTCTCTCTAAAATGAATGAATGAGGAGCACCTGGATGGCTTAGTGGTTGAGTGTCTACCTTTGGCTCAGGTTGTGATCCCAGGGTCCTGGGATCAAGTCCAGCTTTGGGTTCCCTGCAGGGAGCCTTTCTCTCTCTGCCTGTGTCTCTGCCTCTCTCTGTCTCTCATGAATAAATAAATAAAATATTTAAAAAATAACTTTAGCTTGCACCTTAGGCTAGAAAAAGGACAGCGAGTAAACCTGAAGTAAGGCGAAGAAAGGAAACAATAAAGATCAAAGCAACAATCAATAAAAACAGTGCACATGCACAAATACATACAGATAAAACTGGTGAAACCTAAGGTTTCAGGCCCAGATGAGAAATTCTATGAAACATTTAAAGGATAAATCATGCCAACTCTCAACCTCATCCAAAAGCAAAAATGAATACCAAAACTAAACAAAAACAAAGAGGAAGGAAAACTTGCCCACTTATTTTCTGAGGCCAACATTACATTGATTCCAAAAGTAGATATTATAAGAAAAACTAACATCCCTACATGTATATACATGCAAAAATTCATAACATTTTAGGAAATCAAATCCAACAAATGTGTGTAAAGGATAATACATTCAGTGGAGTTAATCCCAAGTGAAGTTTGATTTAATATTTGAAAATCTATCAATATAATTCACCATATTAACAAACTAAATGAAAAAACTCATCAATAGTTTTTTTTCTTTCTTTATTTTTTCATCAATGGATTTTTTAAAATCATTGATAAATCCAACATCCACTTCCAATTTAGAAAAAGAAAAACTTTAGTAAACTAAGAAAGACTTCCTTGACCTAATCAGTATTATATACAAAAAGAATTATAGTTAATATCATATCTAATGATCAAGGAATGAATGCTCCCCCTACCCCCAAGAATGAGGAACAACGCAAGGACGTCTGCCTTATACTTTCTATTCCATACTGTAATGGAAGTTCTATATAGTGCTAGAAGGCAAGAAAAAGAACTAAAAGCTGAGGGAGGGGCAAGATGGCGGAAGAGTAGGGTCCCCAAATCACCTGTCCCCACCAAATTACCTAGATAACCTTCAAATCATCCTGAATATCTACGAATTCGGCCTGAGATTTAAAGAGAGACCAGCTGGAATGCTACAGTGAGAAGAGTTCGGGCTTCTATCAAGGTAGGAAGACGGGGAAAAAGAAATAAAGAAACAAAGGCCTCCAAGGGGGAGGAGACCCGCGAGGAGCCGGGCTGAGGCTGGGGCGAATGTCCCCAGGACAGGAGAGCCCCGTCCTGGAGAAGCAGGAGCTGCACCGACCTTCCTGGGCGGAAAGGGGCCCGCAGGGAGGTGGAGCAGGACCCAGGAGGGCGGGGATGCCCTCGGGCTCCCGGGGACACTAACAGACACCTGCGCCCCGGGAGAGTGCGCCGAGCTCCCTGAAGGGCTGGACCCAGAGCAGCTCGGAGGCGGCTCCGGCAGAGGAAGAGGCTCGGTGTGGAGGGGGTTGTGCGACCGAGAGCAGCTCGGGGGGGCTCGAGGGGCGGCTACGCAGGGAGGGGGCTGCGCGGCCGGATAGCGAAACCAAGGGCTCAGGCCCGGGAGCACAGGGCGCTGGGACACAGGCCAGGATCCGGCCTCCCCCCGGGACAGGCAGAGACCGGGAGGGCCCAGGACAGCAAGGATGCTCCTGCCCCAGCTGAGCAGATCACCGCCCCGCCCCGGAGCCACCAGGCCCTGCAGACAGAGAGCTCTGTAGTACTGCGGGAGCTGACTCCAGGGCTCCAGAGCTGGCTGCCACCACTGGGGTTGTTCCTACAGGGGCCTCATGGGGTAAACAACCCCCACTGAGCCCTGCACCAGGCAGGGGGCAGAGCAGCTCCCCCAAGTGCTAACACCTGAAAATCAGCACAACAGGCCCCTCCCCCAGAAGACCAGCTAGACGGACAAGTTCCAAGGGAAGTCAAGGGACTTAAAGTACACAGAATCAGAAGATACATCCCCGTGTTTTTGTTTTTGTTTTTTTGCTTTTTGATTTCTGTTTGCTTCCCCCAACCTTTTTTCCCTTTCTTTTTCTTCTCTTTTTTTCCTGTTTTTTCTTCCTTTTTTCTTTTTCTCTTTTCTTTCCTTCTTTCACTCCTCTCTTTTTCTCCTTTTCCCAATACAACTTGTTTTTAGCCACTCTGCACTGAGCAAAATGACCAGAAGGAAAACCTCACCTCAAAAGAAAGAATCAGAAACAGTCCTCTCTCCCACAGAGTTACAAAATTTGGATTACAATTCAATGTCAGAAAGCCAATTCAGAAGCACTATTATACAGCTACTGGTGGCTCTAGAAAAAAGAATAAGGACTCAAGAGACTTCATGACTGCAGAATTTAGAGCTAATCAGGCAGAAATTAAAAATCAATTGAATGAGATGCAATCCAAACTAGAAGTCCTAACGACGAGGGTTAACGAGGTGGAAGAACGAGTGAGTGACATAGAAGACAAGTTGATGGCAAAGAGGGAAACTGAGGAAAAAAGAGACAAACAATTAAAAGACCATGAGGATAGATTAAGGGAAATAAACGACAGCCTGAGGAAGAAAAACATCCGTTTAATTGGGGTTCACGAGGGCACCGAAAGGGACAGAGGGCCAGAATATGTATTTGAACAAATCATAGCTGAAAACTTTCCTAATGTGGGAAGGGAAACAGGCATTCAGATCCAGGAAATAGAGAGATCCCCCCCTAAAATCAATAAAAACCGTTCAACACCTCGACATCTAATAGTTAAGCTTGCAAATTCCAAAGATAAAGAGAAGATCCTTTAAGCAGCAAGAGACAAGAAATCCCTGACCTTTTTGGGGAGGAATATTAGGGTAACAGCAGACCTCTCCACAGAGACCTGGCAGGCCAGAAAGGGCTGGCAGGATATATTCAGGGTCCTAAATGAGAAGAACATGCAACCAAGAATACTTTATCCAGAAAGGCTCTCATTCAAAATGGAAGGAGAGATAAAGAGCTTCCAAGACAGGCAGGAACTGAAAGAATATGTGACCTCCAAACCAGCTCTGCAAGAAATTTTAAGGGGGACTCTTCAAATTCCCCTTTAAGAAGAAGTCCAGTGGAACAATCCACAAAAACAAGGACTGAATAGATATCATGATGACACTAAACTCTTATCTTTCAATAGTAACTCTGAATGTGAACGGGCTTAATGACCCCAACAAAAGGCGCAGGGTTTCTGACTGGATAAAAAAGCAGGACCCATCCATTTGCTGTCTACAAGAGACTCATTTTAGACAGAAGGACACCTACAGCCTGAAAATAAAAGGTTGGAGAACCATTTACCATTCAAATGGTCCTCAAAAGAAAGCAGGAGTAGCCATCCTTATATCAGATAAACTAAAATTTACCCCAAAGACTGTAGTGAGAGATGAAGAGGGACACTGTATCATACTTAAAGGATCTATTCAACAAGAGGACTTAACAATCCTCAATATATATGCCCCGAATGTGGGAGCTGCCAAATATTTAAACCAATTAATAACCGAAGTGAAGAAATACTTAGATAATAATACACTTATACTTGGTGACTTCAATCTAGCTCTTTCTATACTAGATAGGTCTTCTAAGCACAACATATCCAAAGAAATGAGAGCTTTAAATGATACACTGGACCAGATGGATTTCACAGATATCTGCAGAACTTTACATCCAAACTCAACTGAATACACATTCTTCTCAAGTGCACATGGAACTTTCTCCAGAATAGACCACATACTGGGTCACAAATCGGGTCTGAACTGATACCAAAAGATTGTGATCGTCCCCTGCATATTCTCAGAACATAATGCCTTGAAATTAGAACTAAATCACAACAAGAAGTTTGGAAGGACCTCAAACACGTGGAGGTTAAGGACCATCCTGCTAAAAGATGAAAGGGTCAACCAGGAAATTAAGGAAGAATTAAAAAGATTCATGGAAACTAATGAGAATGAAGATACAACCGTTCAAAATCTTTGGGATGCAGCAAAAGCAGTCCTGAGGGGGACATACATCACAATACAAGTATCCATTCAAAACCTGGAAAGAACTCAAATACAAAAGCTACCTTACACATAAAGGAGCTAGAGAAAAAACAGCAGATAGATCCTACACCCAGCAGAAGAAGAGAGTTAATTAAGATTCAAGCAGAACTCAACAAAATCGAGACTAGAAGAACTGTGGAACAGATCAACAAAACCAGGAGTTAGTTCTTTGAAAGAATTAATAAGATAGATAAACCATTAGCCAGCCTTATTAACAAGAAGAGAGAGAAGACTCAATAATAAAATCATGAATGAGAAAGGAGAGATCACTAACTACCAACACCAAGGAAATACAAACGATTTTAAAAACATATTATGAACAGCTATACGCCAATAAACTAGGCAATCTAGAAGAAATGGACGCATTCCTGGAAAGCCACAAACTACCAAAACTGGAACAGGAAGAAATAGAAAACCTGAACAGGGTCAATAACCAGGGAGGAAACTGAAGCAGTCATCAAAAACCTCCCAAGACACAAAAGTCCAGGGCCAGATGGCTTCCCAGGGGAATTCTATCAAATGTTTAAAGAAGAAACCATACCTATTCTCCTAAAGCTGTTTGGAAAGATAGAAAGAGATGGAGTACTTCCAAACTCGTTCTATGAGGCCAGCATCACCTTAATTCCAAAACCAGACAAAGACCCCACCAAAAAGGAGAATTACAGACCAATATCCCTGATGAACATGGATGCAAAAATTCTCAACAAGATACTAGCCAATAGGATCCAAGAGTACATTAAGAAGATTATTCACCATGACCAATTAGGATTTATCCCCAGGACACAAGGCTGGTTCAACACTTGTAAAACAATCATTGTGATTCATCGCATCAACAAGAGAAAAACCAAGAACCATATGATCCTCTCATTAGATGCAGAGAAAGCATTTGACAAAATACAGCATCCATTCCTGATCAAAACTCTCCAGAGTGTAGGGATAGAGGGATCATCCCTCGACATCTTAAAAGCCATCTATGAAAAGCCCACAGCAAATATCATTCTCAATGGGGAAGCACTGGGAGCCTTTCCCCTAAGATCAGGAACAAGACAGGGATGTCCACTCTCACCACTGCTATTCAACATAGTACTGGAAGTCCTAGCCTCAGCAATCAGACAACAAAAAGACATTGAAGGTATTCAAATTGGCAAAGAAGAAGTCAAACTCTCCCTCTTCGCCGATGACATGATACTCTACATAGAAAACCCAAAAGCCTCCACCCCAAGATTGCTAGAACTCATACAGCAATTTGGTAGCGTGGCAGGATACAAAATCAATACCCAGAAATCAATGGCATTTCTATACACTAACAATGAGACTAAAGAAAGAGAAATTAAGGAGTCAATCCCATTTACAATTGCACCCAAAAGCGTAAGATACCAGGATAAACCTAACCAAAGAGGTAAAGGATATATATCCTAAAAACTACAGAACACTTCTGAAAGAAACTGAGGAAGACACAAAGAGATGGAAAAATATTCCATGCTCATGGATTGGCAGAATTAATATTGTGAAAATGTCAGTGTTACCCAGGGCAATTTACACGTTTAATGCAATCCCTATCAAAATACCATGGACTTTCTTCAGAGAGTTAGAACAAATTATTTTAAGATTTGTGTGGAATTAGAAAAGACCCCGAATAGCCAGGGGAATTTTAAAAAAGAAAACCATAGCCGGGGGCATCACAATGCCAGATTTCAGGTTGTACTACAAAGCTGTGGTCATCAAGACAGTGTGGTACTGGCACAAAAACAGACACATAGATCAATGGAACAGAATAGAGAACCCAGAAGTGGACCCTCAAATTTATGGTCAACTAATATTCGATAAAGGAGGAAAGACTATCCACTGGAAGAAAGACAGTCTCTTCAATAAATGGTGCTGGGAAAATTGGACATCCACATGCAGAAGAATGAAACTAGACCACTCTCTTTCACCATACACAAAGATAAACTCAAAATGGATGAAAGATCTAAATGTGAGACAAGATTCCATCAAAATCCTAGAGAAGAACACAGGCAACACCCTTTTTGAACTCGGCCATAGTAACTTCTTGCAAGATACATCCACGAAGGCAAAAGAAACAAAAGCAAAAATGAACTATTGGGACTTCATCAAGATAAGAAGCTTTTGCACAGCAAAGGATACAGTCAACAAAACTAAAAGACAACCTACAGAATGGGAGAAGATATTTGCAAATGACGTATCAGATAACGGGCTAGTTTCCAAGATCTATAAAGAACTTCTTAAATTCAACACCAAAGAAACAAACAATCCAATCATGAAATGGGCAAAAGACATGAAGAGAAATCTCACAGAGGAAGACATAGACATGGCCAACAAGCACATGAGAAAATGCTCTGCATCACTTGCCATCAGGGAAATACAAATCAAAACCACAATGAGATACCACCTCACACCAGTGAGAATGGGGAAAATTAACAAGGCAGGAAACCACAAATGTTGGAGAGGATGTGGAGAAAGGGGAACCCTCTTACACTGTTGGTGGGAATGTGAACTGGTGCAGCCACTCTGGAAAACTGTGGAGGTTCCTCAAAGAGTTAAAAATAGACCTGCCCTACAACCCAGCAATTGCACTGTTGGGGATTTACCCCAAAGATTCAGATGCAATGAAACGCCGGGACACCTGCACCCCGATGTTTATAGCAGCAATGGCCACGATAGCCAAACTGTGGAAGAAGCCTCGGTGTCCATCGAAAGATGAATGGATAAAGAAGATGTGGTTTATGTATACAATGGAATATTCCTCAGCCATTAGAAACGACAAATACCCACCATTTGCTTCAACGTGGATGGAACTGGAGGGTATTATGCTGAGTGAAGTAAGTCAATCGGAGAAGGATAAACATTATATGTTCTCATTCATTTGGGGGATATAAATAATAGTGAAAGGGAAAATAAGGGAAGGGAGAAGAAATGTGTGGGAAATATCAGAAAGGGAGACAGAACATAAAGACTCCTAACTCTGGGAAACGAACTAGGGGTGATGGAAGGGGAGGAGGGTGGGGGGTGGGGGTGAATGGGTGACGGGCACTGAGGGGGGCACTTGACGGGATGAGCACTGGGTGTTATTCTGTATGTTGGTAAATTGAACACCAATAAAAAATAAATTTATTATTAAAAAAAAAAAAGAACTAAAAGCTATCCAGTTTGGAAAAGAAGTAGTAAAACCATCTTTTTTTTTTTTTTTTTAAGTGGATGACATCATTGTCTATTTGGAAGAAAATCTGATGGAATCTATAAAAAAGCTACTAAAATAATAAGCTTAGCAATGTTGCAGGATAGAAATTCAATGTGGAGAAATCAACTGTATTTGTATATAATAACAATAAGCAATTAGATACTGAAATTAAGAAAACAATACTACTTAAATAGCATCCCAAAATATGAGATACTTTGAAAGAAATCTGAAAATGGATAGCCAAGACTTGTACACTGCAAACCACAAAATAATATGGAGGGCAGTTAAAGAAGATCTAAACAAATGGAGAGCTAAATGATGTTAATGGATTGCAAAACTCAATGTGTGAAGATATGAATTTTTGCCTAATGTTCAGTTGTAATTCCAGAAGGCTGATTTGCCTGGAAATCAACTGGAGAGTTGATTCCAAAATTCATACAGAGACAAATGAACTAGAATAACCAAAACAACTCTGAGAAAAAAAAAAAAGGTTTAAGGATTTACAAACCTGATTACAACATTTATTATGAATCTATAGCAATCTCGGCAGCATTCAGATAGACAAACAGATCAATGGAACAGAACACAGGGCCCAGCATTAGAACCACATGTATATGGTCAATCAATTTTTGATAAAGGTACAAAGGCAATTCAGTGGAGAAAGGACTGTCTCATTAATTGGAGCTTGAAGCAACTGGTTATCCAAATGCCAAAAAATAAAAATAAAAAGGAATTTTAATCCACACCTCCCTCCATATACAAAAATGAACTGAAAATGGACCATAAACCTTAACGTAAGAGGTAAAACAATATATCTTTTGAAAGAAAATATGGGAGAAGGGTCTTGGGTTAAAGATTTCTTAGACACGACAACCAAGGGACATTCCATAAAATATTGATCAATTGGAATTCACAGAACTCCTGTACTTTGGGAAGACACTAAAAAGGGAATGAAAAGATAAGCCACAGGTGGGGAGAAAATATCTGCACATTTATGATAAAGAACTTTTTTCTAGAAAACATAAAAAACTGTCAAAAGTTAACATTAAAGAGACACAACTGAATTCAGAAATGAATTAACTATTTGAACATATGGTTCACCACTGAAGATACGTAGTTTTTATGTAGATGCTCAACATCATTAGTTGCTGGGGATTAAAAATTAAGATACAAAAGAAATATAACTGTCTGATTATGAGTGCCTAAAATTTAAAAATAGACCATTCCAAATGATGGAAAGAATATATGTGTTTGTGGTGATGGCTTCATGGATGTATACACACATCAAAGTTCATCAGATGGTTCATTTGAAGTGTGTGCAGTTTAATGTATGTCAGTTATTCCCCATTCTTTATTTCTTTTAACAGCTGTTAAAAAAGGAATAATTATCTGAGGTTCTACCCTAAGAAGCCAGGGGAAAATAAGACCAAGGTGAGTGGAAGAAATGCAGGAAATAATAAGGGTAAGGACAAGACCAAGAAAACTGATCAACTAAACAAACAGAGAGAAAATGAACAAAAGCCTATATGTCAGTTCTCCTCAAAGATTAACAAAACTGATAAATCTCTACCTACATAGAGCAACAACAAAAAAGACAACAAAAATACCTAACATCAATGATAGACAAATTGGAATTTTCCAAAATTTATGAAAAAGTAGGAAAAAAAAATGTTCCTCTCAAAAATCTTTCCACATAGGAAATTCAGGCCAACATATCTTCATAGGTGACTGTGATAATACATTTAAGGAAGAAATAACACCAATTATATATTATGTAAACTTATTCAGGAAATAGAGGAGAAGGCAATATATTTAAGGCCCTTTAATAGGTCAGCATAATCCTAATATGCAAAACCTAATGAAGAGATTTAAAAAAATAGACCAAGCTCCTTCATAAACAGATGCAAAAGACAGGACCTTTCCTATATGATAAAATCATACACAACCTATAAAGCAACTACTAATATTAATAAACCAAGCTAGTTCACAGGATATAAGGTTAGTAAAAAATCAACTATATTTTTATATGCTAGCAGCAAACATTTGGAAAATGAAATTAGAAATCAATCTCATTTTCTGTAACATCAAAAAACATTAAATACTCAGATATAAATTTAACAGAAATATGTAAGACTTCTATACTGAAAACTACATAATGGTGCTGAGAGAAATTAAAGATTTCAGCAAATGGAGAACTCTACCATGAGCACTGATTGAAAAAATCGATATTCAATTTCAATTCTCTCCAACTGATGTGCAGCTTTAATACAATCCTAATTTCGGCAGGCATTTTTTTTTTGAGGGGGGTAAATGTTAAGCTAATGTTACAACCTATATACAAATGCAAAGAATGTGGAATCCCAAACCAATTTTAAAAAGAACAAAGTAAAAAAATAAAAAATAAAAATAAATAAATAAAAAGAACAAAGTTTAATAATTTTTGTAACTCTGAGACTTACTATAAACAATTAAGAGAGTATAACTGGCATAGGGATTGACAGATTGATGCATGAGAACAGAGCCCAGAATAGAACTATAATCAGAACAGAGTCCAGAATAGACCATATAATAATTTGATCTTTTTGGCAAGGGTGCCAAAGCAATCCAATAGGAAAGTCTTTTCAAGAAATGGTGCTTTATTAACTGTATTTTATGGAAAAATATTAAGCTTGGTGCCATCTCACAACATACACTAAAATGAATTCTAGATGGATTATAAACTTATGTGTAGAAGATAAAACTACAAAGCCTTCAGGGAAAACGTTAAATAAATTTATGACTTGGGGAAAGCTAGGATTTTCTTAGGTCTCAGAAAGCAATAACCATAAAATATTGAAAAATTTATTCAAATTAAAAACTTCTGTTCATCAATAACACGGTTAAGAAAATGAAAATTCACAGAGTAGAAGAAAATATTAGCAAGATATATATCTGAATATAAATGTCTGTTATATATAAAGAAATTCTACAACTCAATAATAAGAATACTGTTGCTGAAAATGGGGAAAAGATTTGAATAGAAGGAGCAGGGGAAGATAATGGAGTAAGAGGATCTTGATCTTACCTCTTCCCAAGGACACATTGGGGTAAGAACTATATATAAGGCATTTACTCTGAAAATGACCTGAACAGTTCTTCCACAGCCAATGAAGGAAAAAAAAAAAAAAAAAGCCACAAACAGAATAACAAAAGGGTCAGGGATGTTAGTCAGGAATCAGAACCGTAATATACCTACCCACAAACAGGAGGGATATCACAGGGACAGAGGCCCTGAGCATCCCAGCTCTGGGGACCTGCACCAGGAAGATGAGACCCCTTAATGTCTGGCTTTGAATATCAGTTGGGCTTAATTCTGGAAGAGACAGAGGTCTACAGGAAAGCAAGACTCTTCCCTTTTTGGGCCAGCATCCTACATCACTTGGTCTAAGACCCCAAACAGAGGCAGTATTTGAAAACTACCCAGGCTATGTCTGAAGGAGATTTATTGACTTCAATAAGGGCATGTACCAGAGGGGCAGGAATTTGCATGAACTTTCCCCAGGAAAAATGCAAATGGGGCCCATTTTTCTTGCCCTCCTTCAGCCCAGTTGGCTGGACACTTGGTGGAGCCTTTTCTGAAACTCTCCAAATACCTTGCAAACATCAATTGCCCTATCCCAGTGTTCTTAGCAGAGACTACCCCACACAACCTGACCATCCTGGCAGGTGACCCTCAAAAGTAGCTCCTTCCCTGTCACACCTGATGGGCAGTTCCTGTAAAGACTGGACACCTCAAAAGTGACTCCAGGCCTCCCCTGGCACGCTCTCACCACCAGCACACCCATGGCAGTTGCACTAGGCCTCTCAGTCAGCTATGCCAGAAGTCGCCCCAACCAGCACAGCGCCAGCAGCAGTCATGGCTGGTCAATGCACCAGTCAGGCTGGGTGCTGCCCTGCCTGCATACCTGTACCAGCTACAGCCAGGCCTCCCAGCTAACCATGTCAGGGGGCCAGTGTGGCCCACCAGTGTACCTGTGGCAGTCATGGCACAGTCACAAATGTAGCCCACATGAAGGACACCCCTAGAGCATCTGGTTCTGGTAACTAAGGGGATTTGTGTTACTGGGTCCCAAAGGATGCCTTCTACATAAGATAACTACTTGAAAAACTTAGAGACATAACTGACTTATAAAGTACATAGAAACAAACAGTTAAATAAAATTAGGAAACAGAGGAATATATTCCAAGAACAGGGATTATGTTCCTAAGAACAAGACAAAAATCTCTGAAGGAGAACTAAATGAAACAGAAATAAGCCACCTACCTGATAATGTAATGTTCAAAGTAATGTCATCAAGATGTTCGACTGGCCATGAGAAAAGAGTGGATGAAGAGTGAGAACTAAAAAACAGAAATATATAGAAAAAGAATCAAACCTGAAGATTACAATAACTGAAATGAAAATACACTGGAGGGAACTTCCAGCTGATTAGAAGATTCACAATGGATCAGTGATATGGAAAACAGTAGTGGAAAGCACACAAGCTGATCAGTAAAAAAAAAATAAAAAATTCAACGTGAGGATAGTTCAAGATCTCTATAGTAACATCAAGCATACTGATATTCACATTATAGGGATCTGAGAATGAGAAAAGAGAAAAGGGCAGAAAACATAATATTTGAAAAATAATAGCTGAAAACTGCCTTAACCTGGAAGAGAGAACAAACAACTAGGTCCAAGAAGCTAAGAGCCCCAAACAAGAACCTAAAGGTGTCCATACTAAGACACACAGTAAGTAAAATGCCAAAAAAATAAAGATAAAAAGAGAATCTTAAAGGCCATGAGGAAAAGCAAATAGTTTCATACAAGGGAAACCCCATAAAGCCATCAGCTAATTTTTCAGTAGAAATTTGGAGGCCAGAGGGAATTGCATGATATACTCAAAGTGATCAAAGGAAAAATCCTATAACCAACAATACTCTTACCCAGTAAGGATATCATTTAGAATTGAAGGAGAGATAAAGAGTTTTCCAACAAACAATAGTTAAAAAAGTATTTACCACCAGTAAATTTGCCTTATAAAAAATATTAGAAACTTCTTTACATTAAAAAAAAAGCCATAACTAGGAAAAAATCATGAAAGGAAAAAATTTCACTGGTAAAAGCAAGCATATAGTAAAGGTAGCTCAATCACTTACAAAGGTAGTATGGTTAAGAAGAAAAATATAGTAAAATTAATTTCATCTACAAAAATTAATTACACAAAAGAAAAAAATGTTAAATATGCCATCATATACATATATGGGGGACAGTAAAAATTCAGTGCTTTAAGAATGTGTTTGAACTTAAGCAACCACTACTTAATACAGACTACTATATACATGGACTATTATACATGAATCTCATGGTAACAACAAACCAAAAACCTATAATGGATACACAAAAAATAAAGAGAAAGAATCCAAGCGTAGCATGAGAAAAAGTCATCAAATCACAAGAGAGGAAGAGAAGATGAAAGGAAAGAAAGATCTACACAATTACAAAAACAACCAAACCCAAATTAACAAAATGGCAGTAAGTGTATACCTATCAATAATTACTTTAAATGCTAAAGAACTAAGTACTCCAACCAAAAAACATACAGTGAGTAAATGGATTTAAGAAACCAAAACAAAACAAGACTCATTTATATGCTGCCTACTAAAGATTCATTGTGGACCTAAAGACACAAACAGACTGAAGTGAAAGGATACAAAAAGATATTTTATTCAAATGGTAGTGAAAAACAAGCTGGGACAGCAATACTCCCATCAGACAGAAGAGACTTTAAAACAAAGACTGTAATAACAAAGGGCATCACATAATAATAAAGGGATAAACCCAATAAAAGGATGTAACAATTGTAAATATCTATGCATCCATGTAGAAGTATATAAATATATAAAACACATGCCAACAGACCTAAAGGGAGAAACTGACATAAATGTGGTAATAGTAGGGGACTTTAACACTCCACTTAACATCAATGGATAGATCACAGAAACAGAAAATCAGTAAGGAAACAGTGGCTTTGAACAACATATTACACCAGATGGACTTAGCAGAAATATACTATATATATACAGAAAATAGATGAATATACATTCATCCAAAATCGGCAGAATATACATTCTTTTTGAGTGCTCATGGAACATTCTTCAGGATAGATCACGTTAGGCCACAAAACAAGTCTCAAACTTAAGAGCAGTGAAATAATATCAAATGCAATGGTTCAAAATCTTTGGGACACAGATAAAGCAGTTTTAAGAGTACGGGGATAACTCAAAAACTGAGAAAAATCTTAAACAATCTAACCTTACACCTAAAGGAACTAGAAAAAGAAGAACAAGGCCCAAAATTAGTAAAACAAACAGAAAACCGAAACCAAATGATAAAATACAAGCAGAATTAAATGAAATACAGACTAAAAAACACAATAGAAAAGATCAATGAAATAGTTGGTTCTTAAAAAAAAAAAGAAGAAAATGTAGAAATCTTTAGTGAGATTCATCAAGAAAAAAGAGAACACTCAAATAAAAGAAAAAAAGAGGAGGAGACTTCTGGGGAAGATGGCAGAGTAAGAGAACCCAAAACTTACTTTGTCCCCAAGATATAACTAGGTAACATTCACATAAATCAGTGCTAACAACCCAGAAGACAATCCAAAGTCTGGGTCATCAAACTCCACAGTTGAATGTACGGAGAGGCCGTATCAAAGAGGGGAGAAAGGGCAAAGACATGGTGGGAACCTAAAACTCGGGAGGTTGACGGCCTGAGGTCAGTCGGGGAGCCCCAGGCACAGAAAGCCTGAGAAACAGACCAACACACCAGGCATCCTGCAAGGAGAATTCCTATGGCATTTGGCTTTGAAAATCAGAGGGGCCAAACTTTCTGAGTACTTACAAGCAGCAGAACGTAAAGCCTGAAACTTTAAAAAGTAATAGCATTCGTGTTACAGGGATCCCAGAAGAACAGAGAGAAAATGGGGCAGAAAATTTCTTTGGAGAAATAATAGCTGAAAACTTCCCTAATGTGGAGAAGGAAACAGATACCCAGATCCAGTAGGCATAGAGATCCACCACCAAAATCAACCCAAGGACGTCCACACCAAGATACACAGTAATCAAAATAGCAAAAAGTAGTGATAGGAAAAAAAAATTTTAAGCAGCAAGAGAAAAGAAGGCAGTTATACAAAGAAAGCCCCATAAGGCTATAAACAGATATTTCAACAGAAACTTTGCAGGCTAGCTGACAGTGGCATGACACATTCAAAGTGGGGACAGGGAAAAATATGCAACCAAAAATACCTTTCCAGTAAGGCTAACATTCAAAATAGAAAAAGAGATAAAGAGTTTCTCAAACAAAAACTAAAGAAGTTTATGACCACAAAACCAACCCTAGAAGAAATATTAAAGGAGACTGTCAGTGGAAAGGAAAGATCATAACTGAGAGTATAAAAAGTAGGAAACACAAAAGCAGTAAAAAATAAGTATTTCTGTATAAAATCAGTTAAGGGTTTCACAAAATAAAAGGATGTAAAATATACCATATATCTAAAACTTAAGAAACCATCAACTTAATATAGACTGCTATATGCAGAAGATGTTATATACAAATCTAATGGTAATCACAAATCAAAAACTAGTAATAAACATGCAAAGAATAAAGAGAAAGGAATCCAAGTATATCACTAAAGAAAACCTGCAAACCATGAAAGAGAACAAGATAAATATAAGAGAAAACCCACAAAAATGAACACAAAACAAGTCACAAAATGGCAATAAAAACATAACAGTAATTACATTGAATGTAACTGGACCAAATGCTCCAATCACAAGACACAGGATTGCAGTAGATAAAATATAAGACCAATGTATATGCTGCCTACTAGAGACTTATTTCACACTTAAAAACACCTACAGACTGAATGTAAGGGGATGGAGAAACATTTATCATGAAAATGGATGTCAAAAGAGATAAAAGCTAGAGTAGCAATACTTAGACAAACTAGACTTCATTTTTTTTTAAGATTTATTTATTCAGAGAGAGAGAGAGAGAGAGGCAGAGAGAGAAGTGAGTTCCATGCAGGGAGCCCGACGTGGGGCTCAATCCCGGGTCTCCAGGATCACGCCCTGGGCTGCAGGCGGCGCTAAACCGCTGCGCCACCGGGGCTGCCCCAAACTAGACTTCAAAACAAAATTTGTAACAAGAGACAAAGAAGGGCACTATGTAATAATAAAGGGGACAATCCAACAAGAAGATAACAATTGGGAACTCCCAACATGGGAGCACCCAAATAGATAAAACAGTCAATAAACAAACATAAAGGAAATACTTGATAATAGCACAGTGATAGTAGGGGACTGCAGCACCTCACCTGCATCAATGGACAGATGGTCCAGACAGAAAATCAACAAGGAAACAATAGCTTTGAATGACATGATGGACCAGATGGATATTTAACAGACATATTCGGAACACTCCATCCTAAAAGAGCAGAATACAGACTCTTTTCAAGTGCACATGGAACCTCCTCTAGAATAGATCACATTAGCCAAAAATCCAGCCTCAACAAATTCATAAAGATTGAAGTCATATCATGCTTCCCTTCTGACCAAACACTATCAAACTAAAAACCAACTATAAGACAAAATCTGGAAAGACCATATGTATGTGGAGATCAGTAACATGCTACTAAACAATGAATGGGTCAACCGAGAAAGCAAAGAAGAAATAAATTACATGGAAACAAAGGAAAATGAAAACACAATTGTCTAAAATGTTTGGGATGCAGCAAAAGCAGTTTTAAGAGATAAGCTTATAGCAATACAAGCCTCCCTCAAGAAGCAAGAAAAATTTCAAAACAATAACCTAACCTTAAACCTTAAAGAAGTAGAAAAAGGAAAACAAACAAAACCCAAAACCAGCAAAAGAAATAATCAAGATTAGAACAGAAATAAATGACACAAATAAATGACACAGAAACTAAAAAGAAACAATAGATCAGATCAATGAAACTAAGAGCTGTTTCTTTGAAAAGATCAACAAAATTCATAAACCCCTAGCCAGACTCATCCAGAGACAGTGAGCAAGAGAGAGAGAGAGGATTCAAATAAAATCAGAAATGAAAGAAGAGAAATAGAGACCCACACCACCGAAATACAAACCAATTTGAGAGAGTATTATGAAAAAGTATATGGCAACAAACTGAACCACCTAGAAGAAACAGATGAAGTCTTAGAAACATATAACCTGTTAAAACTGAAACAGGAATACATAATTTGAACAAACCAATTATCGGCAAGGAAATTCAATCACTAATTAAAAAACCCAACAACAACAACAACAAAAATCTAGGACCAGACATCTTCACAGGCTAATCTACCTAACATTTAAAGAACTGATACCTCTTTTTCTCAAACCATTCCAAAAAATAGAAAAGGAAGGAAAAGTTCCAAATTCATTCTATGAGGCCTGCATTACCCTGATACCAAAACCAGATAAAAACATCACAAAAAAAGAAAACTATAGGCTAGTAGCTCTAATGAATCCTCAATAAAAATACAAGCCAATCGAATTCGACAATGCATTAAAAAATTCAGGGGCACTTCGATGGCCCAGTCAGTTAAGTGTCTGCCTTCAGCTGAGGTCATGATCTCAGGGTCCTGGGATCAAGCCTCTCATAAGGATCCCTGCTCAGTGGGGAGTCTGCTTCTCACTCCCACTGTTCTTGTGCTCTTGCAGTCTCACTCTCCCTCGCAGATTATTAGATAAAATCTCCTTAAAAAATTCATTTACCACCATCAAATGGGATTTATTCCTAGGATGCAAGGGTGTTACAATATTCACAAATTAACCAATGTGATACATCACATCAATAAGAGATAAGATAAGAACCATATGATTATTTCAACAGATGCAGAAGAGCATCTCACAAAGTACAACATCCATTCAGGACAAAAACCGTCAACAAAGTAGATTTAGGGAGAAAATACCTAAACAATCAAGGCCATAAATGAAAAACTCACAGCTAAAATCATCTTCAATGATTTTGAAAGATCACAGCTTTCTCCCCAAGTTCAGGAATAGGACAAGAATGTCCAATGTCATCACTTCTATTCAACATACTACTGAAATTCCTAAACTGCAGCAATCAGACAACAAAAAGAAATGAATTGCATCCACAATGGTAAGAAAGAAATACAACTTTTACTATTTGCAGATGACATTTTCTATATGTAGAAAACCCTAAATATTCTACCAAAGAACTACTAGAACTGATAAATGAATTCAGTAAAGTCACAGGATACAAAATCAATATACAGAAATTTACAATTGCATCAGAAATAATAAGATACCGGGATGCCTCGGTGGCTTTGAGAGTCTGCCTACGGCTCAAGGTATGATCCCTGGGATCCCAGGATGGAGTCTCCCATCGGGCTCCCCACAGGGAGCCTGCTTCTTCCTCTGCCTATGTCTCTGCCTCTCTCCGTGTGTCTCTCATGAATAAGAAAAATCTTTAAAATAATAATAATAATAATAATAATAATAAACCTAGGAATAAACTTAACCTAAGAGGTGAAATACTTGTATTCTGAAAACTATAAAACACTGATGAAAGAAATTGGAGAGGACGTTATGAAATGGAAAAATATTCCATGCTCATGGATTAGAAGAATATTGTCAAAAATGTTTATACTACCCAAACAATCTACACATTTAATACAATCTCTATCAAAATACCAATAGCATTAGAACAAAAATCCTAAAATGTGTACAGCAACACAAAAAATCTTGAATAGCCAAAGCAATCTTTTAAAAAAATTGTTTTAATTGGAGTTCAATTTGCAAACATATAGCATAACACCCAGTGCTCATCCCGTCAAGTGCCCCCCTCAGTGCCCGTCACCCAGTCACCCCATCCCTTTGCCCACCTCCCTTCCACTACCCCTTCTTCATTTCCCAGGGTTAGGTGTCTCTCACGTGCTGTCACCCTCACTGGTATTTCCTACTCATTTTCTCTCCTTTCCCCTTTATTCCCTTTCACTATTTTTTATATTCCCCAAATGAATGAGACCATATAATGTTTGTCCTTCTCTGATTGACTTACTTCACTCAGCATCACACCCTCCAGGTCCATCCACGTCGAAGCAAATGCTGGGTATTTGACGTTTCTGATGGCTGAGGAATATTCCATTGTATACATAGACCACATCTACTTTATCCATCATCTGCGATGGACACCGAGGCTCCCTCCACAGTTTGGCTATTGTGGACATTGCTGCTATAAACATCGGGGTGCGGGTGTCCTGCCGTTTCAGTGCATCTGTATCTTTGGGGTAAATCCCCAGCAGTGCAATTGCTGGGTCGTAAGGCAGGTCTATTTTTAACTCTTTGAGGAACCTCCACACAGTTTTCCAGAGTGGCTGCACCAGTTCACATTCCCACCAAAAGTGCAAGAGGGTTCCCCTTTCTCCACACCCTCTCCAACAGTTGTGGTTTCCTGTCTTGTTAATTTTCACCCTTCTCACTGGTGTGAGATGGGATCTCACTGTGGCTTTGATTTGTGTTTCCCTGATGGCAAGTGATGCGGAGCATTTTTTCATGTGCTTGTTGGCCATGTCTATGTCTTCCTCGGTGAGATTTCTGTTCATGTCTTTTGCCCATTTCATGATTGGATTGTTTGTTTCTTTGCTGTTGAGTTTAATAAGTTCTTTATAGATGTTGGATATGACCCCTTTACCTGATAGGTCATTTGCAAGTATCTTCTCCCATTCTGTAGGTTGTCTTTTAGTTTTGTTGAGTGTTTCTTTTGCTGTGCAGCAGCTTTTTATCTTGATGAAGTCCCAATAATTCATTTTTGCTTTTGTTTCCCTTGCCTTCATGGATGTATCTTGCAAGAAGTTGCTGTGGCCAAGGTCAAAAAGGGTGTTGCTTGTGTTCTCCTCTAGGATTTTGATGGATTCTTGTCTCACATTAAGATCTTTCATCCATTTTGAGTTTATCTTTGTGTGTGGTGTAAGAGAATGGTCTAGTTTCCTTCTTCTGCACGTGGCTGTCCAGTTTTCCCAGCACCATTTTTCAAAGAGAGTGTCCTTTTTCCAGTGGATAGTCTTTCCTGCTTTGTAGAATATTAATTGACCATAGAGTTGGGGGCCCATTTCTGGATTCTCTATTCTGTTCCATTGATCTATGTGTCTGTTTTTGTGCCAGTACCACACTGTCTTGATGACCACAGTTTTGTAATACAACCTGAAATCCAGCTCTGGTTTTCTAACATTCCCCTGGCTATCCGGGGTCTTTTCTGATTCCACACAAATCTTAAGATGATTTCTTCCAACTCTCTGAAGAAAGTCCATGGTATTTGATAGGGATTGCATTAAATGTGTAAATTGCCCTGGGTAACATTGACATTTTCACAATATTAATTCTTCCAATCCATGAGCATGGAATATTTTTCCATCTCTTTGTGTCTTCCTCAATTTCTTTCAGAAGTGTTCTGTAGTTTTTAGGGTATAGATCCTTTACTCCTTTGGTTAGGTTTATTCCTAGGTATCTTATGCTTTTGGGTGCAATTGTAAATGGGATTGACTCCTTAATTTCTCTTTCTTCAGTCTCATTGTTAGTGTATAGAAATGCCACTGATTTCTGGCCATTGATTTTGTATCCTGCCACACTGCTGAATTGCTGTCTGAGTTCTAGCAATCTTGGGGTGGAGTCTTTTGGGTTTTCTATGTACAGTATCATGTCAAATGTGAAGAGGGAGAGTTTGACTTCTTCTTTGCCAATTTGAATGCCTTTTATTTCTTTTTGTTGCCTGATTGCTGAGGCTAGGACTTCTAGTACTATGTTGAATAGCAGTGGTGAGAGTGGACATCCCTGTCCTGTTCCTGATCTTAGAGGAAAGCGTCCCACAGTGTTTCCCCATTGAGAATGATATTGGCTGTGGGCTTTTCGTAGATGGCTTTGAAGAAGCTGAGGAATGTTCTCTCTATCCCTACAATCTGAAGAGTTTTGATCAGGGATGGATGCTGTATTTTGTTAAATGCTTTCTCTGCATCTATTGAGAGGATCATATGGTTCTTGTTTTTTCTCTTGTTGATATGATCTATCACATTGATTGTTTTATGAGTGTTTAATCAGCCTTGCATCCCAGGGATAAATCCCACTTGGTCATGGTGAATAATCTCCTTAATGTACTGTTGGATCCTATTGGCTAGTATCTTGTTGAGAATTTTTGCATCTGTGTTCATCAGGCATATTGGTCTGTAATTCTCCTTTTTGGTGGGGTCTTTGTCTGGTTTTGGAATTAAGGCAATGCTGGCCTCATAAAATGAGTTTGGAAGTATTTCATCCCTTTCTATCTTTCGGAACAGCTTTAGTAGAATAGGCATTGTTTCTTCTTTAACGTTTGGTAGAATTCCCCTGGGAAGCCATCTGGCCCTGGACTTTTGTGTCTTGGGAGGTTTTTTATGACTGCTTCAATTTCCTCCCTGGTTATCAGCCTGTTCAGGTTTTCTATTTCTTCCTGTTCCAGTTTTGGTAGTTTGTGGTTTTCCAGGAATGCGTCCATTTCTTCTAGATTGCCTAATTTATTGGCATATAGCTGCTCATAATATGCTTTTAAAATCATTTGTATTTCCTTGGTATTGGTTGTGATCTCTCCTTTTTCATTCGTGATTTTATTAATTAGAGTCTTTTCTCTTGTTTTTAATAAAGCTGGATAATGGTTTATCTATCTTACTAATTCTTTCAAAGAACCAACTCCTGATTTTGTTTATCTGTTCTACAGTTCTTCTCATCTCTATTTCATTGAGTTCTGCTCAGATCTTTATTAACTCTCTTCTTTTGCTGGGTGTAGGTTTTATGTTCTGTTCTGTGCAAGGTTAGCTTGTGTATTTGAGTTTTTTTGAGGGATGCTTGTATTGTGATGTATTTCCCTCTCCGGATGGCTTTTTCTGTATCCCAAAGATTTTGAACAGTTGTATATTCATTCTCATTAGTTTCCATGAATCTTTTTAAGTCTTCTCTAATTTCCTAGTTGACCCTTTCATATTTTAGCAGGATGGTCTTTAACCTTCATGTGTTTGAGTTTCTTCCAAATTTCCTCTTGTGACTGAGTTCAATTTTCAAAGCATTATGGTCTGAAAATATTCAGGGGAGAATCCCAATCTTTTGGTATCAGTTAAGACCGGATTTGTGACCCAGTATTTGGTCTATTCCAGAGAAAGTTCCATGTGCACTTGAGAAGAATGTGTATTCAGTTGCATTTGGATATAAAGTTATGTAAATATCTGTGAAATCCATCTGGTCCAGTGTATCATTTAAAGCTCTTATTTCTTTGGAGATGTTGTCCTTATAATATATGTCATTTGCAGAAAGTGCCATGTTGAAGTCTCCCAGTATAAGTGTATTATTATCTAATTATGTCTTTACTTTGGTTATTAATTGATTGATATACTTGGCAGCTCCCACATTAGGGGCATAAATATTCATGATTGTTAGGTCCTCTTGTTGGATAGATCCTTTAAGTATGATATAGTGTCCCTCTCTATCTCTTACTACAGTCTTTGGGATCAACTTTAATTTATCTGATATGAGGATTGCTACCCCTGCTTTCTTTTGAGTACCATTTGAATGGTAAATGGTTCTCCAACTTTTTATTTTCAGGCTGGAGGTGTCCTTAGGTCTAAAATGAGTCCCTTGTAGACTGCAAATAGATGGGTCTTGTATTTTATTTTATTTTATTTTATTTTATTTCATTTCATTTCATTTCATTTCATTTATTTTTTATTGGAATTCAATTTGCCAACATATAGCATAACACCCAGTGCTCATCCCATCAAGTGCCCCCCTCAGTGCCCGTCACCCAGTAGGGTCTTGCTTTTTTATCCAGTCTGAAACACTGTGTCTTTTGATGGGATCATTAAGCCCATTCACATTCAGAGTTACTATTGAAAGATATGAATTTAGTATCATCATAATACCTCTTCAGTCCCTGTTCTTGTGGATTATTTCTTTGGGCTTCCTGTTTCTTTTACCTAGCCCCCCTTAATATTTCTTACAGAAATGGTTTGGTGGTTACATATTCTTTCAGTTTCTGCCTGTCCTGGAAGCTCTTTATCTCTCCTTCTATTCTGAATGACAGCCTTGCTGGATAGAGTATTCTTGGCTACATGTTTTTCTCATTTAGGACCCGGAATATATCCTGCCAGCCCTTTCTGGCCTGCCAGGTCTCTGTGGAGAGGGCTGCTGTTAATCTAATATTTCTCCCCATATAAGTTAGGGATCTCTTGTCTCTTGCTGCTTTAAGGATTCTCTTTATCTTTGGAATTTGCAAGTTTCACTATTAAATGTCAGGGTGTTGAACAGTTTTTATTGATTTTAGAGGGGGATCTCCCTATCTCCTGTATCTGAATGCCTGTTTCCCTCCCCAAGTTAGGGAAGTTCTCAGCTATGATTTGTTCAAATACACTTTCTGCTTCTCTGTCCCTTTCGGTGCCCTCTGGAACCCCAATTAAACATAGATTTTTCCTTCTGAGGCTGTCATTTATTTCCCTTAACCTTTCCTCATGATCTTTTAATCATGAAAAAGGAAAACAAAGCTGGAGGCATCACAATTCCAGACTTCCAGTTTTATCACAAAACTGCAGTAATCAAAACAGTATGGTATCAGCACAAAAAGAGATCAACAGAAAAGGAAATCAAAAATAAACTCACAATTATGTGGTCAACTGCCTCTTCAACAAAGGCGGCAAGAATATGCAATAGGAAAAAGTCTCTTCAACAAATAATGTTGGGCAAACTGGACAGCTACATGAAAGATAATGAAACTGGACTACTCTCTTACACCATACAAACTCAAAATAGATTAAGAAGCTAAATATGAGACATGAAAGCATAAAAATCCTAGAAGAGAGCACAGGCAGAGAAATTCTCTGACATTGGCCATGCCACCATTTTCTAGAAAGGGCTCCTACAACAAGAGAAATAAAAGCAAAAATAAACTACTGGGACCACAACAAAATAAAATGCTTCTGTTAGTGATGGAAACAGTCAACAAAACTAAAAGACAACCTACTGAATGGGAGAAGATATTAGCTAATGACATACCCAACAAACAGCTCCCAAAATATATAAAGAAATACAACTCAACAACCAAAAAACAAATAATCTAATTAAAAGTGGGCAGAAGACACAAACGGACACTTTTCCAAAGAAGACCTCCAGATGGCCGACAGACACATGAAAAGGTGCTCAGTATCACTCTTCATCAGGGAAACTGAAATCAAAACTACAATGAGATACCACCTCACACCTGTCAGAATGGGTAAACTCAACAACACAAGAAACAGCAGGTGTTGGTGAGAATGTGGAAAAAAAGGAACCATTTCTCACTTTTGGTGGGAATGCAAATGGATGCAGTCACTGTGGAAAACCATATGGAGCTTCCTAGAAACTTTAAAAATAGACCTATTCTATGATCCAACAATTGCACTACTGGGCATTTACCCAAAGAATATGAAAACAGTAATTCAAAGAGATACATGCACCTCTATGTTTCCAGCAGCATTATTTATAATAGCCAAGATAATGAAGTAGCCCAAGTGTCAACCTATAGATGAATGGTTAAAGAAGATGTATATATATATATGCATACAATGGCACATTACTGGGTCACAAAAGAATGAAATCTTAACATTTGCAATGACATGGATAGAGCTAGAGTGTATTGCGTTAAGTGAAATCAGTCAGTCAGAAAAAGACAAACACTATATGATTTCACTCATAGGTGGAATTTAAGAAACAAAACAAATGAGCAAAAGTGGGGGGGGAGAGAAAGAAACAAAGAAAGATAATCTTAACTACAGATAACAAATTGGTGGTTACCAGAAAGGAGGAAGGTAAAGGGATGGGAGAAATAGGTGACAGGGACTAAGGGATGGACAGGTCATGATGAGCACTGGGTGATGTTTGGAATTGCTGAATCACTATATTGTACACCTGAAATTAATATAACACTATATGTTAACAATACTGGAATTAAAATAAGAAAAGAAACAGACTCTTAATTATAGAGAACTGATGGTTAACCAGAGGGGAGGTGGTAGCAGGGGAATGGGTGAAAAAGGTGATGGAGATTAAGGAGGGCACTTGTGATGAGCACTGAGTTACGTAGGGAATTGCTGAATCATTATATTATACACCTATAACTAACATAATACAGTATATTAGCTATAGTGGAATTAAAATAAAACTTTTAAGAATAAAGAGAAAATGTTATGACATCACATAAATACAAAGAATTATGAGACAAATCCAAATATATATATATATACATACACACACACACACACACACACACACACACACACCAGCATAACGGATAACCTAAAAGAAATGGATAGTTCCTAGAAACACAAACTCTTCCAAGAGTGAAATCAGAAAGAAATAGAAAATCTAAACAGACTAAATTACTAGTAACAATTGAATTGGTAATCAAAAAAACCCCCAACAATAAGTCCAGAACCAGATGGCTTCATAGAAGAATTCTACCAAACATTTAAAAAAGAATTAGTACCTCTTCTCAAATTAATCCAAAAAGTACCAGAGGAAAGAATGTTTCCAAACTTATTCTATGAGGATAGCATTACCCTGATACCAAAAGCAGACAAAGACACTACAAAGAAAATTACAGGACAATATCCCTAATGAACATAGATGCAAAAATCCTCAACAAAATATTAGGAAACTGAATTCAATAATATATTAGGAAAATAATTTACTATGATCAAGTGGGATTTATTCCAAGGATGCAAGGTGTTTCAAAATTAACAAATCAAAGTGATACAATCACATTAACAAGATGACAGATTAAAAACAGCATGGTCGGGCAGCCCGGGTGGCTCAGCGGTTTAGTGCCACCTTCAGCCCAGGGTGTAATCCTGGAGACCTGGGATCAAGTCCCACGTCGGGCTCCCTGTATGGAGCCTGCTTCTCCCTCTGCCTGTCTATGTCTCTATCTCTCTTTCTGTGTGTGACTCTCATGAATAAATCAATAAATAAAATCTTTAAAAAAAAAAACAGCATGGTCATCCCGATAGATGTAGAAAAAGCATTTAACACAGTTTAATACCCATTCACAATAAAAACACTCAACAAAGTCATCATAGAGAGAACATAGACTAAACATAACAAAGTCCGTATATGAAAATTTCACAGCTAATGTCATGCTCAAAAGTGAAAAAATAAAAGCTTTACCTCTAACATCAGGAACAAGACAAGGATATCCACTCTTACCATTTTTATTCAACATAGTACTGGCAGTCCTATCCATAGCAATCAGACAAGACGTAAAAGGCATCCAGTTAGCAATAAAGAAATAAAACTTTCACTATTTGCACATGACATGATACTTGTCATACATAGAAATGCCTCAAGACTCCACCAAAAAAGTATTAGAATAAATGAATCCAGTGATGTTACAGGATACAAAATTAATACATAGAAATCTGTTGTATTTCTATACATTAAGAATAAAGTAGCAGAAAAAGAAATTAAAACAACTCAATTTGTAATTGCACCAAAAAGAATTAAACACCTTTGAAAAAATTTAAGGACGTAAAAGACCTCTATTCTAAAAGTTCTCAAACACTGATGTAAAAAAACCAAATACAAAATAAGCAAATGGAAAGATATACCATGGTCATGTATCAGAAGAATTAATACTGTTAAAATGTCCATATTACCCTAAGAAATCTACAGATTCAATACAATCCCTATTAAAATACAAATAGCATAATTCATGGAGCTAGAAAAATTATCCTAAAATTTGTATGGAGCCACAAAGGACCTCAAATAGCCAAAGCAACCTTGAGAGAAAGGGACAAAGCTGGAGGTATCACAATCTCAGATTATAAGATATACTACAAAACTACCATATTCAAAACAATATGGTACTGGCACAAAAACAGAAACATAGGTCACTAGCACAGGATAGGTAGCCCAGAAATAAGCCCACAGCTATACAGTCAATTAATCTATGATGAGGCAAGAATATACAATGGGAAAAAGCCAGTCTTCAATAAATGGTATTGGAAGAAGCAGACAACCACATGCAAAAGAATGAAACTGGACCATTTTCACACCATACACATAAATAAATTCCATATTGATTAAACACTTCAATATGAGTTCTGAAACCATAAAACTCCTAGAAGAAAACAGGCAGTAATCTCTTGGATATCACCCTTAGCAATGTATTTATGGATAGGTCTCCACAGGCAAGGGAAACAAAAGCAAAAATAAACTACTGGGGCTTCACAAAAATAAAAAGCTTTTTGCATAGCAAAGGAAAACACCAACAAAACAAAAAGGGAACCTACTGAATGGAAGATGAATTTGCAAATGATACATCTAGTAAATGGCTAATATCCAAAATATTAGATAGATATTAGATGTTGACTTATGCAAATCAACACCACAAAAGCAAACAATCCAGTTAAAACATAGGCAAAGGACCTGAATACACATTTTTCTGAAGAAAACCTACAGATGGCCAACAGACATGAAAAGACGGTTGGCATCACTAATCATCAAAAAATACAAATCAAAACCACTATATCACCTCACATCAGCCAGAATGGCTAGTATACAAGAAAAAAAAATAACTGATGAGGTTGTGGAGAAAAGGAAACCCTCCTGCACTGTTGGTGGGAATGTAAATTTGGGAAAACCACCACTGTGGAAAACGGAATGCACGTTCCTCAAAAATTTCAAAATATAAATACCATATGACCCAGGAATTCCATTACTGTATATTTACCCAAAGAAAATGGAAACACTAATTGGAAAAGATACATGCTCTCCTATGTTTATTGCAGCATTATTTACAATAACTAATATATGGAGGCAACCCAAGTATCCATTGATAGATGAATGGATAAAGAAGATGTGGTGTAGGGACACCTCGGTGGCTCAGCAGTTGAGCGTCTGCCTTTGGCTCAGGGTGTGATCCTGGAGTCCCAAGATCGAGTCCCACAAGGGGCTCCCTGCAGGGAGCCTGCTTCTCCCTCTGCCTGTGTCTCTGCCTCTCTCTGTGTGTGTCTCTCATGAATAAATAGAATCTTTTAAAAAAAAAAGATGTGATATATAAATTTATATAAATTTGTACAATGGATTATTGCTCAGACATAAAAGAAGAATGAGATGTTGCCATTTGTGATAATATGAATGGACTTTGGGCATTATGATAAGTGAAGTAAGTTAGACAGAGTAATTCAAATACCAATTCCATTTATATGTAGAATCTAAAAAACAAAACAAACAAAAAAGACTCCTTTTTTTTTAAGACTCCTAAATAGAGAGAACATACTAGGGATTGCCAGAGTGGAGGTAGGTGGAGGGATGGACAAAATAGATAAAGGGAATTAAGAGATGCACGCATCCAGTTATAAATAAATTTCAGAGATGAAAGGTTTAGCATAGAAAATATAATCAATAATATTGTAGTAACACTGAATGGTGACTACACTTAAGAGGATGAGCACTGAGTAATGCATTTAAATACTGAATCAGTATGTTGAATCAATGTGCCCCTGAAGCTATTCTAATAATGTATGTTAATTTACTTTAATAAAAAAATATGGGGATCTCTGGGTGGCTCAGCAGTTTGGCGCCTGCCTTTGGCCCAGGGCGCGATCCTGGAGACCCGGGATCGAGTTCCACATCGGGCTCCCTCCATGGAGCCTGCTTCTCCCTCCTCCTGTGTCTCTGCCTCTTTCTCTCTCTGTGTCTATCAGAAATAAAAATAAATAAATCTTTAAAAAATAAAAATAAATAAAATAAATAAAAAAATATAAACGAACAAAATTTTAAAAATAAATTTTAAAAGAGAAAGGCATACCCATAGAACCTACCATGATTTGAGGAAAATGTGAAGTCATTACAGGACAAAGCAAAAGAAAATTAAAGGATCTAAAGCTAGAGAACTTAATGGCAGCCTAGGATGGTTTGACATTTTAAGAGTTCTAGATTTTAAAATGTCATGAGAACAGGAGAAGCAGCTTCTACCAATCAAGAGGCAACAGACACGTTCACAGACCTCATTAAGAAAATCACTGGGGATCCCTGGGTGGTTCAGTGGTTGGGCACCTGCCTTTGACTCAGGTCATAATCCCAGGATCTGGGATGAAGTCCTGCATCGGGCTCCCTGTGAGGAGCCTGCTTCTCCCTCTGCCTGTGTCTCTGCCTCTCTCTCTCAGTCTGTGTCTCCATGAATAAATAAATAAAATCTTAAAAAAAAAAAAAAAAGAGAAAGCAAATCATTGAGGAGTAGGGGTACCTGTGAACAGTTTTTTAGTACAGCTAAAGAGCTCTACTCTGGAAAAAAAAAATGTCACAAAGATTATTCATAAAGAAGAGAAGAGAGCACCAGAATTAAGGCAAGAATGGATAGGCTAACTCTACTATTTTGTGCAAGTAAAGTCAGCTTTTATGGTCAGGACTCTCCCATCTATAAAGCTGCTAGCCCCTGAGTCTTGAAGGGAAGAGAGAAGTCCCAGCCACCAGCCTGACAACAGCTATACAATGAGAAGGCCCGGAGAACGAGAGTTCTCGCTGAGTTCAACACCAAAGGTGGCGAAGTGGTGTACCTGCCCTCAAACATAATGTGTCGTATGCAGCCTCTGGATCCAGGGAGTCATAAGGACCTTTGAGGCTCATTAAACATGGTACTCTACAAAAGGGATTGTCGATGCCGCTGAAGACAGCTCCAACACACAGAACATCAGCAGTCTGCAAGGATTACACCATCGAAGGTGCCACTGTGGTTAAAGAAAAAGCTGTAAAGGCCATCAAACCAAAAACAATGAATTCCTGCTAGAGAAAATGGTGTCTAGATGCTGGGTAAGATCTCACAAGCCTGTGACAAAGCCGATGAAGAAAATAATGAAAGAGTGGATATGGCAAAAAAAAAAAAAAAAAAAAAAAAAGGTAGGGAGTGGAGGGTTTCAAGATACAGACCTTGGAGAAATTCAAGAGCGGACAGACATTACACCAGAGGAATTAACGGCAAATGGCTTGATGAGGGAGAGGAGTACTTGCGAACCAGTGTCCGAGGATGAGGCAGGGGATGCAGAAGCAGCAGCGCTGGGAGACACACTGGCAGGACCCGTAGGTACTGCTCAAGGCCGCTGTGACCTCTTTTATGATGCGGCCCCTCCCAGGTGGAGGCGCTGCAGCTGGAGCAAACGCAGGAGGAGGACTGGTAATGTACACGAAAAAGCCAGTCCGATAGGCATTTCAACGTATTTCTGTGAAGTTTCGCCAAGTGTGCGTGCTCCTGCCTTCCCCCTGCCACCTACCTCCGCCCCCCGCCCCGTCCTGCCTATGGCCCCCCCGACATCAAGACCAGCTCCTCGGGCTCCTCCTCCTCAGTCTACTCCCTGTGAAGATAAGACGATGAAGATGTTCGTGAGGATCCACTGCCACTTAATGCGTAGTAAATAATCATGCCATATAGTCAACAAACTTGTCAGTTGCGTACACGTGTGCCTTCGTGTGGAAATCTAGTAACTGTACGGCAAAAACTGTATCACGGTCACCATCGTCGTCATCACCATCATCCCCCGAGTAATCATCGTGTAGAACAGGGCAGGCAAGACTTGTACCGGAGTAGACGGCCCGCTCTTACTAAGGTATAAGGTTAGTGATAGTTAATATGATTCATAATGTGTTTGTTTGGCTTTATAACTCTGTTTTCAAAGAATTACATTACTATACAGAACGTCTCTCATAATTGGAGAAACTGCATAGCAGCCAATCATCTTAGGTAAGTGGTTTTTAAGAAAATATAAGGATGTTTCTAATACAGTATTATGAGCATGACTGTAATACTACATGCCAGAAAAATTTTATGGCCCTTCATTTGCTAGTGTATAGGCTAGGCTACCATGAGGCAACCCTATTGATTACACTAGACTACAATAAAGCAATCACAGTGCTGCCTCATTATCAATGCATGAATCGTTAATGTAAATAAATACAAATTTCCTTTTCACATCATCTTGTCATTTTTGATGTCTGTTGTAAGATGTATAACATACAGCACTCTATCATGTAAGGCAATACTGGTGTTGATACTGATGACTCATTTTTGTAAACAGATGGTGTAAACCACAGTATCAATAAATACAGAACAGTACCGTCCATGTACTTTCTCTTATAACATTTCTTGAAACATTTTCTTAAGCTTACTTGATTGTAAGAATACAGTATATAATACATATAACACACAACACATGTGTTCATTGATTATTTTATTAGTAAGGCTTCTGTTCACCCACCAGCTATTGGTAGTTAAGTTTCAGGGGAGTCAAAAGTTTTAGGAGAATTTTTGTGTTGGGGGTCGGCACATACAACCTCCACACTGCTCGAGATTCAACAGTGTTAGTCACCCTCCTAGCACTGTATGGCCTAAAGATTGGAGAAGATGCTGAAAGCCATTGGAACAGTAAGTGTAGTGGGACAAAACCTAACGAAGTGCCTCTCTGCACTGTGATGCAGCTACTGCAGCAGAGGCTCAGAAAGGACAGACGGTCTCTGGAGGGGACATTCAACAGGAGAAAGTGGATCCTCAATCTGCCTTTGAATATCTACCTGAGGCTTGAGGGATAACACTGAAAAGTGTGTCAAGAAGCTGAGCTCTCCAGAGGGGAGTTTCCATGGGGAAAGCATGCACCATGTCAAAGGAGGGACAAGGAGCCAAGCGCTACGACTGTTAAGTCAGACCTCATAGGCAACAGGGAACCAGTGGAAGTTTCTAAGATGCAAATCAATGATCCGAGTGGCATCTTGGGAAGATGAATATGGCATGGAGTGCAGGATGGCTGGGAGGGAAGAGTGGCTTTAACTCAGTGATGTTGGAGAAAGTTAATGTTCTTCTGGAAGAAGAAAAGATGGATCTGAAACACCATCGTGAATCATACTTTTTTCTCTGAATATGCTACCCAAAACGCAATGCTAAAAGTCAAGATTTCTCTCAGGAATCAGACGACTTCCATACTTGAGGAACCCCATCCTCCCAGGGGGAAGTATCAGTCATAAAAGCCATGCCAGCTTCTTTGGCTCCTGCTGAGGAGCTGGAGGTGACAATCATACTCCAGAGGGATGCCCAGTGGAGCCAGTTTATGAGAAGTATGAAAAAAAGAAAAAATAAATAAAATTAAAAATAAGTGTTGGTTGTTTGTGCCAAGATGTATGCACAGACAACTCACTTAGGTCTGAGATGCAGTGATGTTAGAACCTTAGTAAAATGTAAATATAAAACTTGCCAGGCTATCATTCTATGTTGAGACTCAAAAGTCAAGGACACTGCCAGCAAGACCAGGTGGCAAGTGTGCTTTGGGACAGAGATGCATTCAGGTACAAGAGGGTGTAGCTCTTCTGCACAGACTACTCCCAGGGACGGCACCCACTCTCTGCTCCTACCACTGAACCCAGAGGAGTTCAACTGAGTCCCACAAAATTGAATGCTGGCTCACCTCCAGCTGCTGCATGAGGAACAAAGTCATTATGAAACAAGTTGCTTTCCTTTCATTGTTACAGAGAAATGCTTGCTTTGTGTTTTCTTGGGAAACCGAAGTTTATATCCTGTTCTTTTTAAGTTTACAAAGAGTAGTCAGCGTGGTCTGAAAAGAACTTTTGAAAGGTCTTCCCCAGCACTTTACCCTCTTGCTCCAACAGGAGCTGATGAGTTGAAAGGCCCCAAAGGGGCTCTTGCCTCTGGAAGGGCTGTTCCAGGCTGACTCTCGTCATCTACTGGCGCTGATGTCCTGAGTGGATACCTTGCACTGAAGGGCCCTTGCTGGGCACCAGGATGCTGCTGGTCATGAGCAAAGCCTAGAACCGTGAACCGCCCGCCCCCCGCTGACATTAGATTTTTAAAGATGCTACAGTTTTAATACCACTTTAAACTCTTAATCCAGGAAACGGCTCCAGAGCAGCTGCTCCAACAATCCTTGTTAACCGACTCATCAAAAGTAAGGCAGCATGCCCAGGGACTGCCCGGTGCTGTAACCTAGCACCTCCAGGGTGTACCGGGAATGATTCTGCTGCTGTGGCCCATGGCGAGCCCCCACTCACCCTAAAGGCTGCATTTCCATAGCGATGAACTCCCCAGGCTCAGGCACAGAGGCTTTCTCTAGGTGCAGGGTCTCAAGGCCACAGTCAAGGATCATGACCTGCCCTGCTCACTGGTCTGAAGCAAAAAGTGGCCCCTGCCCAAGCCCAGTCAATCTGCACAGCTCACCGTCCCCTGCAGGATGCTGTTGCTGGGTTCCTTCTGGGGAACACTGTCCCATCACCATGACTATGTAGTCCAGGGACAGGATTAGGGTATTACCCCTCACACAGACCACTTACAGAGAACACTGTGCTTCAGTGCCTAAGGAGTGCAGGCAGTCACCTCAGCAGGGGGCCCGACAGGGACCAAAAAGGTGTGGCATCTCAGCCCTGGACAGCCACAAGGCCAATGATTTATTGAAAATTACTTTTTAAAAAAATAGATGTTCTCATGGCCTAAAGGGTGCTAGGTGAATTTTTCAAATTTAAATTGAAACAGAAAACTTAATAAATCCCATCTACACCACTACTTTCCCTACCAGATCTCATAACCGTGAAACATTAATATGGAAAAGAAATGGAGAAAAATGCTATCAATCAGCTGAAATGGATAACAAGCCTCGGGATGTAGACCGTGGAATTAATTTTGTTGTATGTGTCCCCAATCTGACTGTAACTGGGAAGTCAAGTGCCTTCAGGTCAGGCCTGCAAAGAGAGAGGCTCCCATATCTGGAACCAATCTCGGGAGGAGTGACATCTGGGCAGAATGTTACCTACCACGCGGGAAGCATCCCTCACATGCTAGGCTCTGCGCTGGGTGTTTCCTCAGGAGACAGGCAGGCTCCCCTCTCCCCACAGAGCCAGCAGGGACAGCAGTTTTTCCCAGTAGGCCCTCTCTTAGGTCAATGCCTGTTCTCGAAGCCCTTCTTGACACCTTGCTGGAACTGAGTCCATGGTACGCTCCGTGCTCCCTAGTCCAGATATGGACTGTGGATGAACACAAAGAGGAGCCGCTACTACATCCTAACCCTGCAGCTTTTCTTCCCCTCGATACAAACATTTTCATCCACAAACATTTTTTTTGTGTGCCCTCTGTGGGCCAGGGTGAAGAACGGACTTACAAAGAAGATGAAGACCTGGTCTCACCTCTGGCAGTTCCCACAGAAGCCTGGCCCTCCCTGTGTGAATTAGACACATGCCATCCTTCCATTTGCCTACCTTTTTGTGCCTTTTGGTCAAACCATACTTCTGTCCCTCTATAAAATGTCCAGCAGTAAACTTCCCCAGACTCATCTGACCAATCTTGCAGATCCAAAAACCTCAGAGGCTTCATTCTGTAGCCTTGTGGCTCTTGACCTTGACAGTATATTAGACTCTCCTGGGGGGAGCTCTCTGAAGTGCTCATGCCCAGCCTCTACTAGATCCATTCCATCAGAGCCCCTAAGGCCCAGGAGTTATTATGTTATTGTTGTTTTTTAACTCACCAGGTAATTGTTGTGTGCAGCCAGGGCTCAGAAACACTGCACTAGCTTTTCATATTCCTCACCTTTTAGCACAAGAGCTTACGGGTGCTGCTGCTCTCCAGAACTGGTGGACAGATGTAAACATTCCTCCCATTGGGATTTCCATGACAGAACAGGCCCAATGTTCCTTATGGAATATCACCTCCTTATTAGGAAACTGCCTTTTACTTCTTTTGTAACCGCAGGGCCAATTCTCTGTAATTAAGACTTAAATTCCTTTTAACAATTCTAATGACCTAAAAGCTTCTCATAAAACTCTATTAATAGACTCAAAGCCATGTGAAGGCAGGCTGTGCTTCTGGTTTCTCTGCATAATATCGTAGCTCTGGCTCATGTTCAGAATGAAAGATAAACAAGCACCAGGAGAACAAATGGCACCAGTTGAGACCAGGCCCTTTGCTTCCTTCCCTCTTACCCCCATATACAAATATCTCACTTGCTCAGCATACAATTCTACAGAAATCTTGCTTAAGATAATTAGGAAAATATAGTTTAACCCATTCTTTACACTGTAATTCTGGATTTAGGTACAGAATGGTCAGTAAGAAGAGGAGTAAGTGCATGCTTCATCCAGTCTCCTGGAGCACAGCTCTGAAATCCTAATCAGAAGCTCAGGAAATCGGGACACCTGGGTGGCTCAGTGGTTGAGTGCCATCAGCCCGTGTTGTGATCCTGGAATTCCAGGATCAAGTTCCGCATCAGGCTCCCCATAGGGAGACTGCTTCTCCCTCTGCCTATGTCTCTGCCTTCTTTCTATATCTCTCATGAATAAATAAATTCTTAAAAAAAAAAAAAAAGCTCAGGAAATCTAAGCAAGAATTTGACTTCAAGATTCAAACTTCTCCAAAATGAGGTAGAAAATGTTTAATAGAAAACCCTCCAAATTATTCCTTCTTCTCACATCTTTTTCCAGCAATGGCACTGGAGGAGCCCATCCTTACTGAAATTGTGTTCTTAAAAATTCTCTAAATAAGGTACCACATTTACAGCCACTCTGGAAAACTGTGTGGAGGTTCCTCAAAGAGTTAAAAATAGATCTGCCCTACGACCCAGCAATTGCACTGCTGGGGATTTACCCCAAAGATACAGATGCAGTGAAACACCAGAACATCCGCACCCCAACATTTATAGCAGCAGCGTCCACAAGAGCCAGACTGTGGAAGAAGCCTTGGTGTCCATCGAAAGATGAGTGGATAAAGATGTGGTCTATGTATAAAATGGAATATTCCTCAGCCATTAGAAATGACAAACACCCACCATTTGCTTCGACGTGGATGGAACTGGAAGGTATTATGCTGAGTGAAGTAAGTCAATCAGAGAAGGACAAACATTATATGGTTTCACTCATATGGAGAATATAAGAAATAGTGAAAGGGAATTAAGGGAAAAGGAGAGAAAATGAGTAGGAAATATCAGTGAGGGTGACAGCACGAGAGACTCCTAACTCTGGGAAACAAACAAGGGGTAGTGGAAAGGAAGGTGGGCAGGGGGTTGGGGTGACTGGGTGACAGGCACTGAGGGGGGCACTTGACGGGATGAGCACTGGGTATTATGCTATATGTTGGCAAATTGAACGCCAATAAAAAAATATACAAAAAAAAAAAAAAAGATACCACATAAAGAAAAGCCCAGAATCTTGAATAAAACCATCCAGGATGAACACTGTGCTGACTACAGTTGAAACAACAGATCCTTTCAGCAAGGATGCTTGAGTTACTATAGCTGAGTTGTTTTGTTTTGTTTTGTTTTTAGATTAACCAACTAAGCCACTCAGTCATCCCTATTTTTCTTTCTTTTATTTTTTTTAGATGAGATGAACTACTGGGAGATCCTTCAGAATAAGGACTGTTGACTGGATGGCACACCAGTAAAGATTTAACAACTGGCTCACTGATAAATGCATAAATATCCACACCTAAGTTTACTGTAAACACTACTGATTAAAGAGGTCAGTAAGCTATGGCCCAGGGGTTTTGTAAATATAATTTTACCTGGTTTTGTAAGTGTAATTTTATTATTAACATAGCCCGGCTCATTTAATTACATATCACAATTGGGTTATGACTCTTCCTGCTATAGTGGCGGAGTTGAGTAGTTGTGACAGAGACTATAGGGACTTAAATATATACCATCAGAGTCTTTAAGAAAAAAATTTGCCAACTTGACATAAAAGATGTGTAGCAATTTCTAAATACTAAAATAGAAAATATTCTTTCCATAAATTCTATACAGCCAATTGATTCTCATAAAACACTTTTGCTTGACTTTGCTGACCTCTTGTATGAGTAGCCTAGTGATGGTTTCAACTGATGAATATGTAGAGTTTCAACATGAATATGAGTTGACATTTTCACTTACATTAAGCAATAAGGTGAAAGGTGTAATAGAGGTGTAAATAAGGTGTAATAGATGCATAGGAACTCCACTCATTGGTTAATGATGTGAATAACTTCTTTGTTGAATCATGTAATAGTTTCTGAATACTGGAGGGGTATTTATTTTTTTGTTCTATTCATAGTGAAACTGCTACAAATTTGATGTGCATTTAAATTTAATCTGTATTATTAACATTTTCTCCACCATTTTCTCAAGTCTAGAAAATCAACCAAAAAATAAGTCCTGGGAATTTTCAGGTTTAAGAAGGTGACATAGGAGACTCCAGAACTTACCTCCTCCCACAGACACACTAAATCTAAAACTATATATGAAATGATCACCTCTGAAAGAAATCCAGAAATGAGCTGAACAACTCCTATACATCAGGCAATTGAGGAGAAAAAAAACCTACATCAAAGTGGGTAGGAGAAGCTAAGAAGCAATATTGCCATAAACCCCACCCCCAGTGGGTCAACACACAATCAGGAGGAAGCCCAATTCCTAGCTTATCTGTGGAGTGAAGGGTATGAACCCCAAATCTGGCACCTCAATTTTTATGACTTTCACCTCAGAGATGGACAAACAAAAGATCTAATTTTGTAAGCCAATGGGGCTTGCATTCTTGAGACCCACAAAGCTATAGAGAACTAATAGTTCTTAAAGGGCTCATGAAGACTCACGGTGGCTGACATCTAGGGGACTTTGATATCCAACTTATATCAATGGATAGATAATCCCTACATAAAGACATAAGGAAAGATTGTACTGAAACACATTAGACCAGATGGACTTAACACATATTTGCAGAAAATTCCATCCGAAAGCAGAATACACATTCTTCTCAAGCACACATGGAACATTCTCCACAAGAGAGCATATGTTAGGCCACAAAACAAGTCTTAATAAATTTAAGAAAACCTAAATCATATCAAATATCTTGTCTAACTATAATGCTATGAAACTAAAAATCAATTACAAGAAGACAACGTGAAAATTCACAAATATGTGGAGATTAAACATCATTCTCCTGAACAACCAATGGTCAAAGATTTAAAAAAAAAAAAAAAAAAAGGAGTTAAAAAATACCTTGAGACAAATGAAAACAAAATGCCACATACTAAAACTTAGGGGATTCAGTATAAGCACTTCTAAGAGGTAAGTTCACAATAATCGATATCTACATTAAGAAACAAGAAAGATCCTGTATAAGTGACCTAAACCTTATACCTCGAGGAACTAGGAAAAGAAAAACTAAGCCCAAAACTAGTAAGAGGAAGGAAATAAAGATCAGAGCACAAATAATGAAATAGAAACTAAAACGACAATAGAAGAGATCAATGAAGCTAAGAATTGTTTTTTTTAAAACAGGAACAAATAGGCAAACCTGTAGCAAGTCTCGCCAAGGAAAGAGAGAGGACTCAAATTAATAAACTGAAAAATAAAAAGAGGAAAATAAATAAAATAAGGCATTACAACTAATACTACAGAATACAAAGGTTCAAAGAGACTTCTATGAACAATTATATACCAAAAGTTGGACAACCTAGAAGAAATGGATTAATTCCTAAAAGAATACAACCTACAAAGACTGAATCATGAAGAAGTAGAAAATCTGAAGAGACCTATTATTAGCAAGAAGAATGAATCAGTAATCAAAAACTTCCCAATGTAGAAAGGTCCAGGACCAGATGGCTACCTTGATTAATTCTAGCAGACATTTTAAAAAGAATTAATGTCAGTTCTTCCCAGTCTTCCAAAAAATTGAAGAAGGAACAGTCCTAAAATCATTTTACCAGGCCAGTGATATCCCAATATCGAAGCCAGACAAGGACACCACAAGAAAGGAAAGTCACAGGCCAACATCTCTCGTGAACACTGAGATAAAAATCTTCAACAAACTATTAGTGAATTAAACTCAACAGCATATTAAAAGGATCATACACCATGATCCAGTTGGATTTATCCCTGGGATGCAAGGATGGGTCAACATTTGTGTATCAATGTGATATACCACATTAACAAAAATGAAAGATACACCATAGCATCATCTCAATAGATGCAGAAGTATTTGATAAAATTCAACATTCACGATAAAAATTCTGAACAGCTTTTCAAAAAAGATGGCACTGAAAGCAAATAAAGAAACTTCTGTTCTTCCCAAAGCTGAAGCCAAAGCAAAGGCTTTGAAGCCAAGAAAGCAGTAGTGAAAATCATCTCGCTGTCACACACACACACACACACACACACACACACACACACACGAAGATCCACATAGCACTGACCTTCTGGCAGCCCAAGGCACTGCAGTAAAGAAGGCAGCCCAAATCTCATCAGAAAAGCTTGACCATTATGCCATTATCCAGTTCCCCGGAACCACTGAGTCAGCAATGAAGAAGTCAAAAAACAGTAACACACTAGTGTTTACTGTGGATGTCAAGGCTAACTGGCACCAGAACAAATAAGCTGTGAAGAAGATCTAGAACACTGACACAGCCAAAGTCGACACCTTTATTAGGCCTGATGGAGAGAAGGTGGCCTATGTTCAGCTGGCTCCAGACTATGATGCTTTCAATGTTGCCAACAAAATTGAGATCACCTAAAGTGAGTCCAGCTAATTATAAATATTTTCACCATTAAAAAAAAAAATGAGTATAGAGGAAATGTACTTTTACATAATAAAGGCTCTATGTGACAAAGCCACATCACACTCAATGTGGAAGAACTAAAACTTTGCCTATATGACTGAGAACTAGATAAGGATGTCCTCTCTTAACACTTTTATTCAACATAGTACTGGAAGTCCTAGCTGTGGCAATTCGCCAAGAAAAGAAAAGATATCCAAATTGAAAAGGAAAAAGGAAAACTGTCACTATTTGCAGATGACATGATCTTATATATGAAAAACCCTCAATAAAGCTCCACTTTTATTGATAAAAAAATTTAACCAAGAAGGTAGAAGACCTTTAATCTGAAAACTGTAGAATATAAGACACTAATAAATACTGAGAAAGATATAATTGGAAACATGTTTCTCTGCTCACGGATTAGAAGAATATCATTACAATGGCCACACTACCTAAAGCAATCTACAGTTTCAATGCAATCCTTGTCAAAATTCCAGTGGTAATTTCACAGAATAGAACAACCCTAATATTTATATGGAAGCACAAAAGACCTCAAAGAGCCAAAGCAATCTTGTACAAGAACAAAGGTGGGGTCATCATGCTCCCCCATTTTAAAGTGTATTACAAAGCGAAAGTATTCAAAACAGTATGGTATTGGCATTAAAATAAACACACAGATGAATGGAACAGAATAGAGATCCCAGAAATGAACCCCCAAATATGTGGTCAATTAACGTATGACAAAAGAACCAAGAATATACAATGGGGAAAGGAGTCTCTTCAATGAATGGTCTGTGAATACTGGACAGCCACATGCAAAGAATGAACCTGGATCATCTTAGACCATACACAAAAATCAACTGAAAAGTAGGTTAAAGGCTTATATGTAAGCTCTGAAAACATAAAACTCCTAGAAGAAGAAAAAAAAACAGAATATCAGGATCTTGACACCTGTCTTGGTGATGGTGTTTTGGTACCAAAAGCAAAGGTGACAAAAGAAAAACAAACAATTGGGACTACAGCAAACTAAAAAGTTTCTTCACAGCAAAGGAAACCAGGAACAGAATGAAAAGGGCAACCTACTGAACATTTCCAAGTCATATATGTGATAAGGGATTAACCCCTAAAATTATATAACAAACTCATACAATTCAATAGCAAGCAATCTGATTTTTAAATGGGCAGAAGATCTGGATAGACATCTTTCTAAGAATGACATACAGATAACCAACAGGTACATGAAAAGGTGCTCAACATCACCATTCCTCAGAGAAACAGAAATCAAAACTACTATGAGATATGAACTCTTATTACTTAAAAGACAAAAAAATAACAAGTATTTGAGAGGATGTGGGGAAAAGGGAATACTTTTACACTGTTGGAAATGTAAACTGGTTTAGCCACTATGGAAAACAGTATGGAGATTACTCAAAACATTAAAAATAGAACTACCATATGATCCAGCAATTCCACTTCTGTTTTTTATTAGAAAGAAATGAAATCACTTTCTGACAAATTTATGTACCCCCTGTTCACTGAGATATTATATCCAATAGCCAATGTATGTAAACAGCCTATGTGTCCATCAACTGATAAGTGGAAAAAGAAAGTGGGAAATACATATACAATTGAATAAAAGAAGGAAATATTCCCACTGGCAACAATATGGATGGACCTTGAGACATTATGACACATGAAATAAGCTAGACAGAGAAAGAAAACCCCATTCACCATATCATCTCACCTATATGTGGAATCTATAAACCAAACCAAACCCCGATCTCCTAGATACAGAGAACAGACTAGCTGCTTAGAAGAAGGAAGTAGGTAAACTGGGTGATGGTGGTCAAAAGAGACAAAGTCCCAGTTATAAGGTAAATAAGGACCGGGGCATAATGCATGCAAGTTGACTGTAATTAACAATACTGTATTGCATATTTGAAAATTACTAAGAGAGTAGATTTTAAATGTTCACAAAGAAAAAAATATTTTAACTGTGGAGTTAATATATTAACTAAATTTACTGTGGAGATAATTTTGCAATACATGCATCAAATCATTATGCTGCACACCTAAAACTATACAATGTTATATGTCAGTTCTACCTCAATGGAAAAAAAAAAAAGAACCAATACAGACATACTGTAATCTAGATTAAGCCACAAATATGGATTAAAAGTTTTTGGGTTTTGTCCACTCAAAATAGCTTTCCTGATCATATTTCCCTACAATGAGTTTCTTCGTTCAGAATTTACTATGGGTTCATGTTGTCATAGAATGAACTTCAAGACATAAATAGCTACATATACATACATAAACATTGCTTGAGAGGGAGGGAAGTGTCCATTCACTGTTTGTCTTCATTGTAATGGTATTAAAAGGAGCATTTAAATAGCAAACTAAATAGGTTTTGCCTAAACATAAAAAAGATGTCCTGATTTGTAGTGTTTGCTGATTCGCCTGGTCTAAACATACTCCCAGTCTGTTTGAAGCTACCAACATGATGTCACTGACCGGGGCAGCTCCGCTCCATATGGTATCTCTGTCACACAGATGAAACAAACATAAATGACCTCCAGAATATAGGTCATAACATAATGTGGTAACATATTGAAGAAGTTCTAGATTTTGAATACTTATTAGTTTTGAAAAAATGAACTTCGTGCTTCTATAATTTAAATTTTTAATAGTGGGTGGTTTAACAACTTTCTCACACAGAAAATTAAACCACCAGCTCTACTGAGCTTGTATGAGCTGGTGCCAGTACACCTCTAATTGGAGGCAGAGAGCAGACAGGAAGCTAGAGCAAGATAACCAGAAGTTGCAGTGGGGTGAAAAGAAGGGCACAGAGTCAAGAGCTGTTAGGAAGACACAATCTTCACACTGAGTGGCTTCTAGGATTTAGGGGACACAAGAAAGGAAGTGTGCTGAAGGGGGTTCCCTAGTTTAGGGTAAAGGTGACTAGATGGAGGGTCCCATTAGCCACCTGAGGATTTCAGCAGGAGTGGATGCTGGGAGACACACGCGACCTCAGCCTCAATCCGCCTTGTGACTTCCACTGGGCCAGAGCACCTGGGGGCAACTGATGCTCACTGAATGGATGAATGAATGCTCAGCTTAGACCAAGCATGCCCAAAACGGAAAAGCTCTCAATGTGAAGTAAATAATTTCCTTCTGAGGAGTCAGCCACTAACTGTTGCTTTGGAAAACAAAAAAATTTCCACATAGTGCTAATATCTATAAATTGCATAAAAAATATTAAATAAATAAAATCTGTAACAATCAGGTCTAAGATAATGTGAAAGTCTCCTGGGCTCAATTAGTCTAAGTCTGCTCAGGGAGCAGAATCTTCCATAGTCTGAATGACAAATTAATAAAAATGTAGCCTTTAAAATTTCAGCTCAACTGAGGAGGAAAAAAATCCCTTCTCTTCAAGAGCCAACATAGTATCTCCTGGTTAAATCCTAGTGGTCTTAACTGTGTCTATGCCTATTTACTGCCAGTTACCAAAGCTGACTTTCTTAAGTCAAACTGGTTCTCTTCAGGCCGGCGCCTCCCCCCTCGAGTGGAGCTGGGCTAGCACTGGTGAGAAGGTATGGACAGTTTCACACAGTGGAAAACTTGACTGGCACCTCTGACTTTCCCTTCCCTTTGTTTTTCCCATCTTCCTGTCTGTCCCCAACATGGGCTTCTAGCACAGAGGACAGGATGAGAGAACGGACAGTGCAAAGGAACCCCATCACCATGCAGGGCAGACAGCCCCGGCCCTGCGGTCCTGCTGACCACGAGCGGCCAAGCTGTTCTGACAGGGTGAGGTCACCTTGTTTATCTGCTCCTCCACGGTGCTCAGTGTAGGTCTGCATGCCAGAACGTTCCAAGTTCACCTTCCTCCTCCTCAGCCAGGTCACCCCCTCTCAGCTTCAGACCCCTAGGGACCTTCCTGAAGCCTGTCATGATTGGCCACGGTGGCCACCAGCAACGCCAGCCATGAAGCTGTACCTCTCCATTCCTCTGACCCAAGACTTCCCCACACATCGCTGCATTCTTGGTGTCCCTGCTTGTCCTTGTTCCCTGCTTTGACCTCCTACTTGTCTGCACCCTCAGACACACAGCAGGTACTCCATTTATGTTTGCTCAGGGTTTGGCAGTTCCAGTGTAATTCTCAGGAAAAACTGTGGTTTTGCAACATCAGAGGCCTTTCTTTAAATAGCTTCATGTAAATATGTTCTAAAGCTAAATGGAAAAATTTTGTTTACTTAGTAGCTTTACCAAATACATCAATAAATATTTGGAGCATGTACTGTGAGTATATGTGTACAAACTCTGCATCATGCTAATAGACTAATTATATTAAAATAACTTCTAAATATGAATAGACACTCCAGGGATAACTGAGGTCATGTTTTCAACTGTGGTTCCCTTTTTCTCCAACTTCCTTTTAAGAAGTCAAACTTGGATGTGTGCCTTGGAAGAACATGGAAAATATGAAACAGCACATGAGACCTACTAGCTACACAAAGATCAACACTCTATGTGTAATACTTGTTTGGGAGGACACAGAAGCTTCATGTTTAATTTCCTATGCTCCTGAGCACAAACAGTGGGGTCCCTGCCCCAAGGTGAGAACTGATCCAAACCAGGTGAAAATTAATAGTCCAACAGGTGGGGATCCCTGGGTGGCTCAGCGGTTTGGCGCCTGCCTTTGGCCCGGGGTGCGATCCTGGAGTCCCAGGATCGAGTCCCACGTCAGGCTTCTGGCATGGAGCCTGCTTCTCTCTCTCCTCCTGTGTCTCTGCCTCTCTCTCTCTCTCTCTCTCTGTCTTTGTCTATCATAAATAAATAAATAAATCTTTTAAAAAAATAGTCCAACAGGTGACACAGAAGAGAAGCATCACTGTCACCTCATGGCAGGTGCAGGGGAGACATGGCTGGCAGGTTCTGAAAGTCTTCTTGAAGAGAGGAGAAATTGGATTGAATTCTAAAGGACAACGAAGCTGTAAACAGTTGATGCTATTAAAAATATGAGATGGATCTCAAATATTGGGCATTTGGGACAAATACAAATATTTGTATCACCAGGGACTAGCAATAAGCAGAAATCATCATGTGATTCCTGTGTGCCTGTCTCCCCTTGCTGCCTGCACCATTATATAGAATGCCATGAGCTATTAGACTGTCTTAGTATCAAGGACCGTGTTCGGCCACACCTGGGAGGAGGAGTCCAAAAATCATGAAACGCTTATAGGTCAAGCCACCTATCAGGATGGAAAGGCTTAGGGGGAACAGAAGTTGGCAAATGTGGAGAGAGCAGAAGCCTTGGGATAGGGAAGAGCAAGGATGGTCCATGAGAAGGCCAGTTTGGGGCTGGGAAATGGGAATGGGCCTGGGGGCAGGGGCAGGAAGCTGCCAGTGAGCAAGACACCCAGGTCTCCTGTTGTACACCCAAGAGCTCTAACAGAGAACGCTAACTTTCTGCTGCAGTTTGAGAATTCATGAAAGGTGCCCCACATCTCCCCAAATAAAAATGCTCCCTAAAGGTCTGCTCAAGTGCAGATCCTCCTCCCATAATAGGGAAAGCATTCTTAGGGGCCTGGGGAGCAGATCACAGCTTCATCCCACGGGAGGCTGTCTGCTGCTGGCTCACTGGCACAAACTAGACTATATGCATGGCTCGTTGACGCCTGTCACCTGAACAAGGGAAGTGGGATTCAGGGTAAGATTTGACAGGGGAAGGAAGGGCTAGACCAGTTGCCCAACAGAAATACTCTGTGAGCCACAAATGTAAACCACATGTGTAATTTTAAATTTTCTAGCACCCTAATTAAAAAGTAGAAACAGGCAAAATTAATTTTAATAATATTTTAGGCACAATATAGGTAAGATACTATCACATGTCATCAATAGAAGTGTACAATACCTTTAATGAGATAATTTACATTCTTTTTCATACTAAGTCTCTGAATTTGAGCATGTAGTTTACATGCACACCTCTAACTAGCCACATTTCACGACTGGACAGGTGGGTCTAGGGCATAGGCTGGGCATGGCTGGAGGAGAGCTGGGGGTCCTCTGCAATGCGGCATCCTGAGCAGTGTGGGTCTGGGGCCCCATACTCAGGAGGGGAGGAATGGATGGCCAGGAGTTAAAAAAAAATCTTTTCTGACTAAATTGAACCCAGAACAGACCCTATCCATGAACCAGTGACCAGAGCTCATAGTATCAGAGTCTGGCAGCCATTCATCTTGTCCAGTAGCTCTTCAACTTCAGAGTGAGTCAGAATCACATGGAGGGCTTCTTAAAACAGATCACCTAGGCCCAACCATGGAGTTTCAATTCTGTAGGTATGACTTCACAATTCCAGCAGATTCCTAGGGCTGCTGCTGCTCTGGGGAGCCACACTTGGAGAACCACTGATCTAGTTGCATTTCTGGCCAGTGGGTGACCTCTCCAGACAGCTTTTCCTACTGAATGCTCAGACTGGTTCTATTTGAATATCTCCCTTAGTGATGGACTCAGTCAGTACCCACAAACTTTGTAGAGGCCTTGTCCATTCTAATAATTCTTCCCAATGTTAAGTCTAATCTTATTCCTTAAAACTTCCCACTGTTTTTGCCTTCATCAGGACCCAGGCCCTCCTTCCCCACATGAACCCTTCACGAAACTGAAGACCTGTTCTTTTTCCTTTCTTACTCCCTGCCACTCTATAGCCTTTGTATCTTGTTTTAGGCACTTCTGGCAGGCTTAGTCATATGCATTATTACTGTAGTAGGTTCTATTTTTCCCTAATCTTTATAGTTTCACGATTAAATAGCATACTATAAAAGAAAATATGAATGAACCTCCAAAACTTGATCTCAAAGCAAGTTTCCATCACAGCAAACTTGGACAATTCAGCTCCCATTTCGGCCCCTACTATTCTAAAACAAGTTATATAGGTGAAAGTGCTTTTAAAGTAACGATCCCCAGGTGCGCCTGGGTGGCTCAGTCAGCTAAGCATCCAACTCTTCATTTCAGCTCAGGTTATGATCTCAGGGTCATGAGGTCAAGCCCTGCGTCAAGTCCATGTCAGGCGCACCTAGCGCGGAGTCAGCTTTCTCTCTCCCTCACCACCACTCTCTCTAAACAGATGAATCTTTTAGAAAAATAAAGCAATGACCCCAAATGTCCATCCCCATGCTGATGTTAGGCTGTGACAATGCTCCCATCAGTCTGCAATAGAAAAAAAAAAATTTTTTTTCCAATAAGCCAAATTTACTCAAGTTCAATAGCTACTCCTTCAGAGATTATGTCCTTCCCTGTTTTTTCATTGCTGAAATAACTTTTCTTCCTGAAATGAGGATGTAGAGGTTGTAAGGGGAATTCCAAAATCAGGTATTTCCCCACTTCCCCACCCCCCGGGTCTGAAAAGCCCTGTGCAAAAGGCAGGTCAGACTGCTGCTCTTATTCCATTCTCACCCAGGTTTGTCTTGCAACCTTGATTAGCCAGAAAGCAGCGTGCCTCCTCTGAGCCTGGTCACGGACCTTCCTCTGCTGTAACTCGAAGGAACAGGGAATATTTTCTGGAGCTGTTCATGGGTGTCTGTGCTCCCTGACTTCTCCAAAACAAACAACCTCCTCTTACTGGACAGGCAACCTCTACACCTCTCGAAGTCTTCTCCATGACCTATGAGCTATCCATCCAGGAGAAAAGAGACCAGGTGAGCCAACCAAAGGACACAACACTCCCAGCTGCACTGCCACCCTTTTGCCTGCTGGCTTCCCATAGTCTCTGCCAGGCCCCACGCCTGCCACTGGCATGCTGGCTTTTGGGAGGGCTGTGCTCTCCATATTCTCATGGCCAAGGCTTGGAGGAAAAAGCGAGAATGGGGGAAGCACCAAAGGTGGGCACTGTAGGGACACCAGGGCTGAGGCCTCTCTGCTTTGGCCAGCCAGCTTAGCAGAAGCTAGTGTGAAAGCAGGATCCTAGAAGTCTCCTTTCCCTATACGAGCTTGACCCCTGGACCATGGTAGCAGGTCCCTAAAATTCCACTTTGAGTCATGCATTCAGATTTGGATTTAGACCTCATGAAAAGGCAGAAGTCTTATGGGAATAGGTCCTCATGTCTTATTCATATAAACGGGTTGAGACAGGCTCTGCACCAGGGCACAGGGGTGGCAGGAAGGCAAAGGGCCCAAAGAAATGTGTGCATGAAGGGGATCATTGCTGGGATACCAGACAGATTGTCCCCAGCCTAGGAAAGGGGGTCGTCCAAAGAGAAAATTATCCTCTAGAAATGGGGCTGGCAAGCTTTTCCTATGAAGGGCTAGAGAGTAAATATCTTAGGCTTTATAGGCCACATAGTGTCTGTGGTAACTTCTGTGCCATTGTAGTGGGAAAGCGACCACAACATAACAAAGAGTGGCTATATTCCTCTAAAACTTTCCATATAAAACAGACCATATTTGCCCTGGAGGGTGTAGTTTGTTGCCCCTCATCCTAGAAGACACCTAAAAAAAATTCTAGCCAGTCTCCTTTGGTCCTGCATCTGTGCTTCTCCTGCTCTTGGGTCATACCTCCCCCTGCACTGTACTCTAGTACAGTTTATCTGTCTGGAACCCCCACAGCTTCTGGGGCAGAGACCAGCCCTGGCTCCAGCTCATGTGTTTAAAACGCATTTGGGGAGCAAGAGTGTGCTGTATAAGGGTAGATGCTGTTTACAGCCAACAAACCTCACTGAGCACTTCCAGCCCCTTGGCAACAAGCTACAGGGCTCACACAGGAACGGGGGTCCTTGCTGATGACAAGCACCACCAGAAGATAGCACCCTGGCTTGCAATTTCATTCCTTGTTAAAATGCAAACCCATGGGCGGCTCTTGACGTCAAGGCTAACCTCCAGAAAGCAGCCGGGCCAGAACCGCCTTCAGACAGGCTGCTCCCACCCCCTGGGGAGCCCTTCCCGTCACAGACCCATCACCATTCACTTCAGCCTCCTTAGATGAGGAGGAAAAACACTGTGGCTAGCCAGAGACATAAAAATTCTTTGTTATTGGAAAATCTAAGTGTCTCTCCAGGCCTGTGCTGCACCATTAGGTGACGTCAATGGCTCAGGGTATCCGAGCTCTGCGTTTCCACTCTTCTCAGAACAGCAGCTAATTCACAGCAATAAAGACGTTTCTATTTAGAGCATCAGAAAAGAGGTGGCCCTGTGATTTCTGTATCCCCAAGTCATATACGAAGGGATTGCCTCTTTTCTCTGTGAAGCAGAGAGGGTTTGAAAGTGGCAGGAAGCCAGGAACTTGACATTGAATTCCATTCAGGCTAACCAACAGCTGCAGGACTTACTATGCACCAGGCAGGATAGGCTCACAAAGACAAGGACACCCTGGTGACCCCACCGGAGAGGAGAGGGCAGTTAGGCACACAAAGAGCCATGATAACAGTGCAGGTGATACACAGCAAAGAAGGTACTCAGGGGCTTCAGGAGGGGCATGGCACTTGACATTCCTTGGGATGGACCGTGAAGGATAAGCAGAATTTGGGCTCACATGGTTGCAGGAGTCTGGTGACAAGGAGACTGGGAATCGACTGACTGATAAAGAGAGGAAGGAGGGAGAGCAAACCTAGGTTGGTAGGCAAAGGCTCTGCTTGATTTTGGACATGGACTGTACTTGGCTCATTTCTGGCATGAGCATGAATGAGCCTAGGTGGGTCTGCACTCTGCATGGTAGCTTCACGGCCCATGATAGGCTGGCTGGCCCTGCTTGGGTTCAGGAGGCTGTCTCTAACGAGCCACCAGGATGTCCTACACCTCTCCCTCCATCTATGTCATCTTTCATGTAGACCTCATCCTTCCCCCCAGAATGTGTGAGCTTGGTTGTTGAGAGAATTTATTTTCTCTATGCAGGTCAATTCCTTTCCTTTCCCAGAGGTCTCCAAGGACTTGCCTTTCTATGTGATGGTGATATTAAATGAAAACTTTCTGATTCTAGATGAAATTCTCAGTGTTGAGAGAGGCATTTTATGTTGTACTAAATCTTAAGAAAAAGCATGATTCCCTTTGCTATTCTAGAATATTTCGCTTGAATAGCCAAATCAATCTTGAAGAATAATAAAGCCAGAGGCATCACACTCCCTGATTTTTTTTTTTTTGAGATTTTATTTACTTATTCACGAGAGACACAGAGAGAGAAAGAGAGAGAGGCAGAGACACAGGCAGAGGGAGAAGCAGGCTCCATGCAGGGAGCCTGATGTGGGACTCCATCCTGGGACTCTGGGATCACACCCCGAGCCAAAGGCAGACACTCAACCACTGAGCCACCTAGGTGTCCCCATGCTCCCTGATTTTAAACTACATCACAAAGCTATAGTAATCCAAACAGTATGGTGTTAGTATAAAAACATACACATAGATCAATGGATCAGAATAGAGAGCCCAGAAATAAACCCAGATATATATGGTCAATTAATTTATAAGAAGCCAACAATATACAATGGAGAAGGTATAGTCTGTTCAATAAATGGTACTGGGCAAACTTGACAGTCACATGCCAAAGAATGAAACTGAGCAGTTATCTTAGAATATATATAAAAATCAACTCAGGGGATCCCTGGGTGGCGCAGTGGTTTGGCGCCTGCCTTTGGCCCAGGGCACGATCCTGGAGACCCGGGATCAAATCCCATGTCGGGCTCCCGGTGCATGGAGCCTGCTTCTCCCTCTGCCTGTGTCTCTGCCTCTCTCTCTCTCTCTCTCTCACTGTGTGCCTATCATAAATAAATAAAATAATTTTAAAAAAATAAAAAATAAAAATCAACTCAAAATGGGTGAAATATTTGAACATATGTAATATCTGAAAAAATTACACTCCAAGAAGAAAACACAGAGGCTAAGCTCCCTGATATCAGTCTTGGCTATGATTTTTTGGACAGGACACAAAAGCAAATGCAAAAGAAAGATAAACAATTGAGACTACCAAGTTAAAAAGTTTCTGTGCACCAAGGGAAACCATCAACAAAGCAAAAAGGCAACCTATCAAATGGGAGAAAATATTTGCAAATCATATCAGGTTAAGCATTAATAGCCAAAATATATAGAGAACTCCCATAACTCAATAGCAAAACAAAAACAAAATCTGACTCAAAAATAGGCAGAAGATCTGAATAGACACTTTTTCAAAGAAGAATTAAAAATGGCCAGGAGGTACATGCAAAAACATTCAACATCACTAGTCATCAGGACAATATAAATAAAAAACACAAGGAGTTATTGACTCACCGCTGTTAGAATGGTTAGTATCAAAAAGATACGAAATGACAAGTGTGGGCTAAGATGCAGAGAAAAAGGAACCCCCATGCACTGTTGGTAGGAATGCATACTGGCACATGCACTATGGAGGTTCTTCAAAAAATTAAAAATGGAACTACCATATGTTATAGCAATTTACTCCTGGACATTTATCCAAGGGAAATGAAAACACTAACTTGAAAGAATATATGCATTCCTATGTTCACTACACCGTGGTTTACAATAGCCAAGGCAGAAACAACCTGTGTCCACTGACGGATGAATGGATAAAGAAAACGTGGAATATATATACAATGGAGTATTATTAGTCATCAGAAAGAAGGAAACTTGCTATTTGCTGCAACATGGATGGACCTTGAGGTCATTGTGCTAAGGATAGACAGAGAAAGACAATACCATATTGTATCACTTCCATGCATAGCTGAAAACAAAAAGAACACCAAACATACAGATACAGAGAACAGGCTAGTTGCTAGAGATGGGGTGGGGGTGGGGGTGGGGGTGAAGGGGGTCAAAAGTACACACTTCCACTTATGAAATAATTAAGTCATGGGGATATAATGTAGAGCACAGTGACTATTGCTAACACTGTAATGTAAACTTGAGAGTTGCTAAGAGAATAGGCTTCAAAAGATCTCACCACAAGAAAAAATTTTGTAATTATGTCTGGTGATACATGTTAACCTGACTTTTGTGTGATCATTTTACAATATTTACCAGTATCAAATCATTATTAAAAAAAAAAAAAAAGGTATGGGGACATGGGTACCTCTGATGGGCTGAGACACCAGCTGAAAGTCCTGCACAGCTCACTGTACCCAGGCCCGCCTCCCCATGGGAGCTGCATACTCAAGGCAGAGGGCGGGGGGCAGTTTCTCTCATTGCCTGGCCAGCCTCCACCATCTGAGCCCACACTTTCCAAGTCCCCAATCTGTTCCCCTAAAATTTATTAGGCCCCAAAGACCTTCATATCCTTTCAAGGTATTATCTCTTCTTTTAAAATCTCCATCTACATCAAAGGCTATATTTTGTATTTTCGAACACAGGTCACCGGTAATTATGTTTCTTCACTTACTTTTCAACCAATAAACTTTTAAGTATGAGTGAAAATACACATAATTCAGTATTAAAAGTATAACTTAAAATACATATGTACCAATATCAATATTTCTCCCTGTGATAAAACTATCTTTAAAAGTTCTTAAGTATAGCAACTTATTGAAATTCTGTTACTCCTGAAGACAAGATTGTAATGTATTGTTGTTGTACATGATATAATGGTACAAACAAACAGCGCTCACAATGTTAATTTTTACTAACTTGAAATGATTGTTTTTGATATGAATTTGTATGCATGAAATGCTCAAATACATATAGGCTTTTCATTTGCTTAAGAAATTAAGATAGAAAAATACAGAACATCTTTGTATGGAAGAAGAATTTTATGGTCTCATAAAATATATTAGTTTTTAGTTGCATAGCCAGAAGCTAAATCATAACTTATGTGCACTACTAATAAAGCAGCAGAAGCTTGCAGGAAATTTTTTTTAACTGTTTGTCAAAGGAGCCTAATTTTGCCATAAACCTCCTAAACGGACAACTACAGTGAGCTATGGAGAAAGACAAGCAGGTAACAGTGGTGAGAATGTAATGCGGGGTCAAGCTGACAAAGCAAAGGAAGGAAACTGAATACCATACCTGCTTATTATTGTCAGTGGTACAACACAGTTTCTTGAGGGAGACAAAATGCCTAATTTTCCTAATAACATAAATTATCAGTTATTAGTGAGTCAGATAGGAGATGATTCAACAAGTCAGCAAATGAAAACATCAACAGAATTTCTTGAAGCAAACCCAGGGTCCATGCTAGGGCAGATTAAAATTTCAAACAAAACCTACTCTACAGAAAACCCATTTTTCATACACAGCCCACACATGCCTTGAGAAGCTATGCTTCTCTTTTAGTCACAGTTGGCTCAGAAACACTTTCCTAATGGGTATTTCATTTTGCAACAGATTCCTGAAGCTTGTCTCCTAGCTATCTTCAGCAATAGGATGAAATGCTACTCCTGATAAAATTTGTTTTAATTTTGCTGACACTAATAATTTTACAGCTTATAAAAAAGCAGAAGACTCATTTGGACAATGACCAGATTACACAGTCGCTGTTCTTACATTAATATTTCATATCCTTTGACGGCATGGTCATCACAATGACAGTATTTTTCAGGCAGAGAAAACTCGTCTTATTTCAAGGTTATGGACAGAATCCCAAAACAGCCTACAATCTTGCTCGTGACCACAAGGGAGACCAGAAAAAGACTATCGCTGCCTCAGCCCTGCACAAAAATCACTTTAAGGTAGATTTTCTACTGACGGTGGAGCCAGGAATTCCAGAGAACTCTGTGAGATTATATAGGAAGAGCCAAGAGTCTCCTCTGTCTCTCTTCCTTTGATTCAATTTTCTCTGGAAGACTCTGAAGAGAGCATAGAAAATTCTGGTTATTCTGTAATGAGCTTCACTAAACAGGAAGAGGTAAGATTTACCTACTCTTAATAAGAATTTCCTCTGATAGTGCACTGCCTACAAGTGGGAGAAAAATAGCACTGTGTCTAGACAGAAGAACTTCTCTCTTATCTGTAAAATCAGGAAGATCAGAAAAATTCATTCTGACAGAAATTACCAAGCAATAGTATCTCCTCTGCCTTGGTTACCTAAGAATTCTGGTCACACACACAGTCAATCTTAGCTCAAGTTTTCTGAGAAGATGGTCTAAGGATGATGATAATACCAATGTGACAGCCATCATGGCACTGAGCACGGACTGCTGGTGGAAATGGCCAAGCCACGGGGATGCAGAAGGTCTCTGTCTATGCTCATAACCCTTGTCAGGCCTGCCAGGGCCCCACCACCCAGAGGGAACCTAAATGGCAGAAAATACAAGACAGTATGGTCTCTGGACCAAGGGTTAACAATTTCAAGTCTTAATAAACAAGTAAAATTGGAGAGGAAATGAAATATAAGCATTTTGCTCAATTTACATTGTGTGTGTGTGTGTGTGTCTGTTAACCACCCAACAATTTGGAAAGAACTCAGGTAGTCATAAGAGTCATAGGCAAGACTCTCCACTCTGGTTACTGGCCTGACAAAACATCACACAACAGTGTAGGTCTCTTATAATCCATGCTATGAAGCTAATGTTGACCTTCAAGCCAGTTTACTAAAGGCTCCTCAGTGACCTCTTGTCTGGGGATCCTGTTTGGCTTTGTAAACCCTCTCACAAAATTTAACTGGGAGAAGGAAAAGAAATTATGTATTTACCTTCTTAAATAGTCTTGTCTGATAATCAGAGATTAAATGAAATCAGATCACCTCAGCCTGTGGTCAAACACCCCTTTCCCTATGTAACTGTGACCTCCAGCGTGCTCTCTGCCTTGTGGAACAAACCCAGAGCCAGCCCGGAGAAAACCACTACAGAGCCAGTGCCTCAAGGAGAGTAGACTGACTTCCAGTGCAGGACTGAGGCCAGTGAGCCCTGATGTTTTGTTGTTTTTATAACAGGGGAAAGCCTAAACACAGAGGTCAGTGGGGATGATGGAACCACAGGTGACCCAGTGAAGGTGGGCAGCTGGGGAGATGCTTTGTAAAGCCTATAAACAGTAGAAGAGAAGGGGAGGGGAAGCCATGTCTGGGAGCTGTTGGCAGCCGCATGGAATTGTCCCCGGCATATACTACGTACAACCCAACCCACCATATTGGTGGGTCTAATGCTTACACTGGCATTTCAATAAGCAAACCCAAATGCCTATTGAACCCTTCTAAAGAAGGAACCCTTCAACTAAAACGGATCAAGAAATTCACTCTCACCCTCCTTGGCCAATCACTGGGGTGATCTTCACATGCTGTTGGATGCTGTCCCCGGATTTCCGTCTGGCATAGTAAACCCCCTGCCACTCCTACATAGACAAAGAGAGCTCTTAAAATCCTTCCATCAAAGTTTACAGCTACTTCTACAGAGGGTCTTGTCAAGTTAAGCAATACCATTCCAAAAACACCGCTCTATCATTGCATCCATTGCACCCATTACTACCTAAGACTCGTGGACACCGTGCACAAAGACCCCAAAGATCAACATGTCCATCTCCAGACTGGCCTTCCAGTGTCCAAGCTGATGAGTGGGTTGAGTTTCCACTCTCAGTCCTATGGGTGTAGCAGCACCAGGTCAAGGTATTGTTACAGGGTCTCCCTTAAAATCTTCACGGCAACCTCTGAGCTTGATATTATCATCCTTAGTTTATAGATAAGTAAGCCAAGGCTCAGAGATTCTAACTGATTTGCCCACATTAGGAAGTGGAGAATGTGGTTCTAAATTCCTATCTCTTAATTTTTCCTTGAAACCTATCATCTGACTCTCCTACAGAGCATCCTATTAAGACTTCTCTGGGATTAGTCTGGCGCCTAGCAATTTCCATCAATCAAGCAAAGGAGAGTATGAACATTCTTGCTGCCTCTGGACCCAGGGAACCAGCTGGGACAAAGAACCTGGTGTCCTCAAGGGGGATCCTCTGGCACCTCCACTATTTCTAGGAGGGAGGGAATAAATCAGAATCTGAATTTCTCTACAGCCTTTTCTTGCCTCCTCTCTCCCAAGGGCAGCTAACTGGTATGTACACTGGGGTCACTCTCCTGACAAAAATTTTTTTAGAGTACTTGATAATGTCCCAATTCCATTTTCAGCTCACTGCTCTTATTTGTAAAAAATCAATGTTGCCTGTCATATAAACCCAAACTTATTTTATTCCTAAAAAGTGGTCCCCAATTAAAAGAATACAGTACTTATGTAACTACTTCACATCAGAGAAAGCAAGATGAGAGAAATAATCTGAGAAAGCATTCTGCATGCTTAAAAGAAAATGCATCAGGAGGTCCAGCAATAGGAGCCACACTCCTCCTTTGGAGGGAAGGGCTTGGGGAAAGTTGCTGACGGCCCTGACAGCCCTGCCTTCAGCAGCTGCACAAACTGACATGACAGGGAGAATGAGCTATAGGTCTCTACCCAACTGTGATGAGGAAAGAGAACAGAAAAAGGGAAACTGACCAAGAATTGGGCCCTATGTAAATACTGATATGACATACTTCGAGTCACCCCAACACTGGACACACTAAAAACGTGACAGCTGCCTGGGTGGCACTCTGCTCAGAGGTAGGAATGATACTGCAGCAATGACAGGGGCATACAGTCACCCAAAGGATAAACTCTCCTTATGCAAACCCATTAGATTCTGTATCATCCTAAGTACCAGATTCATTTGGTGTCCAAAATTAACCCCAAAATGGACTTACTTTGCAAACCTAAGAGATCTTTCACTTAGTTATCCTGTTAGGAAAGAAGCTCATCTTAAAGACATGACACCTAGAACTCACAGGGGAAAAAGGCACCAGGAGGGGTTTGCAGATCTGCCTGTTTCACCCACCTTGCCTTTCTTGATGCACGTGTTGATGGTGTCGAGAAGGTCTGCCCGGTTCTTATCACTTTTGGGCAGCTCGGCGAGCTCTTTCCCCAGCAGCTCGCCTTTGTGGTAGCCCATCATCCTTTCAAAAGCCGGGTTGACATACTGTGAACAGGAGGTGGTTATAGGTCAGGGTAGGTAAGCTGTGCACCCCCACAAGTGCTTGCTGGCACCCAGAGGAACACACTGGAATATCAATAAGAAGTTCCCTAGATGAGGACTCTCTGATGTGGCTGCCAGCTGGCCCCCTCACATCACTAAGCCTCCTGGACTAGTTGCCTCACTCCCGAGCAGCAGTGTATTCACTCAGCACACCAGAGGATACTGGAAGAAATTCTTTACCAGGAGAAGAACAAGAAGCCCTCGTCTTGTAGAGCCAGCCTCTTGTGGGCCTTATTCATCCTCAATTGCCCATGAAATAAAAAACTCAAAAAATAAAAAGCAGTTAGAATAAAAATTAATTAGTTCAACAGGTCATGGGCTTGTATTAGTCACATCTCTGCAAGGCAGAGATTTGATCTCTCATGCCTCCTTTCTAATTGCCACTATCTACTAACCAACGCTATGGCTTGGGGCCACTTCCCATCTAACCTCAACGATAAATCTGATTAAACAACTTGGGCAGAAAGCAGCCCTTTCATGCTGGGCACACGTGGGCGTGAGAAGAGGTCCCCTCAGCACATTCCGAGGCGAGCAGACTAACACGTTTCTTTCCAAACTCCTGCCCAGGGCCCTGGAATTCAGAGCTTTTCCCTTGCCTGACTCCCGGCTCCCATCTCTACCCTCCAATTTCTTCTCAAAGAATAATCACCAGATGAGATGCTGAATGAGAGGGGGCAAGACAAAGAACATGGGGCAAATGTGACCATATGGCCTCTAGGTCGTGGATTTCTCTGGACATCATGCCCATCCATCTGCTGCTTCAGACACATCCTTGCAAGCTGTCATCAGCATCACTCCTGCACTCCGCTCTGATGGCAGCGGTAAGGAGCCTGATAATGCAGGGACTCTTGGGGACCTGTTCCCTTAAGAACAAAGCCTCTACTGACACATTAAACCTGGGCACTGGAGGGGCTGGGAAGTTGCTCTGGAGCCTTAGCATGTGGCCTTGTAAGAGCGACAGAAGGGGGTAGTGGCGACATTGTCTTGGTTGATCTCCCGTCACTAACATGGGGTGTGCACCCCCCTGCAGTAGCCACGCAGCATGGCCTCTGCCCACCAGGCTGGCCTGCCCCTGCGGGCTGAGCTGCCTATGCTTTCCTCTCACCTCCGGGCCTCTGCCCACCTGCTCTCTCTACCTACAACGCTCCTTCCCCATCTCCATGCCTCGCCAAATCCCACTCACCACCCCACCCCCGCATGCTGTGCTTGACCCCCTGCCCAGTCTGAGCTGGTGCCACTCCTACAGGCTCGCATTCCCTCCCGTGAAGCTTTCTAATGACTTCTCACGCTCAGTCCAAATTTCTGTTTATTTCTCTCTCTCCCCCACTAGACATAAAAATCCCCAAGGGCAAGGCACCTTAGGCTTTCTCTCTGGATCCTCAAGACTGTCGAGTAAATATGTGATATATGTACTGTTTTCCTTGCTGACAAAATCCTCCTACATTTTCCTGTGTGTTTATTCTACCTTCATTATTAAGTTGAAAATATGGGTACAAGTCATGGCTCTCTGCTCTTGCTAGGGCTCCTGCAACCTCGGAACGCAGCAGGTACTCCGGCGCTTGGACTCTGGAGCCAACACCCTCAAGTTCAAATCCCGGCTCTGCCGATGACTAGCTCTGGGACTGGGGGCAAGCCGCTGGCCTTCCCTGGTGCCCAGCTTCCTCACCCGTAAAATGGCTCTAGTGGTAGTGCCTGGCTCATCAAATGGTCTTAAGAATTACATGAGAATGTAAAAATGCTTAGTACTGTGCCTGGTACATGGTAAGCTGCACGTAAATGTCATAAAGTAAATAGTTTAGATGGATGGACAAAAGGTAAGTACTGCTCCTAAATTGAAGTGTTCCCACTTGACCTCTGAAGCAGTGACACAGAGGCACGTGCTCTTCAGAGGCAGTGTCCGAAGGACTCTGCTATGGGGTAAGAACACATGTGAGACACCCCGTCCACGAGGACTCCTCTTGAAATGCGGGACACAAATGTCATTTTACTTCCCCCTGGCATATAATACCCTCTCTTCAACTTCTTTCTCCTTGCTTTAGAGTTTTATATTCAGATTTGTCAGTGCGTAGTCCATTTCTTCCTGTTCGTGGTAGCGTTGGGGAGGGGAGGACACTCCCACGTTACCTCCCCCAGAGATAAACCACCTGTTGCTCACTACAGAATGAAGGACTCTGTTTCCTGTTCAAGGAGTTACCAATGAGATTACAAATGGGGAAGCAGGGAGAACAGGGAGCCCCTCCTACTCATTATAAAAATCATAACCCAACAGTCCCCTGTCAAAGGGGGGTACAAAGCAAATGTGTTCCATGAATGGAACTGAGGTGCTAGCCTGGATATAAGTGAGGGGGATGTCAGTAGCAAACATGTCTCGGTCTGCAGTCCAGGATGCAGGCCTGAGTGTGTGCAGGCGGGCAGTCACAGGCAGCAACATGAGGAAGTTTTCAGACCCACCTCAAGGAGCAGCCAGAAAAATTCTATAAATACAATCAAACAGGGAACCAGGAAGGAAAGGAAGGAAAGCTCTGCAGTCAGAAAGACATGGCTATGTATTTTGGTTCCAATACTTACTAAATGGGGCTTTCCCTGAGTAAATTCCTTGATCTTGCTGGGCTTCAGTTTCCCCATCTGTATTATGGGACAGTTGTGTCTCTTTTATAGAGTTCCTGAATGTATAGGGGATAACGTTATGAACCTGTTTATGAGGGCCTAGGCAGGGCAGATGCTGAGGGTACAAGAGCAGGGTGTGTCTGTGTGCAGCGGGGGGCTCTGTCGTGAGGCACGGTCTTTGGTTTGTACTGATGACAGCAAGTGCTCCAACTGTAAACTCAGTGCCGTCATGCAAACCAACTGCAGGCAGGCCGGTATCCACTGATGGAAAAGTCTACATTTCAGACTACTGTTTAAGCATAAACGTCTTACCTTCCAACAAATATAGTAAGATGACTTTACTTCAAAAAAGCTTTCTCTACTATACACTTTTCCTTTGGAAGACAACTTTCCCATACAAGCCAGCTCTGTGATTATAAACCAACTGGAGGCAAATACATGAGTACCTTGGAAAATATTTCATTCCTAAAGGCATTTATAAGCACTTACTCTACAATTCTGACAGGTTTCCATGTAATGTAAACGCTGTCTTTACAAATCGCCAACAGATCTGCCCTACCTTGGTCAAAGAAGTCACAGGTTCTTAATCTAAATAATTTTTCATTCTTATTGCATATCTAATTCTCAAACTAAGTCCATCAGTTTTCTTTACACACTTTGATGTTTCTTTCGCCAAAGAAAATAAACAGAAATGTAAGGATTATGGCAAAGCTCCTCAATAAAGGATGGCTCAAACTTGAAAGGTTCTATTCTGACATCTCCGGGTGAAGTGTCTCCATACCTGAATCACATGGTCATCGCTTGTAATTTCTATGGCTTCGTGACAGTGGTCTAATGCTGTAAACACTGAATTACAGGCCCTGAAAGTTGCAAAAGATGGACATTAGTGCTGCTATAAAACCATCAGCATTTCATGTGTTGACTTATCAAAGTAAACAGTTGCCCAAATTCATTAAAACAATGCCCTTTTTGAAGGAAAAAAACCACGCTAGCCTTTCGAACTAAACTAGTTTGAATCAAGAATAGCAAGTATTCTGTGACTATAACACGAAGACGTGGAAACCAGCAAAGTCTTCACGTATCACAGAACAAACCACATAGGTGCTGAGTGAAACCTTAATACTGAACACGAGAGACCAGATAGCAGGAGACCGTCTCTTTAGGCTCCGTGTCTAAGTCAAAGCTGTTGTGTTTCGTTCCTCACGAACGAAATGGTCATGGAAAAGTCAAGACCCCAGCAATGAGGAGAACTTGATTAAGCCCAAATTGAATCTGAGGCATTCTGTTCGCCCTTTTGCAACAGATGAACATTTTTCTCCTCCTTTCTTACTTTCGTGACCCCTGATAAACAAGCCTTTATATGGCACTTTGCTTTCAACCACACCCACTGGCCTGACGGAGGCAGACAGGACTCAACTCCCCCCACCTGGTTAGGCGTAGAGCCCCCCAGGAGGCCCTTCTTGGTGACCTTCTTTGTCCAAGGGGAATATTTGAAATCATTTCCACTTCTCAGCTTCTTGGTTAGATTTTTCAGTACCTTCTAATCCAGTGGAGCTCTAAATACAGCAAGTAATTTACTACCTAACACAGAAAGTATGTAGCTGGTTACTAGAGCTTTGTTATTCGTACAGGCTGTTTAAAGAACCCCAGTGAGGGCTTTCTTACCCATTACAACAAAACAAAACAAAGCAAATTTACTTGATTGATGTTGCTTCTTATAAAACATACTCTGAAGATGTTATTCACTTTCCCCACTCACAGAGGCATCCAACTTTGCCATCCTGTTTTAACCTATTGACAAGGTAGAGGCAGAAAAAACTGAGTGAAGTCTGGTTCTGTATTTTGCCAGTTATGGGACCGTGGGCAACTTTTTATCCTGGCTGGCCCCCGGCTTCCCAATCTATAAAATGAGAACAGCAACACCCATTTTACAGGTTGCTGAAAAAATCAAAATAGTTTATGTGAGGCATTTCTCAAAGTGCTATGGATAATGTAGGAATTCAGCATATAGTCCTTATTATTATTTGTAAGACCCCAGAGCAGTATTTCCTTACTCTCCAACACTTTCAAAGGGCTTTGGTGAGAAGAAAAGTGAATCACAACCTATCTCTTCTCAGGAGTATACTCAAAATATCTAACCAAAAACCGTATTCAAGAATAGCAAGGTAATCAACACGAGGAGTAAAAGATCTTAGCACATTGAAGGGTACAAGAGTCCTACAGTTGTGGAGACGAAGGTAACCAGTATGGGTGAGTAATAAGCGATCACCATAGGGTGAGCTGAGAAGGTAAGCCTAACTTCTCTGAGATTCCTGAAGGGTCCAATAGGTTTTCTTATTTAAACTGCTCCAGTCTAACTAATTTGAACCATGTACTGTCTTAACCATGTATCTGTAAACACAATCTTTTAAAATAAGAAAAAAAGAATAAAAGAGGATTTTAAATTATTACCAAAGTCACTACTAACTTGCTTTTCACAGAGACAAGAGCTAGTCTTATCAGTAGTATTTTCCTGGCATGTGGGTCCAGAACCCAACCTGGCAGCACAGAAGAGTGTTTCCCTTCCTCCAGGAGTCTGATGAGGAAAAGCACACTCTGTGTGGAATAATCCCTACATGTGAGAGCTGGATAATCAAGCTATAACACACTTTATCAAATGATCAATTCCTCTGTTGCCCATTTTGTGAAAGTGTATGTACGCCTCACCTAAGCATTTAAACAGGTACTTTCAGAGTATTAGTGCTTTTGTCGATTCAAGAGCTGCCCTTATGTAAGACTTTAAAGTGTAAAATCTTCAGTGTGATGGCCAATGGAACAAAGCAAATTGTTATCAAGACTCAAGGTAGGAGACCGTGAGGAGGGCCAGCAGACTGTTTTCTCCCAGTGACATGCTGGACTGCACCATGTAGTCCTAGGCTTTAAACCAATTTAGTTGATGGTTCTACTTAAATAAACCTGCAGCAAAATGAGGTAATCAATTTAAATCATGTTCCTAGAGTTTGGGAATTTAATTGCTTGCATTAATTATTAATACTCTTCATGCAGAAGAGCCTTAGCTGTATTAATTTTCTGTTCCTAGGAATCATGTAACTATAGCTCAGATACAATTTTTTATCTTTCAGGTTGAAAACTTGAAAAACTGGAAAAAGCTCAAAGGGAAGGTAAACTTGATACGGAAACCCATGAAGTACAGGCCATGGAACCACTTCTCCTCACCTTCTAAAAGACCCTTTAAGTTTCTCAATGGACACTGCAAATATTACAGGGGTCCTAGCAGGACGTCGACAAAGAACAGTGGTGTGATGGGGTGCCGAGTGAATCCGACTGAACAACAGGATGCCTGAATCCCTCTCCAAAACTGCCACCAACATACTGGGTAGCTATGATCATCTCAAGAGTCTCCCTGGCTCTCACTGTTTTCCTCTGTCACTGGGGCTGGGATGGTTGATTTGCATTATCTCCTGGATCCTTAACCAAGGATACCCTAGAATCTACTCAAAACACACGCAAATTGAGGCTGCCTGCAACAAGGTAGGACTGTGCAAGGTGGTGGCTTTAGGGAAACCTATATTTGAACCTAAATCCATATCCCAGGAGGTCCAGGAGGAGCAGGAAAAGGGAAGGGGAGGCAGCCAGGGTGGTCACAGACGTGTTCTTGGTCAGCATCAGTCCTGGGTTGCAATGCCACAGGGACCACTTACTTTCAGGTTTCACAGCTTGGACTCTATTCCTGGAGCACAGGGCCTGTCACCCGGGCCCATGCCAGTATAAAGTGCTCTAAAAACTACTTTATACTTAAAAACTATCTACTGATAGTGAATAGTGTAGCATTCCATGGAATACAAGGTTCTATCCCTCAGAGACTTTGATTCTTTTTGAAATTGAGGACTCCTACCATCTTAAGACTGGGAATCAACTAAACATGATGATTTGGGTCTAAGTCCTGGCCAACAGATATCAACTAATATGAAATAATTGCTGGTACTGTGTTAGTATAAACTGATCAGTTTAAATTCTGGGTAAGCAGCTAAATCTTATCTGCATTTTGGATAATATAGCTCTTTTCACAGAAAGGAGATGGAAACATTAGTAGAGGTAAGTGGTCATCATTCACCCCATATTTCCCCAGGCAGTCCCCATTTCATGAGTTGTCCTATTTGATAAGGTAATTGATCAAGCATATGGAGATGTGATTTATTTCTTCTCTGTAGAAATTATCATGGAATTTTAAAATTAAGTAATTGTTTGATCACATAGTCCTCCTTTTTTTTCTTGGCTAAATATGATTACCACACACCAAGACCTGGACAAAAGGGTCTACCTTCAACATTTGACATCATCCTTGCAGTACAGACTGTCCTTGCAGAATGCTAGTAATGTCACATATTTAGCTGCAGCTGGGGGAGGAATTGCAAAGAAAAGTATTATATAATTAGACTATAATTATTCTGGCATTGTATAATAAAAAGCCTCATTTTTCCCATCTGCAGAGAGTGACAGAGTTGCCTGCCTGACTCTGAGATGCAGGTGGGTTCTTTAGATGTCCTTGAATGCGGAGGGAGCTGAGGAGATGATAGAATGGGTCATTCACCCTGACCACTGGGCCACAGGGTATGCAGAAAGAGTCACACCATGCACACACACCCTTCTCCAAAAAAGGGAAGGAAGTTAGAGATGCTTGAGGCAGAACCAGCCAAAAAGCAATGGAAGAAAGTGACCACTTGGTCCATCTCTGGTCTGCGAAGAACACTTCCTTTCCTTTCCCCATTGCAGGGGGCTGCTCTCTAGCTGGCTGCTCATGCCAGGGAAGAGAGGCTCCTTACCAGCCAACCTTAAGCCGCTGTGGAAAGGGATCCGCACATGGGGTAAGCCTACCTTCCTGGCATCACTGCCTGCCTGGGCCAGGTCCATTCACCAACTTCTCACTGATTTGCATTGCTACCTTTAGCCTTTTCATCATGCCCTCCACAATGGGTCCAACTCCTCCAACCAGCTCCCATGCTATCCAGGGGTGAGAAGTTCCAGGATTTACATAGTATTATGTACTTAGAACCTGGCCAAGTTTTGAATCTGTTGAGACCTTTCAAGAATGTTCAGGGCCCTGGCTCTAAGCAAATTTCATCAGCACAATAACCAGCCCTTTCTTTTAACCCTTGCACTTGCTGAGGATGTTTATTTCAAATAGCCAGACCTGCCTTTGCCCTGCTGGCAACCAAGGCACCTCTGACATCCTACATGGGCCATCACATGGAATGTGGCTGAAGAAAACTCCAAACTCAGTTACTGAAAATTATATGAGGGAATCACCTATCAAAGCAGTAAGGGGACAGCCATTCATTTCTGCTGCAGATAATGCACAGTTGAAGAATTAAAACGAAACCCCTCTTTTTCTAATCCTATCTATTGTGAAAACATCGAAAAGTAGTCTTTTATATCAGATAAAGGGCTAGTTTCCAAGATCTATAAAGAACTTATTAAACTCAACACCAAAGAAACAAACAATCCAATCATGAAATGGGCAAAAGACATGAACAGAAATCTCACAGAGGAAGACATAGACATGGCCAACATGCACATGAGAAAATGCTCTGCATCACTTGCCATCAGGGAAATACAAATCAAAACCACAATGAGATACCACCTCACACCGGTGAGAATGGGGCAAATTAACAAGGCAGGAAACAACAAATGTTGGAGGGGATGCGGAGAAAAGGGAACCCTCTTACACTGTTGGTGGGAATGTGAACTGGTGCAGCCACTCTGGAAAACTGTGTGGAGGTTCCTCAAAGAGTTAAAAATGGACCTGCCCTACGACCCAGCAATTGCACTGTTGGGGATTTACCCCAAAGATACAGATGCAGTGAAACGCCGGGACACCTGCACCCCGATGTTTATAGCAGCAATGGCCACGATAGCCAAACTGTGGAAGGAGCCTCGGTGTCCAACGAAAGATGAATGGATAAAGAAGATGTGGTTTATGTATACAATGGAATATTACTCAGCTATTAGAAATGACAAATACCCACCATTTGCTTCAACGTGGATGGAACTGGAGGGTATTATGCTGAGTGAAGTAAGTCAGTCGGAGAAGGACAAACATTATATGTTCTCATTCGTTTGGGGAATATAAATAATAGTGAAAGGGAATATAAGGGAAGGGAGAAGAAATGTGTGGGAAATATCAGAAAGGGAGACAGAACGTAAAGACTGCTAACTCTGGGAAGCGAACTAGGGGTGGTAGAAGGGGAGGAGGGCGGGGGGTGGGAGTGAATGGGTGACGGGCACTGGGGGTTATTCTGTATGTTAGTAAATTGAACACCAATAAAAAATTAAAAAAAAGAAAAAAAAGAAAAAGAAGTCTTTTTATCCCTGACTCAAAACAGTAGAGACCCCAAGGAATAAAAGCAATATACGACATACATAAATTGCTGAAGGCAATGCAGTTTTCTTGAAAAATTCTATAAAGTTCTCTGAAGCTAATACAAGGATACAAAAAAAAACCAAGGGCTTTAAACTTCACTTATATATTCAAAAATCCTTAGTAATATTCCTCACTAAAGACTGCTAAACTAGCTGAATTTCCACTAGTTTGACTTAAAAAAAAAATACTTTCCTAAGAAAGTGACTGTTTATCCCCACATTATTATTTCTTCCTCTTCTTCTTAAGATTTTATTTATTCGTGAGACAAAGAAAGAGAGCATGAGTGGTGGTGGTGTGTGTGGGGGTAGGGGGCAGGTTGCAGAGGCAGAGGGAGAAGCAGATTCCTTGCAAAGCTGGAGCCCGATGTAGGCTTGATCCCAGGACCCTGAGATGAGGATCTGAGCAGAAGGCAGAGGCTTAACTGAGCCACAAAGGCACCCTTCCCAACACTATTTCTTAAAGCTCTGTATCCATCAAAAAAGTTACTTCCCTAACCAGGGTAAACCCCAAAAAAGCCTGCCTTTGTGGTTTACTTCCATTTTACTTCCAAGGATGGCAGAAAAAAAAATTAAGTTTACAAATGGTTTGTCCTCTTTGGATGTAAATTAAGTAATCAAGATAAGTATAGTCATTTTCAATGAGATGCTATCTTATTTTTCACTGAGCCTGAAACCATCATGAACTCTGGGTTGGCCAGACAGAGAAACCGTGCCAAGGACCTTCTGGCATCCATACAGCCTGGAGCTGCTAAAGACTGCCCCCACTACCTCCAGGGGCTATAGGTTGACAAGAGCTTCCTCGCTGCCCTTCTCTCTACTTGAGGGGGATAGTTTGAAGGAATTGGGGTCTGAGAGTGTGGTAGAGTGGGGCTGTGCAAAACCAGGCATGAGCTAAGGCCCTAATATCCCCAGACGTCCCAGAAGCAGAACATCCCACCAGCACCTCAATGCCTACACAATCCCATCTCAGAAGTGAGCATCATGAAAAGCCTGCTTTTAAAGCATATACGCCTGTAAAGAGACTTAAAATTTCTTGAAAATACTTCCTCACGTGTTGAAGTGACAAACGGACCTCATGAAATTGCTATCATGGTTACACAGCAATTATTAGGGTTAGCATAGTAAATATACCCATTGGTTTGCCCCTATTCATACCAATCCAAGCAGGAATTTATAAATGTTAAAGTACTAAATAGAAACTAATCCTTAAAGGCTTACTCGTAATCTCAATTTAAGTACATGAAAATTATACAGTACTCTTCCTGGAGTATGATTTTAAAACTGCTGTAAATAGTGGAAAATATTGACAAAACAAGAAATGCTTTCTCATTTATTTCATTTAAGCAAAGGGCTCCTAGGTTAGATTTGGCCATTTAACCAACTACCATCACCTGTTTAACAGTTTCAAAATCTCTGGGGTTCAGCTAGGAACCTGTGAACAGCAGCCTGATGACAAAAGCTTCTATACAACACTGTTAACCTTGTGTTCCTTCTTATTTTGCTACCTACCGTAATTTGAACTGTGAGCGAACTTCCCCGTGTTCTATTTGAATCAGTTCATTATAGCAAGCAATTATGCTGCTATTCTCCATAAATCTCTGAAAAGAAAACAAAGATAACAGGTAAGACATACAATTACTTCTTAAGTAGTCAAATGAATTTAGTTTTTCCCACCCCAGGTAACTCTGTTACATAAGACAACTTGAGAAGTTGAAAGGAGTTGAGATAAATAAAAAAAAAAAATAGTAGTCAAGCTGTTTGCAATGCTTGTTTAAATGTATGAGAAACAGACCAGATTATACTATATATTTAACTCCCTTGATAACAAAGGTGGGGTAAAACTTCATTATGAATACTCACAGGAAAATAAACACACAAGGGCACAGGCTACCTCCTCAATCTCGTTAATTACTGGAACACGTTTGCTTCACATAACACTATGCAAGGTCTTCTAAAACCCAACACTGGACATGTTCAGCATGTGCCACTGAATGAATGATCCTTTTCAAGGCAAGAGACCCCGTCTTGCTTACTTCCTCATCTTCTGATTGCCAACTGCACCCTCCTCTTCTGTCCCACCCCGCCACCCCCCCACACACAGACACACACACTTCCATGCATCTAAGGTGGATGGCTTCTCCCTTGGGGAATAACTCAGGTCACCCACTATTCCAGGGGGAGGCTGGTAGGGGGTAAGCAAAAGGGTGAAGCCGTGAACACACACAGAAGAGAAATACTTTCTCTTTTTATTACAAAGCACAGCTAAACATGGTTAGGTTCAGGCTGAACTTCTGGATGGGTGAAAATTATGTAACAGCCTGTAGCCAAGCTCTGAGCATTGTTAGTGGATGCTTTCTAAGATACTAAAAAGGATCTGTGATAAAAATAAATTTCAAAAATATTGCATTAAACACAGTTGGGCAGGTTTCCTTTTTTAAGACACAAACTTTAGTAGTTAACTTTTGTTGCCTGTTTTTAATTATAAAAGTCAAGCACATTAAGATGTATAAATTCAGAAAAATATAAAGAAAAAAACCCCAAGTCACTGATAATGTCAAAAGCTAGAGATATCATTACATTTGGTTTATTTTCCTTTTTTAAAAAAATAAATTTATTTTTTATTGGTGTTCAATTTACCAACATACAGAATAACACCCAGTGCTCATCCCGTCAAGTGCCCCCCTGAGTGCCCATCACCCATTCCCCCCCACCCCCCGCCCTCCTCCCCTTCCACCACCCCTAGTTCGTTTCCCAGAGTTAGGAGTCTTTATGTTCTGTCTCCCTTTCTGATATTTCCCACACATTTCTTCTCCCTTCCCTTATATTCCCTTTCACTATTATTTATATTCCCCAAATGAATGAGAACATACACTGTTTGTCCTTCTCCGATTGACTTACTTCACTCAGCATAATACCTTAGGCTCCAAAGCCTATATGTATGTAGATACGTAATACATTGATTACAATATATAAAATCAGTATATAAGATCATAATATATTTTCACTTCCACTTCTAATTACTAACTTACTGAGATTTTATTTTTCTTTAGATCCAAGAACTAAACATTGTAGTATTTAGTGAACAATAGCTTTCTACAGGTGATGGTTTCTAAACACTGGAACCCTTGGTTTGTACATAGCTGGCACTTAATGAGTGTGTTTGTAGTCCAAAGGCACAAGATTCTACTACCTCTCTCTGGAGGATTTTCCAGGCTATACTTAACTCATATTACTGAAATGATGTGAATGAATCAAAAGTAGTGGCCTTCAAACTTCAATATGCTATGAATCATCAGGCATTCTGCTAAAAATGTAGATTCCTGGGCCCTACGTTCAGATATTTAAGCATGTTTCTTTAGGCCAGAACTTCTCAGAGCATTCAATATGCTCATTTGCAATGTTGCTAGTGTACACTGTGTATTTCCAGGGGTGGGAAGAACAAGAACAGAGTTCTCACTGATTTCCCAAGCTTATTTGACCACAGACGCCTTTTTTTCCTGGAACATCAGTGCTCCACGGTACAGTTTGGGAACCACTACTTTAGTGGCCCCAATGTGGCATTTGGGGTTAAATAACATTGTTCCATCTTAACTTTGTCATGACTATGAGCTCTGGCAAACTATTTAGTTATTTTGGGCCTGTTTCCTCCTCTGCAAAAATGGAGAAAATATTAAATCTCTCGAGTGTAGATTAAGTAAATTCCCTCAAATGGAGTCTGACAAATAATCCATCTTAGCTCTCCACTTTCTCCTCCATGGGAAGCCTCCTCAGGAAAGAGGGCCAACCTATGTACCCCTGACAGGCCTAGCTTGTTGCAGTTCACCTAGTAAGTGCTCCACGAACACCTGTTAAGTGTCCTCTCAAATAAAAAGGAGCACAGAAAAGTTCATAGAGATGGTGTTGCAATTGCCCTTTGCTAAGTGCGATACTGGTTTGTCAAAGGCTCGGAGGGCACTGAGCACCCTGCAATTGGCAGTCTACACGTGGCTGCTGAAGCTTCCAAGAGAGCTGCTGTGGACTATCTGTTCCCGGATCCCCATTCGGGGACCCACAGGCTGATGCAGTGGCCAATCAGCTAGCAACACAGAGCTGAGCTTCAGCAGATGATTTCACACAAACAGAACAACCCAGAGATGAGAAACAACCTCAAGGAAGGCAAGAATAGCTGGCGTGTTTGCAAGGGTGCTGAGGGAGAAAGCTGCCAAAGACAAGATTTTACCCAAAAAAGGACACTAGCCACCTGGGGCAGCTTTTGCTGATCCCAAGCCACAGTAACTCAGGAGGGGAAAGGCTCAGTAGGTACGGTGTGCTTCCCACAAAGCAGCTCAAGCTATCTGGGGGCACCCTGACCTGGCTGGCACGCGGCCTTGGTCAGCCCCAGCCTAAAGATTACCATGTGTTCCCTGACAGGTACCATTTGTCACGTTCCCAAGAAGGTTGCTATCTAAGTAGCTGACTGCAAAAAGCAGCACCATATCCCGACAAAGGAAAATGAAACAGCTAGAGCAGCACTAACAGGTTACAAGACAAAAAGCAAACAGGGGACTTTACCTCCTTAATCTGCTTAATGGCATTGGCATGCAGAGAGGGCCAGGTGTTTCTCCTGGTATTAAGTGTGCGATCTTAGCCCTCCAGCCAATCTCTAAACCAATCAGAGGCAGGATCAATGAACTAAAAGCTGAATTCCAGGACAGTTAACAGCACCTACGAGGCTCCTCATTGACAGGACCTACAGTGTATCCTGTCATTCTCTCAGTTCCCAGATAATGAGGAAAACCCCGGCATCCTCACGTTCCCATATATCCTACCCCACAGGTAAAGAACAATGTTGGTATGTGGGTCAACATTTAACCTAAAATTTAGGAAACCTGTGAATAATTCTACATTGTTTCTCAGAAAATGAGAAAAAAATATCTCAGTCTCAGCCACACGGCTTGACCATTTTCCTTTTGCAACTTTCCATTCCAAAACTCAGAAGCACTGTCTTAGGCATTCTCATTAAGACACGGCACCTAAGAATAGTGTCCAGAACCAAAGCACCTTTGAGAAAGGCGATGGGAAAAATTGCCAGGAGAGTAAGTGACGCTGCTAAAGAGAAACTCTCAGGCAGCCCCGGTGGCACAGCGGTTTGGCGCTGCCTGCAGCCTGGAGTGTGACCCTGGAGACCCGAGATCAAGTCCCATGTTGGGCTCCCTGCATGGAGCTTGCTTCTCCCTCTGCCTGTGTCTCTGCCTCTCAGTCTCTCTCTCTCTGAATAAAATAAATAAATCTTAAAAAAATAAAAATAATGAGAAACACTCATTTCTCCCATATAGTGAACCAGTCTGCAACTTCCGCAAGCACTGTGACTTCCACACTGAAGCATACCGAAGCGCAAAACCACCACGTCACACAGGCAGTTCCTGCTTCTCCCAGGTCTATGACAAGGATTTTTTTTTTTTAAACCCAAGATAGCAAAGCAGTATTATATATCTGGATCTAACCTATTGGGTGTCTCCTGAGCCTCATGGATTTGGAAGTCCATTTCTCTCCCCAGATTCATAAGTTTCCAGCCATTATTGTTTTAAGTATACTTTCTGTTCCTCATTTCTCTCCTTCTGTAATACCTATAATGATAATATTATGTGGTTTTTGGTTTGTTTGGTTGGTTGTTTTTGGTCCACTGTGTCCCATGATTACCGTAAGCTTTCTTCACTCTTTCTTTTTTCTTTATGCTCCTATAATGGGGTAATTTTCTATCCTCCAGGTCACGGATTCCTTCTTCTACATGGTCAAGCCTACTTTTGAAACCTGCTTCTGAATTCTTCAGTTATTGTGTTGCTCCATTCTAGGATTTTCCCTGTTCAGTTTTTTTTTTTTTTTTTTTTTTGGATGGCTGCTATTTCCTCAGCAAACTCCTCATTTTATTTGTGCAATTGTTTTCCTAATTCTATTAGCTATTTGTGTTTTCTTGCAGTTCACTCAACTTCCTGCAGAGGATTATTCTGAATTTATTGCCAATTCATAGATCACCATTTCTTTAATGTCAGTTACTGGGGCTTTATTAGTTTCCTTTGGTGGTGTCCTATGTACTCCATTTTTCATGATCCTTGGTTCCTCATATTGGTATCTGCATTTGAATAACTGGGCTAAGCTTAGAGATGTTATAGGTTTGCTTTGGCAGAGACCATTCTTCATCAGTCAGCTCAGTTTGGGTTTCTGAGTGTGATTTCTGGTAATGACCTTGGGCAGGGGGAGCCTGCTATTATAGCCTATTTCAGGGCAAGGCAAGTGTTCAAACTCTCCGGAGGAGTTAGAGGTGTGTGCTACTGGCTGAGGACAGCTACCTAGGACTGCCAACTTGGTTCCCTACCCAAGTGAAGCTATAGGATGGGTTTTAAAGTCAACTGAAGTTCCTGGTCAGGCTTACTAGATGGTCAGGTCTGGGGACTATATTCAGTAGTAGACGAAGCTAGGAACTGGCAGGGAAGCAGGATGGGACCCAAGAGCTGCATAGCTCATTTTTTAGCGACCCAAATTAGGCCAGAGCGTGCACTGATTTCCTGGCCAGGTGAAGCCACCAGGCTTGCCCTATACTCTGTGTCCAAGTACCACTGGATGTAGGGCTGCCGAATGGGCCATGCGGCTTCCTGTGTGCTCTGGTTAGGTTCCCAGGTTGGACAGGCTAAAGGCTGCACTCAATGATGAGTGGGGCTGTGAATTGTTTCCTGCCCCCAGCACAGTCGGAGAAGCAGCTCTAAAGCTAGTAAAACTTAACTCAAGCAGACCTGCTTGCCTTGCCAAGTTCCCTGACTGAATAGGGCCAGTGGCTTTGTTATGCAAACTATCAGTTCTGCTGGCCTGCCCCTCCACTCAAGTGCTTTGGGGCCACACAGCTGCCAGGAGTTATCCTTAGCCATTCTGGGCAGAAGGGGCTGGAAGACACGCCAAAGCCAGTGCGGCTAGGTCTCCCCTTCCCTACCTGGGCAAGAAGAGGAGGGGTCACTCCAGGCTACTCTGAATTTTCCAAACGTGCTCTGCAGGTTGGGAGAGGCTGGGAGCTACCCTCAGCTTCAGCTATGAATTAATCCCTCTGCCTGTGCATAATAAGTAGCACAGAAACACTCCAGGCTGGGTATGGCCTTTATTCTTGGGACAATCAGCTCTGCGTGCCCCCCTCTTAGCTCAAGAGCCACCTGGCTGTATTGTTTCCAGGAGTTGTTGCCAGCCCTTCCGGTCAGACAGGGCCTGAGGCCACACCCCATGGTGGCTGGGATTCCATCCCTTGCCCTGGCAAGCCATTTATAGAACCAGCCCAACTCCTCATCTGAGGATCCAGATCCAGTCGATCTGTATACTGCAGAGTTCCCCGGTCAGAGTGCACCCGTGACGCGGTTTTTTGTTTTGTTTTTGTTTTTTGTATATTTTTTAATTGGAGTTCGATTTACCAACATATAGCGTAACGCCCAGTGCTCATCCTGTCAAGTGCCCCCTCATGATGCGGTTCTGCACATGAGCAAAACCACCGCTCGGGGTTACTACTTGGGCACCACAGGTATGAGCCTGGTGGGCCAAGAACCACATGCTGGTTGTTGCCAGCCCCACCCCCCTTCTTGGTGACAGTCAGATTCCCAGCGGTTGAGCCACACGGACCCCCCTGCAATTCCTGTGGCGCAAGAGCAGAAGAGGGGCTCCCACAAAGCAACCCTTAATGCTGAGGTAAGGAAGCTCATTGTCACCACGGGGTTCTCTTTCCATTAGAAGATGAGGGGAGACTTCTCTGTATGGGTTCGCACTGGCCCAGGGGAGCAGGCACTGTGGAACTTTCTTGTACCCTGCTTACACAGTCTGACCTGGTCTCTGCAATGCAGGGGGTGCTTGAGCCTCAGTTCCCTGCCCCAAGATTCTCTCAGCAGTCTCTTGTTCTTGAACAGTTGCTGGTCTTGTGAGGAGGGAAGTCAGGAAGAAGCGGAGTCTCTGTTAGTGACATCACCCCTGGAGTAATGCATCTTAAGCTTGAACATCACTGTTATGCACGTAGCTGTCACTCAGAGAACTTCTCTCTGCTGTCATTTACCATTTAAACCAGGAGTTCACAGATGTGAAAGCCATCGTGGGCCTTTCCCTGAGGTACAAGCTCTGGCCAGGCCCTCATGATCACAGAGCCCTGGATGCCAATTTGGTGGACTTAACTCTATCTAATACTCACGTATATTGAAACTCACTGGCTGGACTCATTTAAGTGAGGTCACTTTGGGACTACAGAGTTTTGAGCTGGTACAGTAAGATGTGTTTTTAGGCCATTTACAGTTCTGTAACTAGGATGCATGAAGTTATGAAGGAAAAAGCTTGACTAGCAGTTGCTTGTTACCCTCCTGAAAGTTACTTCCTTTCCCTCACAGTCCTGGAACTCAACTCTCCTAAAGCTTATCCATGGCTATATGGCTGAGCTGTTATGCGACAGTCACGGGTGAGGTGTCAGTACGGGAGAGAGATGTCGAGTTACCTCCTACATACATACCCTGTTGAAGCCTGCATGCAGGAGAGGGAGCACTGAGGTCTCTTCACGGTCACCCGATCTGCAGCAAAGCAGAAAATCCAGTCACTCAGCAGATACAAACCAGGCTTCCTCACACTGAAACATGGAGAGAGAGCCATGAGGCAAGCATGGCTTTTGCTCCAACTGTGGCTTCCTGACCAGCATGTTCTGCCTTCCGGGATGTATCTGCCTTCCGGGCTCTACAGCTGCCTTCCAAATGCAAAAAGAACACCAACAGTAGAGAAAACTCTAGCAGTGTGCCTGAAAGCATCACCACAGGTACACATGAGTGGCCATTTCCAAAGTTGGGCTGTCCTTGAAAGTTCCACCAAATGGATGGGACAAGGCAGGTGCAATGTTCATTCCAGAGACCATTCTGTCCATTATGCTGCCCCCAAACCTTTTGGAAGCCTAACTGGAACCCCAAGACCTGGCTGGGTCCAACTCTCAATGTGAGTAAGACAACTGGCACTTTGGCTAAATGGAAAAGAAGGGTCATCAGGAACGCTGAGTTAGAAGGGAAAAAGAGGAAAAAACAGATCATCGTCCCTCATTTCATGGGAACGTTTCCTACACTGAGCCTACAGCTGGGTCTCAGAAATTCAATTTGAGTACAATGTCTTATCCTGAAGACATGCTGTAGTTGTGCTTCCATCATTAAAAGAGAAATGGTGTCCCTGAGGTAGCCAGCAAGTAATATGGAGTATATACCTTGGAAAACAGAGAAGGAAAATGAAATAAAAGATATTGGGTGGAGGACCAGGTAAAGAACAGGAAGAGAAATCTTGGTGCTTGTCTGTGGTATTGTGTATAGCTCACACCTTCCCTATGGGGGCAAAGCAGTCCTCCTCACTTTTCTACTCAGGAACTCCAGGCTCTACCTTCTTCAAATGATAAATGAGGAAGGGCACAAAAAGAATCTGAAGGTGTTAGTAACATTCTGTTTCATAAGTGGGGTTGTACAAACTCAGTATTTATTTTATTATTGTTCTATATCTATATAAAATATTTTATTATAAAAATAGGGGGGGAAAGGGTGGAAAATAACAAGCCATAGCAATTCATTATTTGTCAAGGATTAGTAAGCATTTTTGCTATGTGATTAGGAAAAAAAAAAAAAAAACTGTTTCACTTTTGGGTCCACGGAATGAGCCAGCCTGGGAGGATATGGCATGTGGCCTGGTCTACCCCCAGTAGCCATGCACAGGACTTGGATACCCTACTAACACCTCACAGTACCCAGAAGACAAAATACAAGCAAGGGGATGAGGAAGCTGAACACACCTTGGTCCCCCTCACTCACTTCCCTTGAGGCCTCATGTCCCACCAGGATAATGAAGCGGTATGAAACCAACGGGAACACTTTTCCTCCTTTCCTTGGCCCAGCGCCCATTGTAGGAATCAGGTGAAGAAACACAGACCCAAGGAATAATAGCTAAGGAATAGTCTTTGAGTAGAGTAAAACTCTGAAGCCATGATTTCCTCCAGTACGAATATGGCTTTGGAATGCAATATTTCAAATCTCCCTTGGGCCAGGCTTGCCTGAGGGGAGACCTGAACTTTCCTGTCTCTGTGGCTGGCTTGTCACAGAATCGGTGCCAGGTGCCACAATGGGGCTGAGTCCAGTAGGTCTACGTCCTTATCAAGGTATATACTCCATATTACTTGCTGGCCTTCTTCTCTCTGGCATGAAGGATGGCCATTAAACAAATACAAATTATGATTCTGCAAGAATTCCAATGATTGTAGCTTGTACAAACAACTTTTCCTTTTAGATCTTTCATTATAAGGGGTGGCCATTTCAGACAACAACAAACCCAACAGAGCAGCTTCTCATCCCATAGTTTAATCCTCCTGCTTTGTCACCTTCCAACATTGGCAAACATCCTACCATTCTGCTTCTAGACACAGAACAGTCCTGGCCCAAACTATACAATCCTCTCCTTCCAGTGCATTTAGTGCTTCATCATGCTCATGCTGTAATTATTTTCTTCTTTAGTGAAAAACAAGCAGGCTCCCACATCTTCTCTTCAAAGAAAAAAGATAAGTAAGGACTAACTCTCTCCAGACACCTCCCTCAGATTTTCCCTCCATTTCTAGCATGTGATGAGTACAGTACCTCTTTCTTCCTCAGGTGTACTAGTATGGGTTAATAGCAATTAATCTAGGGAGAAATCTAAATATTTCCAGAAACTTGCAAAACCAATAACACCCCCACAAAGCGAGATCTCAGGTTGGTGCTGTGGGGCCAAGGGCATGCCCGCTGCTCTGCTGGCTCAAAGACTAGATTCCATGAGACACGTTTCAGAATGAACAGTACTAATCCCAGCTGGGGATGAACGTGAGCTTACGCTTGTGAAACCACCGCAAGGATCACCGTGTGCTCGGAAGGATTGGTGGCCCGAATCGACCTGCAACGAGAAGGCTCCGAGTCAAACCAGGTGATCTGGGCTTTGGGACAATGAATGAATGCAGAATTTCACATTGAAAATGGCACAAAAAAAAAAAAAAAAGAAAATGGCACAAAACCCAATCTTCCCCTCAAGAGAAAGTCTGAAAACACATGAAGACAATGAAGAAAGATGCCCTTTGTAGATTAGGACAATCTCTTTGTTTTCCTTAAAAAAAAAACAAAAACAAACAAACAAACAAAAAACTTCTTTTTTAATGCCTGGGCAGTTGTCCAATGGGTCAGAGCTGCCAATTTTCCACTTCAAAAACTGGCAAATTCCACTTACATTCCATGTTTTCTGACTGAAATTCCACTCTCCAAAGAAACTGGCAGTCCTACAGTTCTCCAGTTATCAGTTTGTACTTAGGGAGCTAATTGTATTGGATCTTTTTTCTTTTAAAATAGTGGAGAGCTCAGAAGGATGACCTTATAACTCAGTCACTGGCAGCTGGACACACTAATTCAGGCTGAAACCTGTAAGAGTGGTACAAAGAGCCACCTCATTTTGGGAGGTTGTTCTGTTGTTTGTGCTCAGATGCTTTTAACAACTGGGTCATGAACTAAAGCTGGGAAACACTGCACTGCAGCCACTGTCACGGTTGTGTCTTTTACTCCATAGGAATTTAACAGGATTAGAATATGTAAGGATACAGAATTTTGAGGTCTGTGTATCTTCTTACAACATGTGCTATTGTATGCTGCAGCTCAGATTCTGAATCATCCTGGTCAGGGCTCGTGAACTGGATGAACTATTAATAAAGGGCCACATACTTGAATCTGAGTACAAATAAGCATGCTTGTTTTGACCCATCTTCTCAGTCTGGACTCTGTTTATTTTGAGATCCTGGGAAGAGAACCATCATCTCCAAGAACAGAAGGCTCAAGGCTGCTCCCGGGTAATTTGTGAAACAACGTGTATTTGTTGATTTTTCTAGCTATTGGCATTTCAGCTTTTCTGTGCTTCAACATGTCTGTACTACTGCTCCCCTACAAAAAGCCAGCTTGTACAGCTTCATTTCCTTCAACTCTCAAATTTCCCGTCCTTTCTCAAAAAAGGTACTTTGCCAATTTCCTATTCCTTGAGACCTCACTCTGTTCAGGGTGGGGTGTGAGGAAGGCTCAGGGAAGTGACCAGCTCTTATGGGCAGTAACAGTTCCCCTGGTAGGTAAATGGTATTTGAACAAACTCCCTAAGTTCAATGCCTTAACTCACTGTGGGACTAGAGGAGTAACTCAAGCCCCCTTTTGAATGCTAGCACAGACTACTTCCAATTCAACCAGCCCACAGCACAGGTCTTGGTAAGATCAAGATACAATTTTTTTCTACCTAAGAGCCAGTTGAATTCTCAGCAGAAATACCAGTTACCATCTAATGAAAAAAACCACATAGTCAGAGGTATGCCCTACTCTCTAAGGCAAATACTAAGCACTTCTCACCTTTGTACAGCCTCTTCCACCACAGTGAGATGTCAAGGCTATAGTGCTAGGCTGTGTTCTAGGAGGTGAGCCTCAAGAGGCTCAAACACTGTTACGAACATAACTGGGCTGGAGCCCATGCTCCCTTAGCTTCTTCTGAAACTGGCTTCCATTTTTGAGGTTGCTCCCTGCTGCTTATCTCTTCTTTCTCATTCCTCCAAAGGAACTGGTATGGTCAGGGAGACCCAGACCTCTTCCTGGTTGAGAGGACAAAGAGGGACTGGAATAGGTGGGGCAAAGGTGTAAGGAAGCATGTTAAGCCAAGGTCCAGTCTAGCTCAAAAATCCAGGATCTTGGACCATGGATGACAACAAAGAATGTACATCTGCCAGGAGTGGGTCCCTAACTCATCTTAGGGGGACATGTACTGGAAGCCATGCATTCAGGAATCTGGTTGCCCTTAACATAAGCAGTAACAGTCAGCAAGTACACTCCCAGATATACAGCCTGGCTTCTGATCTACACAGGTCCCCCATAGGAATAAATTTATTAGATAGCAAAACTAAATTTCTTTATATTCAAGGAAGGTTACAAAGCTTTATCTGCTTAATTTCATCTTTATCTGAAGAAGAAATTTTTCTTTTTTACACCTGAAGCTGGTCTTAAATCATTCCATGTATGCACAAAGGATTGTGGTGTTACTACTATAAAATCATGTAAGAAAATTAAGTGAAGGCCAAGGAAAAGTAGATCTAGTTGTAAAGGACCAAATTCTTTCCTGTAGATCGCTTAAAAAGAAAACAATATTTCTTAATACTGAAAGTATCACCCCAATATTTTGACATATATATATATATATATATAATAAAAAAAGGAAAATATTTCTATCCAGAACAATAAGCTTATTTGAGACCAGTAAGACGTTTTAAAATAGGTTCTGTACGAAAAATTCTTCTTTGGGAAACTGAAAATGATCAAAGAATAACAAGGCGATGCCTATGATGAGAAACATCTCTTAATCCAATCATTTCTTGTCAGGGTGCCAAATGATCTAAGAAGCCACTTCCCTACCTTTCATTTCACTTACTAATATTCAAGAAAATTCCAGCTCCATATGTAATTGGAGTCTGTGTTGGTCTAGCATTTAATTAGTGACCTCTTGCTATCTAGCTTCAAAGCATATGAGTGCATTTATTTATGAATAGGCATGCATTTTCCCCCCTGGAGTATAAGCGTTCCTGTAAACAAGGGGGGAGTTTGGATCCCTGGAAGCCTTTCTGCTGCAGTAAAGTGGCTTGCCTTTGCTCCACGACTGCTATAGGATCTACCCATCTGTGTCAGGAAGAGAAAAATGTATATTTCACACATTTCTGATGTTCATTTTGGGACAGAATAATTAAGATTAAAATATCTGGTTTAAATCCATACCATATCTGTATAATAAGAACTGTGTGAATTTTAATGTCTCTTGTGTGTGTGCGTGGAATATGAGCAATACTTCGGGGGGAAAAATACCTTGACATTTTTAGACACACCAAGCTCACACCTCTAAATTCACTGGAACTCAAATGTGGAAAAACAGAAAAGGTGAGATAAATCCATAGGAGGAGCTACAGCTTTCAACACAGAAATCTGCATATACTGCTTAGAAACATCAACACATATTTCAGAAATACTTGGGATTGGAACTAAAGACATCTGTAAGTGACTTTCATTTTAAGCTATTAAGTGAACATTTAAGGAGCATGTTATATTTAGGGAAGGTACCTGCACACCGCCTCTGCGTCAAAGTTTTGAGTTTGTCTGTGATCTATTACAATAATTTCATGATGTTTATCTAGAAAGCATTCGAGGGCTGACTCCGGAGTCCGAGCAATATTGCATCTATAACCAGCTCTGTCACAGGCCCACCAGAATCCATCACTCTGACTATCTTCCTTTGCAAAGATCAGCAAAACCTGAAATACACACAGAAAAGTGTCTTATAAGCAATCATCATCCTTACAGATTATATTACAAACAACCCTACAGTATACTGGTTAAAAATGCAGCATCTAGAGTTGAACTACCCGAGTTCAAATCCCAGCTCCTTCAACTGGTACCAGTGTGTCTTTGAATGATGTATTTCATCTCTTTGTATTTCATCTCCACGGTCAGATGTGCCACACTAGCTCATCGTGAGACCTGCATGAGCCCTGGGGTGGCGCTCAATCACTCTGGTAGTGGCTGTTACTCATTTTTAATTTCCCAATTGGCTTTGTTGTTAAATACATTAAGCAGTGACGTTATTAACAGGATCATTAATACAGCTTAGACTATGGTTTTCACATACACATGTTCAATTCCAGAATAGGTGGTATTGACCTCCCAGTACCTGGAGTCCAACTCTCTAATCTTAGCAGTTAGATCCCTATAAAGACACCCAACCAGTGGTGGAATCTGGAAAGAATGACCATGCAACAAGAAGCTGATGGAGCTGAATTGAGGAAAACTTGTCTCTTTTTGCCTCACTGAGAAGTACAGCCACTGGAAGGAGGTAGCAGGACTTCACCCTGGCTCCCTCACCAGCCCCTGGACTCCAGCACTCAAAGCAGCCTTACCACCACTTAAATTTATTTATTTATTTGTTTGATCACGGTCTATCTTCTCCACTGGCATGAGCTTCAGGACACAAAGACCTGCTTGCCTTGTTCCCAATTACTCCCACCCCTGTGCCCAGCACCAAGCTGGCACTTACTAGCTGCTCAATAAATATCTGGTGAGTTAAAAGTAAACTACCTTTAGAGTTTCCTGCAAAATGCAAAAGGGTTTTGCTATTATTAGAAGTAAGAGGTCCAACAGAAACACATTATTATCTCAAGATATGGATAAGACATTGAATGTACTTCAGCATCCACCTCTATAAACCCTTTAAACAATAATTAGCAACAAAAGGGTTTTTTTTCCCTCAACATGAAAAGTCTTTAAGCCAATAACCAGTATCATTCTTGATGATCAAATATAAAATGTGTTTCACTTAAATTCAGAAAGACAAATTGTCCAACCATTACCATTACATTAAAAAAGTTTTTTTTTAATAATCGAAAATTGACAATAGACTGAAAAACAGACACAATAGTAATAGTAAACCTAATGCATCTACCACTTAGCTTCTGCAATAACCAACTCTGGGCCAATCTGGCTTCATTTCTATCTCTGCTCACTTTTTGACTCTTGGGTTAGTTTGCAGCAAAGCCCCACATATCACATCATTTCAACCATATGAATCTGTTGAAGATAAAGACTGTTCAAAAGAAGAAAGCCACAGTGCCGGCATCTCATACCTAAACCTCCCCAATAGCTCCTTTTTTTATATATATGATTTTTTTTAAAGTAAGCTGTGTTTCTTTTTTTTTTAATTTTTATTTATTTTATGATAGTCACATCCCCAATAGCTCCTTAACATTGTTACTTATCTGAATGTATCATGAACGTCACTTTGTTTTACACTGTTTAAAGCATTTCCTGCTTTCCCAAATGCCATGTTTCCATAAGAGATAGAATATTTTTCAAGAGGATTTTGCCATTTTCTTCTTTGTACATGGCTTGAAATCACACCCTAGTAACACCTAAGGCAGCCATACTTATTAAGAGCTCACTCCGGGCCAGGCTCTATCACTCCTCAGTCCAGAGTCTCCTGTATGTTGCTGACCACAGAGGTACTTCCAGGAAGAAGTGGGATGGTGGCTCTTCCAAGAGATATGAAGAGCACAGCTTGTGGATCTGATAATGAAGAGAAAGCCTTCAAACAAAGCTATTAAGGAGACAGCTCTGGTGAAAAAGTCAAGTAGAATAAATTGCTTTGTGTGTAAAAGCAGTAGCCCTCTCCCTGGGTAGCTGTGCTATTAATACGAAAATCTCCATATAATACAGAATGTTAGAAGTGGAGGTGCCTGGGTGGTCAGTGGTTGAGTGTCTGCCTTTGACTCAGGTTGTGATTCAGAGTCCTGGGGTGGAGTCCTGCATCAGGTCACCCCACAATGAGCCTGCTTCTCCCTCTGCCTCTCTCGCCAGGTCTCTCATGAACAAATAAAATCTTAAAATAAACAAACAAACAATGTTAGAAGTGGTGAGTGCTACTCAGGAGGAGGATCTAAGCGGGAGCAAGAGTGGGTGCTGGTAGAGACAGTTAGTTAAATAGGCCTCACTGACAAAGTAACACATGCACAAATGCCTGAAGTAAACGAACAGGAAGCCAAGTTGATATTTGAAGGGAAAGCATTTCCAGCAGAAGGAATGGCTCCATTGGCCCCTACAGTGGGACGTGTGCCTGGTGTGTTCGAGAAAGTGTGAGAAAGCCAGTGTGACAGAAGGGATGGTGAGAGGAAAAGTCTAGTTCACAGCAGAGGGTTACATCAAGGTAAGTCCATTTGAGGAACTTAAACCAGATTTCATGTGAGAACTCACACAACTGACTCAAAGTGAGAAACTATTAATCATGTATTGTTATTTTCTATAGTTTTGATGCTTTGACATCTAGGGGCTTACTAACCCTAGGGAGACTGTGCCTTCTGAGGGGGGCCCAATTTGTAGAGCTAGCAGAAGACTTGCCTAGGAAAGCACCCTTCAAATGCAAACCAATGCAAAGTCCCTACTCCTGCTACATCTTTTTTTTTTTTTTCCTGCTACATCTTTTATCACACTTTAATGCATGGAACCACTATCCACCTGCCCTAATCACTCCAGGGCCAAGTACTAAGCAACTAGAGACAATGCTATATATACCCCAGATTCCCTGGAAATGATTCATACTAGCCAAACCTGCTTGGCCTCCCTTACCCATTCCTTTCCACAGAAGCTCCCAAATATGAGAGGCTCTTGCCCATATTTTCCCTTTGCTCTCTCTGCCTCCTGACCAGCCCTGGCGCTATGTGTGTGGTTCTTCATGGCAAGATGTGGTCCCTCCTCTGAGTGACAGACTGTTTAATCATATTCCTTTCCTGATCTGTTGGCCTCACCATACCTGAATAATAAAATCTACTTTTTAAAACAGGGCTATTTCTTTTCTTCTTCTTCTTCTTCTTCTTCTTCTTCTTCTTCTTCTTCTTCTTCTTTTTTTTTTTTTAACAGGACTATTTCTATTATAAAAGCACTCGTGAGAGAATTTCTTTGGGTGGTGTTTAAAATTCTTCCCATTTAAGGGTGACGTATGGAAATTTTAAATTTCTATATTATACACCTGAAACTAATATAACATTGTATGTTAACTAACTGGAATTAAAATCAAAACTTAAAATTCTTCACGTTTGTTTTTAAAAATCAGAAAAACTAGTTTTCAATAATCTAACTCCTAAGTGAAAAAATCTACAGGAATAGGGGCATCTGGGTGGATCAGTGGTTGAGCGTCTGCCTTCTGCTCAGGGTGTGATCCCAGGGTCCTGGGATTGAGTACCACATTGAGCTCCTTGCAGGGAGCCTACTGCTCCTCTGCCTATGTCTCTGCCTCTCTCTCCCCATGTCTCTCATGAATACATTAAATCTTAAAGAAAACCTACAGGAATAAAAATATATGCATTTTAGAGTAAAGTACTATAGTAATTGCCTTTTTTGGATGTATGCCTATCTCAAACATTTTACCTTTTCTAGGAAAGTGACAGGCCCAAATAACCAGGCTTGGACTCTCCATCCCTATCTCCCAGCACAGCTGGGCTAATGATACTGTTAACAGAAATTTGGAATTTGAACAAAAGAGACACTAAGGCAGGGAACTGAAACCTGTGGCTCAGTAATAGAGATAGTAAAAAGCCTTCAACTCCTGCTGTCAAAGTACTTAGAGATGGCTCACTGCCACACTTTGTAAGCCACAGCTTCTCAACTGCTCTTGAATTCTGCAAGGAAAAAAAAATTTCACAGATATGGTTGTTTTGGGGTTTTTTTTAAGATTGTATTTATTTGAGATAGAGCATGAGCTGGGGGAAGAAGTAGAGGGAGAGGGAGAAGCAGACTCCCTGCTGAGCAGGGAGCCCAACATGGGGCTTGAACCTAGGACCCCAAATCATGATCTGAGCTAAAGGTAGATGTTTAACTGACTGAGCCACCCAGACATCCCACAAATGTGTTTTTTAATTCGTTTATTTACTTGGTTGTATAAGGCAACTCTTACTTAAAACCAAAGAACAAAACCAAAAAGACCTTTAGCACTACAGTTCCTCTCTGTACTTTACTTCCTAATTACCATTATATAGTCTGTTAGAGGTGGCCACTTTTAAATATTTATTGACCATTCACTGAGGTAACTCTCAAAATTTCAGAAAATATACTTTAAAAATCAGTATTAAAGACATATAAATGAATTTGATTTGTGAATAATACCAGACCCTTTTATTTGCTCTACATAACACATAAAATATTCATTCAAAGAGTAGTAGTTATAATCTATCAGATAAGAACTGGTAGTAAAAAGCTGATAGGGATAGACAGTCTAGTCTCCACTCCTAGGAAGCAAGCAGATGAGACTGTCAGGTAAAGATAAACACAATAAATGTACTGAGTGGTGACCACACTGGAGTATGGGCATGACACTAAGACAAGACTCTAGGTTAGGGGAATGGGCAGAAGGAAAAAATTTTGTTAGATTGATCTAACTGCACTGTCATAAACACATCAAAATTGTAGAAGATCTGTTCCGGGGTGAAGCCGGGGACAATAAGGCAATACCTTCCTTCTGGTACAGATCTGGGTTTACTTGGGAACAGTCTAGGAACTGTAGTATAGGCAGAAGAACAGAAGTACAGGCAATCCTTGCTTCCCATGGAGGGGCCAGACTCTAAAAACAACCACAAAAGGCTATCTTAATGATGGTAAAAATGACCATTCTGGGACCTTGGAAATACTTTCCAAACATGAAAAATTTGTGTTGGTTAATAATCACATAATTAAATAAAGTAAAACATTTTTCAGGACACTGTAAATTAAAACATTAGCAACACTGAAAATCAAAATGTTTTCTTTTTACAAAAAACTAAGGGTAGCTTTAATAGTATATACCTTCTCTGAATTAGATAAATTAGGATACAGAGTGAGCATCTTTTCTATGCCTTGGTGCATTATAAAACCCTAAGCCTACTTCAGCTTCCAATATTTGATCCAATATTTTGTCCTTCCCAATTTCAATGTCATGAAATATCCCCTGAGTTCCATTCATTAACATATAGGTTTTTTATTGGTGCCACTTTCTCTGTGACATTTCATTCTTTTCACCACAATCACTTTCCTCACTGATTTTGATCATCATGGCAAGTTGAACTACATTTGGCTGTAGATCTAGATACCCCAACGTGACAGTGGAACATTCACACTGTCTGCTATCTCTTCTCTAACCTCATTTACTTTCAAACTTCAACTTCCCTCTGGCAGTATAACTTCCATTTCTTTGAAGCACTTTCATCTCTGTTGGCTAATTCCCTCTTTCAATGATCTATTGCCATGAGAGAGAACAGATGGCAATAGCTATACACTTTGCTGTCTGTGCTTGAATGGAAGAACAGGGAGCAAAGACCAATTGTGAAGACTAAAAAAGGTGATGTGATTGATTACTGATTGAGACACACAGCTGTTATTTCCATAGTGGTGTGTGGACTCACATGCTAGCAACAGAATCCATATTTACTGCAATTACTCAGAACACCAATGTAATTGTAATCTAAAACATAGGGCAGCCCGGGTAGCTCAACGGTTTAGCGCCCCTTTGGCCCAGGGCGTGATCCTGGAGACCCTGGATTGAGTCCCATGTCAGGCTCCCTGCCTGGAGCCTGTTTCTCCCTCTGCCTGCCTCTCCTCTCTCTCTGTCTCTCAAGAATCAATCAATCAATCTTTTAAAAAAAGTAAAACATGTTGTTGGGATCTGGTATGATTTATCTCAACTCTGAAATCTGCACACAATAAAACTGTACAAAGCAAAGGCTACCTGTACTGCTTTTCAAATGTAACTATTAAGAACCCAAACTCCATACAGGGCCTCCCTCCTCTGGCAGAGAGTATGCTACCTGAACCTTCTTAGAGCCACAGTGTTTTATTCATCCCTCCATCCGAGCTAGATAAGGGCTAATGCAGGGTAGAGCTAAGAGAATCAAGTGCTTGGGTCTGGCATGAGCAGCTGCAAAGGGGTAACACAGACCACAGGTAATTAGGGTATATGTGGGGGTGTCCTAGTGGCAATGACAAGAACAGAGGCCAGGACTCTCCAGACTCCAGAGCAGGAAGAAACTCTGGAGGTGATCTATCACTCCTCACTCCACAGATGAAGACAGCACCTTCCCAAAGTCAAGCAGCAACAGAGCTGGACCCCCATCTCCTAACTCCTCCTTCAGTGAGCTTTCCAAGGCTCCAGTGGTATTCTCTTGCTTTGCTGGAAATCCTTATAGCCATTCCTTTGACAAGTTTAATCAACAAATGCTTAAAAGTACCTTTGAGGAGAGCAATAACTGGTCTTGGATAGTCAAACTAGAAGGTAACTATTTTCTCTGGTGAAGGCTAATTATGAAAAACATGAAGGTAAAACTAACTTTTCCTCAACCTGGGGAACACAAACCTTCATTATTAGTATTTTTCATCAGTAAGAATGGCTCAACGCATCTCCAAACGCATTCCCAATATATACTATTATGCATCAATTTTCAAAATACTTGGTTTGGCTTTAAGCAAAAACTTGTTAACAAAGAGATTCTAAAATAGACCACATGTGTAGATTATATTAGTTGTATGTACACACTAAACCACTGCCAATCTAAGAGGAGGGACAAATTCAGTAGGAACAAATGGTTTGAAAGCTTTCTTTAAAGTGCTGCTAATAACAGCTATGGTTTGACAAGAATTTAAGGGCTAGCCATTATTCCCCAAATGAATGAGACCATATAATGTTTGTCCTTCTCCGATTGGTTTATTTCACTCAGCATAATACCCTCCAGGTCCATCCACATCAAAGCAAATGGTGGGTATTTGTCATTTCTAATGGCTGAGTAATATTCCATTGTATACATAGACCACATCTTCTTTATCCATTCATCTTTCGATATGTTGGCAAATTGAACTCCAATAAAAAAGGGGGGGGGCTACCCATTAGACTGGGAGTACATTAAACACAGGATCTTATTCAATAATCCTTCAGCAATTCTTTGGAGTTGTGAATTATCCTCAATTTGTAGACCTGGAAACAAAGGGCTGGAATGAGGGACGCCTGGGTGGCTCAGTGGTTGAGCATCTGCCTTCCGCTCAGGTTGTGATCCTGGGGTCTCGGGACAGAGTCCCATACTGGGCTCCATGCATGGAGCTTGCTTCTCCCTCTGCCTGTGTCTCTGCCTCTCTCTCATTCTGTGTCTCTCATGAATAAATAAATAAAATCTTTAAAACAAAACAAAAACCCCAAAGAGTTAGAATGGTTAAGAGACTCACCCGTAGCCACATAACTCTCAAGATTTGAACTGAAGTCAGCCTGACTCCATAGCCTGTGTAGTCATGTTAATTTTTTGTTTTTACCCTCTAAAATATGGGATGAAAATTCCTATCAGGTCTGCAGTTCCACGGAACTGGCCGGGATAGGTGGAAGCCATGCCTTGGAAGTACAATTAAGGACACATAGGATGGGAGATGCTGGCTGCAGCAAGTTGCCACATCTAAACACTCAATCATTTCACTTAATATGTAAGGATAGCTCCCCACGAGGCCACATGATCACCAATATTTAACAGTTCCAGAAAATCCATAACCATATAATATGGAAGAATAAAATTTGAAAATGAAGTACTGCCTTGGTAGGAAAAGCTTAGGCCACAGCTCTGAGTATCATTTGTAAATCCAGTTGAAAAGCCCAGTAGGAGTGGCAGGAAGGGGAAGGACAGCACTCTAAGCAAAAACATGTCAATTCTACACACTGAACAAGTAAATATCCTTGAGGCATTGATGAAGAAAAGGCCACTTCATTTTGAAATGTTGATATGAATCTATTGCCTCGTAACATTTCCTCTACTTTTAGTTTTCTTGCCAAAATGGGAAAAGAGGACTTTTACTATGAGTCACAGCCACTCACCCAGGAGAGATGTCCTCTATGATACCGTGGTGCACTTTTCTCCAGCACCCCCACCCATTCCACTTCTCACACTGCTCTTGCCAGTTCATGGAAGGCATGCAGAGCTCCATGTTACAGGTCCTGACATAGGAGCAAGTTCCCCCAAGTGAATATAGAAATGTACCCTCAAAAGCAACCACATCTTTAAGTATTATTATTATCAGCAAGTACCTTCCAAGCCCTAAGGACTCTGGCTGATGTAGCTTATTAACATTTTCAGCATGCCACTACACTAACAATAGGTATTTTTCACCAAGTCGAGGGAAAACAAAAAACAAATATAAAAGCTCCAGGACACAGTATGATTTTTCTAAGACAGTTGTAGTATCAGTAGCAGAAGCACAGAAACAGTTAACTAGGTATCATTGTCCTTGAAGCTGGAGTATTAGAAATAATAGAACTGACCAAGCAAACCTCTCTGGGGGGCCAGGGAGCACTGCACAGCCTTTCTTCCCTTGTAGCACCTATTATGGAGCCTTGAACAAACAGATGCTCTGTCAATTGTTTTTGGATGGACTGATGAAACTACATTTCCATAAGACCAAGTAGGATTATGACATCCTTAGTTCTAAGTTGAGCTTGCTTTCTTCTTAAAAACTATCTCTCGATTATTTTCCCTCACTCAGAGAGGGACTCTTGACCACTTCGACCTGCTGTCATTTGGGGACAAACTCATGCAATGGGAATCCAGCAGAGTACACAGTAGCACTAGAAACATTCCTTGCACTGGGTGATGAGTTCACAGTATTCATTTGGTTGTGTCATAGCTTACGAGTGCAAGCTAAAAATAAATCCAAAATTATACACCATTGTTTTTCAGTAATGGAGTATAGTAGAGCTATTACTGGGAATTTAATCCTGCCAAGGACTAGGTCATATTTGAGCTGACAAAACACAATATCTTTGAGACTGTTATAAAATTTGACTGGCAAGCATGCATATTAAAAAATTACTTAAGGGTAATCACCATAAAGAAAAAAAGAAACACAATCTATAGTTTAAAACAGAAAAGATTCTGAAAATTGCCAATTTGACATAAAACAAAAATACAAAGAAAAGGTTAAGAAGATAAAAATGTAAAATTAATAATATCAGTAATCACACTCCATGTAACCAGACTGAATTCACTTATAAGACAAAAAAATCAGGGCAGCCCCGGTGGCGCAGTGGTTTATCGCCGCCTGCAGCCTGGGGTGTGATCCTGGAGACTCGGGATTGAGTCCCACGTCAGGCTTCCTGTATGGAGCCTGCTTATCCCTCTTCCTGTGTCTCTGCCCCTCTCTCTCTGTCTCTATGAATAAATAAAATCTTAAAAAAAAAAAGACAAAAAAATCAGAATAGATTTTGGAAAGATAAAAGCTATATGCTGCTTACAGTAGGCATATTTAATATAAAGTTATAAAAGAAAACTGAGAATGATAGAAAAAACATACCAGAAAAATGTTAACCAACAGATAAAACAGACTATAAGGCAGAAGTTTGAAGAGACACCTCATTATAAAAAGGATAGTCACCAAGAATATATAATAATCAAGAATACATAGTAACACCACAGACTCAAAAAATCAGCAAATATCAGCAGATACGGATATTGACATAGCCAATGCCATAGAAATCAGTCAAAAAATTAAGATATAGTTTGAGTAGCATAATTAATAAGGTTGAATTAATTCATGTATATGGGGACACCTGGGTGGCTTAGCGGTTTGGCACCTACCTTTGGTCCAGGGCATGATCCCGGAGTCCTAGGATCAAATCCCACATCGGGCTCCCTGCATGGAGCCTGCTTCTCGCTCTGCCTGTGTCCCTGTCTCTCTCTTTCTGGGTCTCTCATGAATAAATAAAATATTTTTAAAAAATTCATGTATATGTAATCTTCTATTCAAATAGAGATACATCTTTAAAAGCTTTCTGTGGAATTTCAAAATTGATTACATATTGCCCAAACAATTTGCAACAAAGAATCAGTAACAAAGGCATCCAAATCAATGGAGGATCACATGGTCTTTTCAACAAATGAAGGTAGCACAACTAGACATCAATATGAGGATAGAATTGTTCATTCTATACCTGAAAATGAACTTGGGATTAATTAGAGATCTAAAATTAATTGTTAAACAATAGTTTCTAGGGGGAAAAAATGACCTAAGAAATCATCTTCTCAACCTGGGAGTAAAGATTCTTAGAATACAAAAAGCAAGAACCTTAAAATAAATGATATATTAGGCTATATTAAAATTAAGTTTTGCTCAAAAGCCAAAGTTAAGAAAATTTATAGAAGAACCAGGTTGGAAGAAATATTCTCAAAATCTGACAAAAGATTTGCCAAAGGAGTATATGAAGAACTACAATTCAATGATGTTGTAAAGCCAATCCAGGAACACTTAGGTTGTTGAGCATCTGTCTTTGGCTCAGGGCATGATCCTGGGGTCCTGGGATCAAGTCCTGCATCAGGCTCCCTGAAAGGAGCCTGCATTTTCCTCTGCCTATGTCTCTGCCTCTCTCTGTGTCTCTCATGAATAAATAAATAATATTTTTTTAAAAAGCCAACCCAATTAAAAGTAAAAAGATTTTGGAAAAAAAAAAAGATTTTGGGACGCCTGGGTAGCTCAATGGTTGAGTGTTTGCCTTCAGCTCATGGTGTTATCCTTGAGTCCTGGGACTGAGTTCCACATGGGCTCCCTGCATGGAGCCTGCTTCTCCCTCTGCCTATGTCTCTGCCTCTCCTACATGTCTCTCATGAATAAATAAATAAAATCTTAAAAAAAAGATTTAACCAAATATTCACAAAAGATAAAATAATGGCCAATAAACCAATAAAGTGGTGAGCGATATCAGGGAAGAATGCAAATTTAATTCACAATAAGATAAAGAGCTAAAATTAAAAGGGTGAAACTCCCAATTATTACCAAGGATTTGTAGTAACCAGAACTGCCATACTGCTTGCAGTATAAAATAGTAGCAACCTGTTTTGAAAGGACATATGGAAGTCTCTTAAAAAAAAAACTAAACACACCATTGTTCTGGAGTTTCTAGCAAAACAATGAGGCAAATAAAATGAAATTAAAGATATTCAGATTGGAAGGGAAGAACTAATGACATGACCTTATATATAGATAATTCTAAAGAATCCACAAAAAACCCCAAGAGCTAATAAAGGAGTTCAACAAGGTTGCAGGATACAAGATAAATAAACAAAAACAAATTATATTTCTATATGCAAGCAATGAAAAACTCCCACCATGAAATTAAGAAAATAATTCCATTCACCAGAGAATCAAAAAGAATAAAATACTTTAGGAATAAAACATCAAAGACACACTAAACACTATAAAACATTACTGAAAGAAGAAAAAATTTTTTAAAAAGGTAAAAAATCCATATGAACTAGGAGACAAAATTGTTAACACTCCCAAAATTGATTTACAAACTTACTGCCATCACTTAGGGGAGTCACAATTCAAAGCACAGCAATTAAGATAGTGTGGTACTGGAAAAGACCTGAGAACCCAGAAATAAATCTTCACAATTACTGTCAGTTGATTTCTACAAACATGCCAAGACAATTCAATGGGGAAAGAATATTCTTTTTAACAAACGGTGCTCTAACAACTCAATATCCACATATGAAAGAATTAAGCCTTATCTCACATCATATGCAAAAATTAACTCAAAATGGACCACAGAGCTAAAACTCCTAGGAAGAAACAAAGCAGTATGTCTTTGTGACCTTACAGTAGGGAATAGACTCTTACATAGAACAGCAAATGGTTGAATAAAGAAAAAATTCATCATGATGCCTATAGCCTGATCCCTCTCAAATAAAGCTTAAAAATACCCAAAAGCAAAGTAGTTATTATAAATGAACACATATGTATGTAGAATAAGTATACAAACACCTAACATAAAAAATTTCCAAGCAGTGATTACTTCTAGGGAGGAGAGGAGAGGACGACAGAGTTTGGGAGAGGTGTGCATGGGAGGGTGTGTGGGGGGAAGTAGAGTGGAAGGTAATTAAGGGTAATCTATTGTTTCTGGGGGGAAAAAAACAACACAAAACCCTTCAACAGTAAAAGTATACTGTAGTATTTGATAAAAGTGGTGTGGCTATACCCATGTACCTTTATGAATATTTGAAATGCTTTACAATTTGAAAAATTACATTTCTAGAAGAATGAGACATTCTTATCATGATCATTAATTTTCCAGTACAGCACAGGGCAAAAATTAAGGTAAATTAAACTAATTGATCTAAAACTCCACTAATCAAGAAATATTCAGGAAATTGCTTTGGGAATAAACACTATTATTAGATCCTTTGTCATTGCCTTTATTCAAAATGGGAAACAAAGTACATGCCCCCAGAATGATTACTGGAATTTTCCACTTGTTTGTATTCTATACAAATAGTTGTGGCTTATGTTTATTTTAGTAAATTCTTTTTTCTTTCTCTACTCCTAAATTTGCTTTCATCCAACTTTCCCAAGCTTAAATCTCTTCCTTTTGTTTTTTCCTTCCCCCAGATTTGTATTTCCTTTCCTAAGCAACAATAAAACATTATTTTCTTTTCCATTTGCTCATAAATCAAACAGTTCATTCCCTTGTTTGGTTTTCTACTTTCAACTACATGCTTAGTTTGCTTGCATTTTTTCTGCATGTTCACTTTTCCCAAGTACAAGACATGCTTCCAGGTGTAAACAAGTTACTTTTTTAATAGGGCTAAGGCTCATTTATTTAGGCCTATCAGGAAGATGTATATGCAGATGAGGATTTAACAATCACCACTTTTTACTTAAAACAGTACACAAACCCCTATGCACATGTTTCACTGAAGGGACCATTGGATGCTGAGGGCTGTAGAGAGGACAGCTGTCAAGTTGCTGCCATTGTTAGAGTGAGGTGAATACCCCAGGCACCCAACCTTCTCTTCCTAGAGCCACAGCCCTCAGTGTTAGGGTCCAGACAACTGCCTGGCTCAGGCCACAGGGGACAAGAAAGGGGAGCTTCTTGTCATCTTGTCAACACAGCCAACAACAGTTGTCATTTATTTAGACAGTCCACTGCCAAGCTGTCTTGTGGGCACTCAGTCGAATTTCATTTAACTCCTAATTCCCCATGAGAGAGAGGAATTATCTCTACTTTACTGACAGGGCACTGGGTAGAGAAGTCAAGCAATACAAGCAAGATCACATGGCTTTGCTACCTGGCTCAAAGAGCCAAGATTCACATCCAGGTGTGGCTCATAGCAAATGCCCTGCCAGTTGCCACACACAGTTTCTTCCCTTTCTGGCTGCTGCGGGGTATGGAGCAGACCAGTTTTTTGGTGGAAGAGTTGTTCTCCTTCCCAAACCACCATGCACCCTACCTACTCTGTTTATGTTCAAGACAGGGGAGTGTTTAAGTCCTCAAGAAAACAGTTTGATTCCTCAAGTATGGTGTTAATAAAAACAAACATTTACAGTAAGGCATATTTACACAGTATTTATGTACACATGGGTGTCTGTAGGATGGCTACGTGCTGTAGTACTGGAAGAGCCCTTCTTTTTTTTTTAATTTTTTTTCTAGATTTATTTATTTATTTATGATAGACACACACACACAGGGGGAGAGAGAGAGAGAGAGAGAGAGAGGCAGAGACACAGGAGGAGGGAGAAGCAGGCTCCATGCCAGGAGCCCGATGTGGGACGGGACTCCAGGATCGCGCCCTGGGCCAAAGGCAGGCGCCAAACCGCTGAGCCACCCAGGGATCCCCTGGAAGAGCCCTTCTAATGGTGCTCCTATAACCACGTACTCCAAAAACAAAGCACCCATGAATGATGGAGGCGTACCTGAATAGGATCCTGCGTCAGTCTCATGGGCCCAATGCGCACCTCTGCAGAAGAGACCTGCTAAATAAATGCCAACATATTAGATGTGTCAAGTCAAACTACAAGAAGTGACAAATTCTTCCTTACTTAGAATATTACATTATACTACTTTGTAGACACTAACTACAAGGATCCAATATACTGATATGGAGTCAGTTTATAAAATGTAATGAGCATAATCCTGGTTTTGTATAAGAATATATACATGTACATGCATTGAAAACATCCTAGAGGATACTATCACATGCTAAGTAGTGGATTTCAGGTTGTCTTTACTTTAAGTACATGGATTTTTAAAACATTGCTTTATGGGAGAAAACCAATAATTATTTTCTGAGCACCTATTATATGCTCAGCACCATACTACAGTTACTTTAAAATCTTAAGTAAAGGTATTTCTCAAATGTGAAAACCAAAACATTTCAAGAGCTGTTCCTCTACTTCTTAATTTTCTTATCTTTATGCTTTAGTAGGAGCCATAAACAGCTTATTCTTACCCGTTTACCACAAATAAACTCATCTGAGTTGCACTTCCTCAAATAAACTGAGGAAGACCATATAAGAGGCAAATTGTGCTCCACGACTTGATCCAGGAATGAGCTTAGGTGTTCAGGGGCCAACACCATCTACCTGCCTTCAGCTGCAAGCAGAAGGCAAGTATTTGTCTGTAATAACTTTGCTCAGATTTCTAAAAGTGGCTCTTTCTAGTAACCTATTGAGGGTCTTGGCCTCACCTCCATGGATTCAATTTTGTTTTTCTCCAAGAGGGAGCAGTCATTTTGCTACCACTTGGAAGCTTATCCTGCATTCTACAGTCAGATAGAACACCTTCAGCAAGCACAAAAGTCAGAGGACTGGAGGCAACAGTAATAAATTAATCAAGGGCCAGAGGAAGCTTTTATCAGTTAACAAAAGCAGAATTTTCTTTAAATTATAATTTTGGGGGCACCCGGGTGGCTCAGTTGGTTAAGCATCTGTCTTCGGTTCAGATCATGATCCCAGGGTCCTTGGATCAAGCCTCACATTGGGCTCCCTGCATGGAGCCTGCTTCTCTCTCTGTCTCTATCTCTCTCTCTGTGTCTCTCATGAATAAATAAATAAAATCTTTTAAAAAAATAAGAAAGAGAAAGAAAAAGAAGGAAGGAAGGAAGGAAGGAAGGAAGGAAGGAAGGAAGGAAGGAAGGAAGGAAGGAAGGAAGGAAGGAAGGAAGGAAGGGATCTTTAAAAATAAATAGATCAAAAAATTATGATTTTGAAAACTAAAAATTTCCCTTTCTTCTTTCTTCCCTTTTCTCTGTGCTTAATTCCTGGTGGGCATGGTGTGAATCTTCTCCAAAACACGGCTGAATTGGAGACACTCGTTTCCTCTTTAAAATTGATCCCTCAACCCTGGCATCACTGTTTGAAGCAGTGATGCTGGGGGCTTTGGCCTCTCACTCAACCAGCCAGCTTAAAACTCAAAGCCCTATAATGACTGCTCAACAGAGGCTACTGGTCCTCTGTGGTGGGTTCTGCTTGGTGAGGCGGCCTCCAGACAGTGGGCCCTTCTAGTAGGCCTGGCACAATTCTTACCAACTTGGGGTCTCGAGTCCCTGAGCCCACAGACCAGCGATAAGTTCCTTTAGTGTTTTACTGCTGTCTTCAGGTAAAAGAACATGTGATCTTATACTTCTTTCCTTTAAACAAAGCAATATCCTACCAAGTGTTATTGCGGATACTAGCATGCAGCATAGATGCACAGCCCTCAGAATGATTCCACTGAAAATGATTCAGTGGAATGATTCCCAGGCCTCCTGTGTCACTGGGACTCAGCAGCCCACCCCCCATCCCCAGCTCTACTCAGACACAGTTTTTGTTGTCTGAACCCAACATCATCCTTCAAAAGCAGTGTAACTGCCAGAATTTTACTAAAAAGTTAATAATTAAGCAGTAAAACCAATTTGAGGCAGTAAGATAGAGATCACAGTCCCTGTGATCTCTCTTGGCTTCACTGCACACACCATATACCTAAGCTCCCCTCCAACAGGGCTACAGGTTTTCTCTAGCAAAACTGGCTCCCCAAGGGGTCATCCAGGGGCGGAAAATAAATTAAATATTAAGTATAAAGTTTAAAAGGAATAAAATAAAAAGTGACTCACTTTAGAAGGCTAAGGGACAGAGGACAGGATCCCTGCTAGAAGGGCACAGACTGTCCCCAAAATAATTCACTCTTAACCAATATTTTTCTAACTTTATAAATAACCACCATATGCATGAAGTAGTCATACAAGCACTTTGTGTGTGTGTGTATGTATGCTGAGAGCTCCCAATACATTCCTGATGAAATCTCTTTAGAACAAATACTATGAAACAGTGTAATGACTGTTGACACACAAATAACTGGATTCTCATAAAGAAAATAATTCTAGGGGATCCCTGGGTGGCTCAGCGGTTTGGTGCCTGCCTTTGGCCCAGGGCATGATCCTGGAGTCCAGGGATGGAGTCCCACATCAGGCTCCCGGCACGGAGCCTGCTTCTCCCTCCTCCTGTGTCTCCACCCCCCCCCCCCCGTCTCTCTCTCTCTATCATAAATAAATAAATAAATAAATAAATAAATAAATAAATAAATCTTTAAAAAAAAAGAAAATAATTCTCATTATTGTCTCCTATTCATTTAGGCCCAAAGGATCCTATTATATATAGTTCAGCTTTTTATGTTGCTGAATTTAGACAGTGCACAGGTCAAGTCACTTTTACATAGGTCACTTGGTGGGATAAAAGCCCTGAAAGGCAGCATTCATGGGGCTTTAATATCAACATTAAAAGGAAAGCCAATTCTATTTTCCTTATATGTAAGGAAATAGCTACTAATCTGAGTAATTCTGAAATAAAGTCCTTGCATTGTTGTCAACATTCATAAATCTCTTCAACTATAATCATTTTTTTGTCGCGCATTTAATGTCTTTAGAAAACATGATGTTTTTGTTGGAACGATCGAGTAAGCTCAGTATGTTAGCTTCCCAGGGACTATGAGGTTTTGAATAAAGAGGAAGAGGAGCTCTGATGGGAGGAGAAAAACCTTCTGAATCACTTATGATCACAATTCAGAAGGGGGAAGAAAAAAAAACCCTTAAGTTTATTACCTCACTGGGATTTAATAAAGATTTTCACGTACTCTATATCTTTTAATTTGGAGATGTAGATAAGTATTACTTCTTTATGTGTGTGCGCTAATGAGGAAACAGGCCCAGAGTTGAGAAGGTGGTGAAAAAGTGACATGTTAAAACTCCTAGCATATGTTAGATACTGTGGTAGGAACTTAACATGTATTTTCTCATTTCTCAAAATCCATCTCATTATTTTAGCTCTGAATTAGAACAGGCTCAAGTATCCTGTGGTATCAAAGAGATCCAAAATTTCAGTGATCTAATAATATAAGGATTTTTTCATACCAAATGCACTATGGTGCCAAGGTGATTTTCCAAATCAATTCCTCCTTGTGGATACTTAGCAGTCCAGGCTAAGAGACAGTCAGGGGGAGAGTCACAGAATACTCAGGCATGGGTTTTTAAAACCTCAGCCTGAAAGTTACACAGTACTTGCCCTCAGCCCATTGGTCAGAGCTAGTCACATGGTCCCACTTCACTGTAAGGAGGCAGGACATCTAAGGAAGCAAAAGGGTTGTAGTTACATAGGCCTTTTTAAACTTTGCCAAGAGAACACCTGATGATCATGTGAACACTCTTCAAGCCCCCAGCTCTCTCCCGGGGACTGTGCTAGGAGGCATTTCCACAGGAGTGACCTTAGTAGGAGACGGGCAATGGCCACGGAGAGTATGGAATTTTCAAAGTAACACTCAACCTAGAACACATCCTTTTCCTGCCATGACAGCAAAGACCCTACAACTTTCTTCCACAGCCTGCATGCATCCAGCGTTTTAACCTCTGCTTGACCCAGTTCGGCAGGAAGCTGCCACTGCAAGCAGAACCAAGGAGACAGTTTCGCAAGTTTGGTAGACCACCTTCAAGACCCCTGCCTCTCCCGTCTCTACCCACTTCCTCCCAGCCCTGTTTCACTGTGTCACTTCTACACCCAAGTTGGGGCCTCAGTTTACCAGCTCCTTTAGTCCTGACCTACACTTAGCTCACTGTCCCTTGGCTTCCATTTTCCCTCTTGGACTCTGCTCCCATTCATCTGACTTTGGTTTCCATGTCCAAGAGAAGTCAATCATCTCAACAGAATGGCAGACCTTATTCTTGTCAGCGCTGAGGGCTAGTACAAGGCAGTGACCAGCAGAGGCAAACCTGCAGCAGGTCTATTCATGGCAGCAGCAGTTTGCAGACACAGAAGCCTACTGCCTACATGTCATCAATCTATGAAGGAGTATTTACGAACATAAACAAGAGACCATTTACTGATGTCTCTGTAACCAAGCCAAGAATCTCCACTTCAAAGGGTGAACTTTGAGCAACTGCAGATGCACAGATCCTCAATTAGTGTATTAGCTCTGATTCCAGGAAGTAAAGAAGTTTGCCAAGGTCACAGGAGCAAGCAAAGGACAGGCTCATAGATAACATAATTCTAGTGCCCAGGGGGAGAGGAGGATAGGACAAGAATGTTAAGAGATACACTTACTAGTCACTCTGACCACACATCTTTCCCCAACAGCCCAATGAGGAAGGACTGTGGGCTGACAGTACAGTCTTAACTATCCCATGTTTACAGTATGTTAGACATTTATATGCATACATATGTATGCAGGTTAACATGCACATGCATATATATGAAGCAAGGTAACCGATTCAGATTCAGGTGAGTTGGCTCTCTATGAAAAAAAGTCCTATTTTGTAGCATTTGCTGATTCTCTGATTTAAATACCTTCACTTCAGCTAATCTCAAGCTAGCAACACAGGTTCCTGCCCATGTGACTGGATCTGTAGCTTTTCATTCTGAATGAAAAAAGTTTGTGAGTGGCAAACTCATTGGTCTTTGCTGGTCTACAAATGATTTTCACTTACTTTTGTTTGATAGTTTAATGAGATACAGAATTCTGGCTGATAGATATTTTCCCCTCAAACTTTAAAGATGGGAGGAAGGAGAGAGTACTTTTGGTTCTCAAGGTGGGAAGATCAAGAATGTTTCATGAAGGCAAATAGGTCATAAAGAACAAGAGACTGGCTTGGGAGAAGAAATTCCAGATATATGGAACAACAGAAGCAAAGGCATGGAGATAAGAAGGCAAAGGTACAATGGCAGAGAAAATGAAGACTGGAAGGGTTGAGGTCAATTCCTGGAAGGTATGTGCCACCGTCCTCACCCCCACCCAACCCCTTTTATTTTCCTGTAGGCACCAACCACATTTTAGATTTCTGAGCGGAAAATGAACAGGACCCAATTTAGGACTTGGGGGTGGGGAATAAATCAAACATATAGTTTGTCTACTTTCTGGATAGGTAAGAACAGACCTAGCAAAACACACAGTGCTATGAGTAGGAACTAGAGCAGTGAAATTAAGTGGGGAAAATGTCATAACGAACACGAAAATGACAAAAAAAAAAAAAAAAAAAAAACCCACACAGCTTGGCCCTATTTCAATGGAGAACAAAGTCCAAGATGAAAATCGACTGGTCAGGTCAGGTAGCTAGAAGACATAATCTGGAAAGAAGTCAAGGTAGTTCAGGCTAATTCATCTGTCACTGCACCACACTCCCTGCTGGTGACCTCCACATCTCTGGGTATTTCCGGCTTTTGGAGTTTTCTTAGAGAACCTGGATTAAGGTTTCAGAGCTTGCCTCAAAAAGGAAGCAAGTGAGAACTCGGGAAGAAAAGCAGTTGACCTAGAAAGCCCTTGCTACCCCATCTGCCCAGCACAGCACACCCGCCCCTCGAGCAGCTGCTCGGTGCCCCCACCCTCTGAGGGTTGTCCAAGCCCAGCTGCACCAAGACGCCCCTAATAGCTCTCCTCAGCACCCTACTCTACTGCACAGTTACTTGTTGTATTATTCATTTAGTTAGTTTCCCCTGGGCAAGACCGAGTTTCCTAGGAGATAGAGTGTTCCTCACAGTTTTATCCCCAGCGTCTAGAAGGTAGTCAATAAATAAATGAAACTGAATTCAACTGCTTAAAACCATGTGGGTTTTAAGTAACAGAGTCAGGAATTGAAACTTGATTTTTTCCCCCTAGACACACCCAGTACAACGTTCTTCCATTATGCTCTAGAATTTAGAGAATTCTGACCGCTTTTCTGCCACGAGGTTCTGGACTTCATACTGGTGTTGCTACAGAGATGATCCAGTACCCAGCAATCCCTGCTCAGGTCCTGGTAGTCTGTACTACTGTGAGCAGGGCTGCCACTAGGGCTAAGGAGAAACAAGTGAGGTGTGTACGTACATGGGTGTCTGGGCCAGCGTGGCGGGCTTCCTTCGCTTCAGTCATCCACAGAATGAGCTCAAAGTCTGAGTCTTCCCCCTTCAGGGACTTCATATCTGGAACCCCTTCCTCTCCACCCTCAGCAGTACTGAAAATTCACCTAAGTGTACATATGCACACCACCCAGGGCAAGTGTGACCTCACTTCCGTGAGGGAGGGGCGACTCCATGGTAAGTCATGTTGATCACAAAAGGGATCTGCTGTGGGCTCAGAAAAAGGCATTTTTAAATATGTTAATCAACTCTGCCTGCTGTCCTGCTGGCTCTGGCTTTAGTGATTAATTCTCTCAAGGTGCCCCTGTCCACCCTCCATTCCCAGGCCAAAAATCTTTCTTTATTCCTCTGAGCAAGCAAAGTCTGTGTTTGACTTTTGCCTTTTTGTTTCAAGAGCATGCACGTGCACACACACACACCCCTGTAGAGGGAGGCAGAGGGGGTAGGAGAGAGAATCTCACGCAGACTCCCCGCTGAGCACAGAGCCCAATGCCAGGCTCCATCCCACAACCCTGAAATCATGAGCTAAGTCAAAAATCAAGAATTGGATGCTTAATCAATTGAGCCACCCAGGTGCCCCTACTTTTGCCTGTTTCATAGGCCCATACCTGCAGCACTTACTATGAGGCTGCACATCCCTGCCTCATCCTGGCCCCCACTCTATGCCCCCCCCCGCCCACCCTCTGGCATGCTTTCTTCTGTCTCTTTGTCAGCCATGGGGCTTTGGCAGTGGGCTTTGCCCTCATACTAGCCTCCAGCCCTCCCTTTGCTTTGCTTCCAGCCACCCTAGAGCACCTGCTCTGCTCTGCAGCCCCAGACCTTTCAGTGCCCCGTAGGTGGTTCCAACCCACCCGTCCCCGTCCTGCTGCCAATTCTCTCACCTAGACATTCTCAGCCTATGCTTCATGTTCCAAGTACCTGGGACTTATTATATGTATGAATGCCCAAGTCCTACTTCAAACCACAAGAATAAGAATCTCTAAGGATGGGGCCTGGGAATCAGCATTTTAAAATCACAGGTGAAACTAGGGTTGAGAACCACTGGTCTATCCTGAGCAGACACGTCTGTTGTCAACAGCAGACTCAATTACTTTATTAATTTATTTGATATCAAGTGAGTCCTTACCCTGTGAATGGCATCAAAACCCACCCAGTGACCCCCTCCAAGATCACAAGATCACTTAGGCAAGAAAAAGATTCAATCCTTCATATTTGATAATTTCCCCAAACCAGTATCTCCAAATAACAACTTAAAAATGATTAGATCTGTTACAAACAGATGAAAGATTATTCATATTCATTAGATACTCATAGTGGGTGACAGATCTACCAGCTTTGTTTCGTGCTCTCTTTCATGTTCTACTAGAAGAGTACATTCATTTGGCAGCATGATGCTTCATCACCAATACATACAGATAACTACTCATCAAAATATACCACTGTAAAAGACATCAACTTGACTTTTGAAATTTAAAACTTCTATTCAAGAGTGCCTGGGTGGCTCAGTGGTTGAGCATCTGCCTTTGGCTCAGGTCATAATCCTGGGGTCCTGGGATTGAGTCCTGCACTGGGCTCCCTGCATGGAGCCTGCTTCTCCCTCTGCCTATGTCTCTGCCTCTCTCTCTGTGTTTCTCATGAATAAATAAAATCTTTGTTTAAAAATAAATAAATAAATAAATAAATAAATAAATAAATAAATAAATAAATCTTCTTAAAAAATCAAAGCAAAAGCAAGAGACACTCCAGTAAAGGGCGGGGGGGGGAGGGGAGGGAGAGCCCAAGAGATAATAAAATAAAAATCAGGAAACAATCAAGTATTAGTAACCAGAACGAAAATGTCTAAAAACAATCAGTGAAAAGACAACCAAAAAGGAAGTTGGGCAAAGATGGGAAAAAGAACTCAGAGAAGGAAATATAAATATTAAGAGATGCTCAATCGTTAGTAATCAGGAAAGTAAATTTTAAATTACAATGAGATACTATGTCATACCCAGCCATTTTTTTAAAAAAGCAACAGAATGGTAGAATTAAGATGCTAAACAGTATCAACCAGAAGGTTGACTCACAGGAACTCCTATACTGTTGGTGGGTGTGTAAATTGGTTCAGCCACTTTGAAAAATATTGAGAATTTCTAATAAAGACAAGCATTTATCCTACAATCCAGCTCCTATGTGATACCTGTGGGTTTCTCTGCAGGATAAGAAGGCATTTACAAAAATACTTGGAGCAAAATTCAACAAAAATTTGGAGACAGCCTAATCCATAATCCATTAGCATCCATCACCAGAAAAAAAAAGTATTTTGAGGAATATCCATGCAATGGAATATTATACTATGAAAAATATATCAACTAAGAGCTACCCATTCAAAATGGATGAATCTCACAAATGTCAAGTTAAAAAAAAAAGGATTTAGAAAAATACCTCAGAATACCACTTAAAGTTTTAAATTATTTAAAATACTGAATATAGTGCACCTGAGTGGCCCAGCTGGTTAGGCATCTGCCTTCAGGTCATGATCCCAAGATCCTGGGATGGAGCCCCCCCAGTTGGGCTCCCTGCACAGCAGGGAGTCTGCTTCTCCTTCTCCCTCTGCCACTCTCCCCCCACCCTCAGGCTCTCTCTTTCTCTTTCAAAAATAAATAGCAAATAAATAACTGAATATAGTGTAGGAATATTATAACAGTACAGAGAAAAGCTTATAAATTCCCATTTAAGCCATAAGGTCCCACTGGTCGAAAGGAAAAGGGGATATATTTAGGGAAGGAACTACCAGGGCCTTCAGTTACTGTTCATGATCTATTTTTTATTAAGCAGTGAGTAATGACTATATAGGTATTTACTGAATTATTTCCCTCATCTGTTGTCTAAATACTTCAAAAAAAAAAGTTATAATGTATTTTATTGGAAAAGTCTATTTTCTAGTTTATTTTCTAGTTTTGAAATAACATTAACTGAGCAGTAACCACTATACAAATAACCAACACATACTATTTCTTTCTTACTATAAAATCTTTATTTGGTAAAACAAGGTAGTATATTTAAAATTCCTCAAAATATGGATAAAATTTCCTTGAAGCTCAGTAAAATGAAATCCTAGAAAAGTGGGTTGGGACTCAGGGGTCCTTGTTCAAATTAACTGCTCTGTGCCTCATTATGAAGGGGCTTATGAATCCCCCAAGCATCAGCATATAATGGTCACAGCGACTGCACTTGTTTACCACTGAAGAATTTAAACTCTGGGGCATCCATGTGGCACAGTCGGTTAAGCGTCCCACTCCTGGTTTCAGCTCAAGTCATCTCATGGGTTGTGAGATTGAGCCCCATTAGCTGCTTGGGACTTTCTCTCCTTCCTCCCCCCACCCTTTGCTTGCACTCCCTCTCACTCTCTCTAAAATAAATAATTAAAAAAAAAAAAAAGGATTTAAAATTCTATCATGGTTAAGCACCTCACCCAAGGGGCTAGAGTTGAGATTTAAGCCCAGACCCACCTTACTTAGAAGGCCATGCTCTTATATATTCACTAATATTTGTTCTAGAAAAGTCTTAAAATGCTATGCAAAGAAACTAAGTAAAACTTGTAAAAGTGATTTATAATTAAATGAAAGATCTGTTTGAAAGATGAGCATAGGCCAAATGAAGTGGGAGAGCAGAATGTACAGCCTATGCCACAGCCAACACGCTGTCAGTCAAGGAGGGAGACATGGCCTCATGCACAAGATGAGACTGTGATGGGCTTTCCAGCATTGTCTTGCAATGCCCCCCACCCACCCCCTCAATGACTGGGGAATGGACAACAAGGCTATTCTTTCTCAACAAGTATCACTGCTACCCTCAGCTAAGGGGAAAACAGTATCATCCATCACACTGTGCCCAGAAAACATTGCAGTAAGAAAGGATAGGGGCCATCGAGGCCATCCTCAGGCTAAACACATGGGTGCTGTCAGCTCCTAACACAGAAAAGTGGCCAGCATGGCCTAATGGGGGAGGCACCCCCCCTCCTGCCCCAGAAATCAGATGAAAGAAATTATCATTTTTTTAATTTTATTTTTTCCCTTAAATTCTAAGTTTATTTCCTATACTCTAAAGTTCAGAGAAGTTTTTCAGCACTAAATAGTGACACATATCAAGTTTCAGATATTTATTATTCAGTGTAAACCCCAACACAATACACCAACACGATTTTGTGCTTTTAGAGGGGAAATACTTCCTGGATAAGTGGATAATTGTGCGGATGGCTTCTGGAAGACTTTCATTCTAAGCAGCTTTATAGTGAAACATTAATGATAGAAGTCTGGACCTCTTTCTTCAGTTTGCTGTAATCTACACTCACTGAGTAGAACTTGTATTGATCATTGAGACCCAGTTGTTCCAAGGTTCTGGGTTATTCTTCCTATCCCAACTAACATCTGGATTGAACAATGCCAAGCACAACACATACAGCGCTGCTCCAGTACCTCCTGCCCCAATAAATATGAAGAGGGGGATCAAGCTCGGATGCTTCTTGGCCTGACTGATGGTCTGGCGTAACATGGTTGCGGCAAGGTCTCCTGTGCAGGAGAAGGAAAAACCGTGTTGCTGCAAGGCCCGGAACTAAGTAATGCCTCTATTTTTTAAATTTTATTTAGGTTCAACTTGCCAATGTATGACACCCTAGCCATGGGAAAAGAATTCTGATACCAATTGGAGGTTGAAATAAAAAGGGAAAAAATGGTCAAGAATACAATCTATTAAATGGGTGAACCCCGAAGGAGGTAAGCACAAGGAAGCCTTATAGAAAACTGGCTTTGGAAGGAAAAAAAAAAAAGAAAAGAAAAAGAAAACCAAAAAACCCTAACTGCACTTAGATACTATGATGTCAAAGGGCTTTACATTACACGTGCAGTCCGAAAACCAAGGCACCCGCTTTACAGATGTGACACTTCTGCCAGGATCACTAGGTTTAGTGTGTAGAAAGATAACACTGATCCCAGATTCCAAAGGTCAAATCCAGAGTCTGAGCTGGAAAGCAGAGGAATTTAGAGGCAACCGCAAAACGTGATATCCCTCAAATACCTTCCTTCCTTTTATTAGGGATATTACTGATAATAAAACTGCCTGGATGGCTTCAAGCATTTACAATTACATTGTGTAACAGAGGATGAACAAAGCACAGTGGATCTCTAATTATTCAGGAGGCAGTTATCCAGATTGTGGAAAAACCCAGGCATTTCTGATGCTCTTCCAGCCTGCTGCAGGCCTTCTCATGAACATTAAATGAAGGCAAGAGAAAGTTAAAGGGGGTGATATTCAAATCAGTCAATTGTGCTACATGGTCAGCAGTTCTGATAGATTGGATGGGCAAGGGAACAGAAACCATCTGCCAAAAAATGAGTTTGAGGTTTCCTGTGGATTTCAATTATCCATACAGCCTCTGTTCTCAATTTTGTCATTGATAAGCTAGAGTTGCCTTGGAGAACCAATAGCAAAATGTCTCCCCTGCTCAGCTCCAGGACAATCTCACACTAGGGCCCCAGGGACCCTGAAACAACTGTATTTTTCACCACACCTAGTATTGCACCAAAAATTCAACCACGTGTGCTTTCTTGACTCTCGTGTGTCAGGGCCACTCACACTCGTATAAAAGGCAACTATCAATCCCTGAGTCCAGGGATCACATGGACATCAGGATTAATGAATCAGTGTTAAGCTCTGATTCCCAATTAAAAACAAAGCCCATTTAAAATTAAGTAATTCATTTGGAGAGTTAGGTGGTTTTGAAATATCTACTTTATGCGAATGGTATATAAATACTTAGTACTTGAAACTTATATATTAGGAAGTCAATACTCTTAATTAAACATTTGCAAAGTCATGTCACTAGTGGGCTTTTTTAAAATTAAAGGCTTTGAAAATTATAAAAACTGCACTTTTGTGTTCCAAACTCCCTCTCTATATTTACACTTTTTAATCTTATTTTATCAATGTGATCTATTAGAACAGAAATTTGGGAAAATAAAGTTGCTGTTTAATGTTGAAGATTAAAGTTTTGCCTCTTTTCATCCCCTCTTCCTTCTCACCTCCACTACCTTAACCCGACCAGGAAAGTTGTTAGCCAGAAGTTCATTTGAGAAATGATAAACTTGCTCATAGATTAATGATAGATTGCTGAAGTGTAAAGTATTAAATATTTTATTAAGTGAAGAAAGGATGAGAAAATGGAACATTCTCTGCATCGATTTAGTACAATATGCCTTTTTATGTTTTGAAAAGTCATACCATTAAAAAGGGTAAAATAGAACAATTTTAAAATTAAAAAATTAAATTATATTCATGAAAAGTCACGTGTAAAATGCAAATGCCCATTTTTTTAAAGAGTTTGGCTTATTTGGCATAAACAATTATTTTTGAACAGTTATTCATAAAAACCACAATTCGCATCCTAAAAATGTAGGACTTCAGTTAAACACTACACAATTAAAACCTCAGTATTATTAGAAAGCTAGCATGCAAGACAGCTGTCCCTGAGATTGTATCCCCAGGGCTCTGTGATCCCTCCTCTAAGATTTCACACACTAGCAGTCAAGTTCCCACTGTGCCCTGGCCCTCTGGTTCTACTGGGGCTTATATCAAAAGTCAATGGAACAACACCCACAATCTTATTTCTTCTTTTCCAAAAATATTTAAGATTCAGAGACAAGGACAAGGGAACACCGTAGGGGTAAAAGCAATCTCTACAGGTGTGGCTGAGCAGAGGAAGGCCCCATAGCAGAACTCTATGAAGTTCAGTTTCATTTTTTCATAGACTTCTATATGTATGGATATACTCTGCCTATATTCCACATCTCTATTTTCTTTTAAATCTTCTATTTCCCTTTCATTTGTTTTTTCTTCTTTTTTCCAACTTCTTCCCCTACAGTGCTTTCTTTTTTTTTTTTTTTAATTTTTATTTATTTATGATAGTCACACACAGATAGAGAGAGAGAGGCAGAGACACAGGCAGAGGGAGAAGCAGGCTCCATGCACCGGGAGCCCGATGTGGGATTCGATCCCGGGTCTCCAGGATCGCGCCCTGGGCCAAAGGCAGGCGCCAAACCGCTGCGCCACCCAGGGATCCCGCCTACAGTGCTTTCTATATTGTTTATTTATTCTTAAGTGCTTCCATTGGATTTTCATTTCTTAAAGTTTCTTTGGGTTTTTTTTTCTTAATATTTTATTTATTTATTCATGAGAGGCACACAGAGAGAGAGAGGCAGAGACACAGGCAGAGGGAGAAGTAGGCTCCATGCAGGGAGCCCGATGTGGGACTCGGTCCCAGGTCTCCAGGATCACGCCCTGGGCCAAAGGTGGCGCTAAACCGCTGAGCCACCCAGGGATCCCCTTAAAATTTCTTTTGTTTTTAGGTCTACACTTCTGAGTAATTTTTTTTAAAGATTTATTTATTTATGATAGACACACAGAGAGAGAGAGAGAGGCAGAGACACGGGAGGAGGGAGAAGCAGGCTCCATGCCAGGAGCCTGATGCGGGACCCGACCCTGGGACTCCAGGATCGCGCTCTGGGCCAGAGGCAGGCGCTAAACCGCTGAGCCACCCAGGGATCCCCCTCACTTCTGAGTTATTAACTCTCTTTTTCATATCTCTGTTGTTTATCATTTAATCTGTGTTTTTCTAATTTGGATTCCTGCTGTTCTTTCATAGCTTTCAACTGCTTTGTAATTTCTTTTACCTAATTTTGAAATATTAGGTTGCAGCTTTGTCTCTGTTTTATATATTCTTTGAGAATATTAAATCATTTATTGATTATACATGATAATGGATGATACACAAGCTTTAATCCCATCTATAATTTTATCTGATACCATAATTCAATTTAGATATGTTGCATAGGATGTGCCAACAACCATAATAACCAAATAAACTCCAGGACTTCGCTTGGGTGACCCTTTTAACGGTGAACTCCAGGTCACAATACATTAACTGTCAGTTCAACCACACGAAGGTTTGTGGAGACAATGGCTTCTATGCCCAGGCAGGTTGCAAATAAATTTCGAATGGAACCTGGCATCACCCGGAAGGAATCCTAACTTCACACTGTTGGGGTAGTTTACCAAGATGGCTTCAGAGTAGACTAACTTTACACAGCACATTTTTAAAAAGATGCATTTATTCAGCATCATGATCAGACATTTACATTTAGCAAACAGCATGGGTGCATAAAAAAAAAAAATCTACATCAAAACCCTTTGCCGGAATGCTTTACACTCTCCACAGAACAGAAACTAAAATAACCTGTTTTATACAATTAGTCACAAATACAGTCCTTGAGTTTTTTGCCCATACACACGTCTAAGACGTGTCTTCTTTGTAGCAGCCAGGCCCTGCCACCACCTGCTCGGCTGAGTTCACAAATCTGTTGTAACCTGTAGCTTCCCTGTCCCTTCTGTGGCTCTCCTCTCCTGCTAAGCTTTGTTTCCTGGCAGTAATTAAAACCTTCCGCCACAGCCATGGCTGCTGCTGCTGCTGCTGGAACCGCCACAGCCACCTTGGTTTCATGGTTTGGCAAAGTATTGGCCTCCACCACCATAGGGGCCAGAGCTTCTGCCTCCAAAATCTCCTCCCTTCGTGGGTCCAAAATTTGAGGATTGATTGTTGTAACTGCCAAAATCGTTACAGCTTCCGCCACCTCCAAAGTTGCTTCCACCATTACCAAATCCGTTCTAGCCATCCCCACCGCCACCCTGTCCACCACCACCTCGACTGCCACCGAAGCCACCTCGACCACTGAAGTTCCCTCCACGACCAAAGTTGTCATTCCCACCAAAACCACCTCCACGACCACCACCAAAGTTTCCAGAACCACTTCGGCCTCTCTGGCTGGATGAAGCACTAGCCATCTCTTGCTTCGATAGGGCTTTCCTTACCACACAGCTGTGGCCATTCACAGTGTGGTATTTTTGAATGACAATCTTGTCTACAGAGTCATGGTCATCAAATGTCACAAAAGCAAAACCTCTCTTCTTGCCACTGCCTCGGTCAGTCATGATCTCAATCACTTCAATTTTCCCATACTGTTCAAAATAATCTCTTAGATGATGTTCTTCAGTGTCTTCTCTAATGCCGCCAACAAAAATCTTTTGCACAGCTAAGTGGGCACCAGGTCTGTGAGAATCTTCTCGAGACAGCCCTCTTAGGTTCCACCACTCTTCCATCCACCTTGTGTGGCCCTGCACTCATGGCTGCGTCCGCCTCCTCCACGGTGGCCTACGTGGCGAACCCAGAGCCTCTGGGGCGCTTGGTGTCTGGATCTCTCACTACCACATTGCTCAGAATGGCTCCTCAGGCTTCCATCGGTTGTTTCAAAGCTCAAACCTCCGATGAAGGGCTTCCGCAGCTGCTCAGGTCCTTTGGGAGACTCGGACTTAGCCATGACGGCGGTGGGAGGGGAGACTTGAACGATGCTTACTCGGCGGCGTCCAGGGGCACAAAGCTCGTCTGTTTTATAAGCGCGTTGTTCCTGGACGCCTTCCCTGTCTGCCATTCGGAGCCCAGGAAGCACCCTCCACTTCGGCTATTCTTCTCAAACCAACTCTCCAAGCCCCCCACTCCTAGTAAGACTACCCTCCCTTTCTTGTGACGAGTGCTCACGGGCAAGGCCTGGGCCGCTAGCCCTCAGAACAAGAAGCCCTTCCAGCTTCCAGCCGTTTCTTCCCGGGAGCTCCTGGTTACTACCGGTGCTTTGGTCCCGACCACTCATACTGTGCAGTTTACACACAGACTCGGATACTTTGCTTTGTAAAAGATGCTCCTTGTGAGTTAACATGGTTCACTAATACTATTGCTCTCTGTCTTCCTTCATGAGGAGAATTAAAGGGATAAGAAAAAGGAGACTGTAAAAGCAGGATCCAAGAAAGAAAAAACTGCTAAGTTGCACTTTATTAAAACTAAAATCTTCTGCTTTAAAGAGTCTGTGAAAAGACTGAAAAGTTAAGCCACAGATAGTGAGAAAGTATTTTCAAACATTTATCTAATAAAAGACTTGTGTCCAAAATATACAAAGAACCCTTAAAACTCAACAATAAGAAAACAAACAATCCAATTGAAAAATGGGCAAAATATCTGGACAGACACCCTAACAAAGAAGATACACAGATGCAAAGATGTTCAGCACCATTTGTCACTACAGAATTGCAAATAAAAACAGTGAGGATACCAATGCACACCTGTTAGGATGGCTAAAATCCAAAAAAAAACTGACAATGCCAATTACTGGCAAGAATGATTATTTACAAGAGCAAAAACAAAGAAATTTAAGAATGAAGTCTTTCATTCAAACATTTCTTCAGCAAACATTTTTTTTTCAATTTTTAGTTAAACTTTAGTTAACATATAGTGCAACATTGGTTTCAGGAGTAGAATTCAGTGGTTCATCACTTACATACAACACCCAGAGCTCATCACAGGTGCTCTCCTTAAAACCCATCACCAGCCAGCCAGCCCATCCCCCCACTCTCCTCCCCTCCAGTAACCCTCAGTTTGTTCTTTATCATTAAGAGTTTCATGATTTGTTTTCCTCTCTTTTTCCCCATTCCCATATGATCATCTGTTTTGTTTCTTAAATTCCACATACGAGTGAAATCATGTGGTACTCGTCTTTCTCTGACTTATTTCATTTAGCAATACATTTTAGCTCCATCCATGTCACTACAAATGGCAAGATCTCAGTCTTTTTGGTGGGTAATATTTCATTGTGTGTGTGTGTGTGTGTGTGTATATATATATATATATATATATATATAACCACTTTTTCTTTATCCACTCATCAGTAGATGGACATCTGGGCTCTTTCCGTAGTTTGGCTATTGCTGATAATCCTGCTATAAACATTGAGATGCATGTGCCCCTTTGAATCTGTATTTTTGTATCCTTTGCGTAAATACCCAATAATGCAATTGCTGGGTCATAGGATAGCTCTATTTTTAACTTTTTGAGGAACCTCCATACTGTTTTCCAGTGTGGCTGCACCAGTTTGCATTTCCATCAACAGTAAAACAGAGTTCCCCTTTCTCCACATCCTTGCCAGCACCTATTGTGTCTTGTGTTGTTAATTTTAGCAATTCAGACAGTTATGAGGTGGTATCTCATCATGGTTTTGATTTGTATATCCCTGATGATGAATGATGTTGAGCATCTTTTCATATGTCTGTTGGCCATCTGGATATCTTCTTTGGAAAAGTGTCTATTTGTGTCTTCTGCCCATTTCTTAACTGGACTGTTTGTTTTTGGGATGTTGAGTTTGATAAGTGCTTTATAGATTTTTGATACTAACCCTTTGTCACGTATGACATTTGCAATTATCTTCTTCCACTCCATAGGCTGCCTTTTAGTTTTGTTGATTGTTTCCTTCACTGTCCAGAAGCTTTTTATCTTGATGAAGTCCCAGTAGTTCATTTTTGCTTTTGTTTCCCTTATCAACATACATTTATTTACTGAGCATCCACTATATTCCAGTCCTGGGGAAAAAACTGCTCACTGTTATATAAGCTAAGTAAAAGGCTTGATTTGGATTGGAACTTAGACTCTCTTACTTCAGAACTTTTGCCTTCACATGGCATACAATACTATACTCCAGACTACCTGAGGGGCATCAAAGAAGACTGACATAAATGGAATGCTATACTGCTTCCTGGATGGGAAGCCAGCATTAAAAAGACATCAAGTCTCTCCTAAATTAATCAAAACATCAATTACTATAAATATCCTAGCACAACAGTTTCTAACTTGTGAAATGTTTCTCAGATCCATGTAGAAGAATCACTACTAGTAACTAACTAAATTATAAAGAAAAAGTTCTGATTATTTTGCTCTGACAGATGGAGCAACAGACTTCAAAGATAAAACTACAAAACATCATGGTTCTACAACAGAGATGAATGGAAGATAACAGAAAGCCTAGGAATGAAATATATAAATATATTCATATACACATGTGTGTGCACAGTGTAAATTATTCAATCATGAATGATAGGATAACTGATTAACATATGGAGAAAATTTTCGTTAGCTCCATACTTCATGACACATATAACAAGTATGTCCAGACGGGTTAAAATTTTAAATGGAGAAAAAAAACCACCCCATAAGAACACTGAAGAAAAAGTATAGATGAATACATCATTCAAGGGCCTTCCAGGCCCTTGCTAAGAACAACATCAAAGACATAAACACTGAAAGAAATGATTGTTAGATTTTTACTAATAAAATGAATATTTAAAAAGTAAAATAAAAATACAAAAGAAACTGAGAAAAAAATAGTAGTAATGTATAAAAGAAAAGAATGCCATACTTCTATCAGAGTTAAAGGACAGGCAATTCACAAAACAAACACTCAAACAGGCTGTAAAGATTATGCAACAATGGTCAGCCTCGCTGGCAATCCAAAAATGTAAATCAAAACTAGATTCTAATTTAGCTCATCAAATTCCAAAGACTTTACAATGACAATCCCTGATGCTGTTGAAGGTCTGGGGAAAGAAGTGTTTTCTTTGCTGGAGGGAGAGGAAAACTGTCCCAGTGACTCTGCATCACATAACACACACCAAATGCCTTCCCAGACTATAGTAATATAAATGGCTAGAACCTTTAAATATCTTTGAGACTCTCAATTCCCATCCCTTTTCCTCTATTTATACATCCCATGATATTTATCATGTAATAATTTTGCCACCATAACCACAAACTGTCCAGGGCAAGAGGATCCTAGGAGATAGATGAAAACTCCATCCAACCACAGACAGAGAACCAGTAAATGATCAGCTGTGGCAGGTGTATCCCAGCACCCAACACCCATTGCCATCTGCTACAACTAGGACTCACAGATATTTGGTGAGTGGGTGTTCAATTTAACACATCATTAAAATGCAAAAACAAAAAACAAAAAAAAAATCTTTGTAAATGGAAGATTATTCTGCTCCTTGGCACAAAATGCAGGATGCTGGAGAACTAAAGCTGCCAATGTTGCTATTCGGTAAAAGGTTTTTAACACAACACCAAATCTGAAATTCCTTTTTCCCATGTGTAACTAAGGGGCAATAACACATACCCCTGGGAAGGCAGATGCCAGTCTGTATTATTCATGCGTGGATCTCCAGTGCATGGCACAGCACGCATTTGATAAAAGATATATATTATGATGATGATATCTCATTCATTCTTTTGGAAAATACTTACTGAGCCCCACAGTGAGCCAGAAACTAAGTAAGTGCCTTACATTTATAATCTAACTTCATAAGCTGCATCATCAAAGCATAAACTTTTTCTTTAGCTTGCATCAAAATGTAGCCCCAAAACATCTGACTTGCTTACATGAAAACACAAACGTCAATTTCTAGATTAGCTACCTTTACCCTCTCCCCCCATCCCAATACCACAGAAAATCAAGAACTACTTTACATTTTTATTTGTTTTTTATTTTTTAAAATATTTATTTACGAGAGATGAGAGAGAGAGAGAGAGAGAGAGAGGCGGAGACACAAGCAGAGGGAGAAGCAGGTTCTGTGCAGGGAGCCTGATGTGGGACTCGATCCCAGGACTCCAGGATCACGCCCTGGGCCGAAAGCAGGCGCTAAACCACTGAACCACCCAGGGATCCCCTTATTTGTATTATTACAAAATATTCTTCCACATATTACCTCCTAGTAAATGATAATTTCCAAGAATTTGGGAATTGGAAGGCTCCCAAAGGATCATCCTCTTTCACTCTTTCATTTTACAGATTGCCAAATAAGGCCTAAGAGGATATGGGATATGTTCAAAATCATACACAGGTAAGATGTCACAGTGAGATAACATTGAGGTCTCCAGGGTTGCAGACCAGTTATACTTCCATCCTTCCCTGATGTTTCTTCCTGGTAATCACCAAAGTGCCTTCCCTTTAATAACAGAAGCATAGATGGCACCAGAGTGGCTCAGTGGTTGAGCATCTGCCTTTGGCTTGGGTTGTGACCCTGGCGTCCCAGGATCAAGTCCTGCATCAGGCTCCCCAGAGGGAGCCTGCTTCTCCCTCTGCCTATGTCTCTGCCTCTCTCTCTATGTCTCGAATGAATGAATGAATGAATGAATGAATAAAATCTTTAAAAAAAGAAAAGCAGCATAGAATACTACATATTTAGGCCTTGCAAAGAGACGATGTTGGAATAGATTTACTTGCAGTCAGCTTTATTCACAATCCTAAATTCATGATTCTGCTTATAATTTAAGAATCTCCCTATATATACCATGTACTTGAGCAAATGGCAGGCAAACCACAAAGGTTAAAAGCCTTTACTAGCAATTCTGGAAGAGATTATAGATTATTTTTTAATGAAAAGGCTAATCATGACCTTAAAAATGTCATGTTAAATGTCTCATTTCATCATTTTCCTCTACAACTTATTTTCCAAAGCCTTCTACAAAATCTGACATAATTTATCCAGCCATAAAACAAGACGGACTAGGGACACCTGAGTGGCACAATCGGTTAAGCATCTGCCTTCAGCTCAGGCCATGATCTCAGAGTCCTAGGATAGAGCCCTACATTGGGCTCCCTGCTTAGGGAGGGATGCTTTTCTCTCTCCTCTGCCCCTCCTCACCCCCTACTTGTGCTCTCTTTCAAATAAATAAATAAAATCTTAAAAAAAAAAAAAAAGACAGACTAATTAAGCAGTGTCTGAAGCCACTCTCCTAGAACACCTGTCTTTCAGCGTAGACTCATCTATTAGCCAAAGACAAGATACAAATGGCAATATAAAAATCCAGAGAAGAAAAGAAACAGATGGAGGTATGGGAAAAGCAGGTAAGAGCTGACATTCATAAATGTTAGGTAAATCAAGGACAAATTTCCTATAAACTAAACTTAAACTTTTTTTGTGTGTGTGAGCACCAAGGCCAGCTCTGATGTATAACAAGTACATAGCCTGGCAGCCTCAGTCCCACGTTCCTGACAAAGCCCATGGTTAACTGATGACCTTTGACTCATTCAGATGCTACCAGCACAAGGAGACGGGGGTTTGGAAGGAAGCATAAAGGCTTCTTTGGAAGGGCTTGGGGTATTTCCATTGTCTTTAATAGAAGGGAAGCTGGAAAAAAAAAGAAAGAAAAATTGGAGGATTGGGGGAATGGAGATATTTGAATGATCAAGATATAAAATGATGGTTGGAGGTGACAAAAAAAAAAAAAGAAAGAAAGAAAGAAAGAAAAATAAGTCAACTGCCCACTTACTGACATTGACTATGTCTTTTTAGCTGAACAATGAAGAGAAAACAACATTAAGACAAAGAAACAGGGAAAGAAAGGCCTGGGTCCCTGAGTACTAATTAAAACGAACTGGGGCCAACAAGGTGTAAGAGGGAAAAACTGACTGAGGATCAAAGGACCATGTTTTGTTCAAACTCATACATGAACTAGCTGTGTGATCATGAACAGACATCATGACATCACTCTAGGAATCAGTTTTGTAAAATGAGAGTTTTAAGTTTACTTAATACTTCCCCATAGCATACTTAAAAACAAAGAATGGTGGTTGGGAATGTAGGCTACCTAAAACCCCTACATACTCTGTGTCTTCTATTTAAAAATATTTAAGGGGGGATGTGGAGCACATGAGTGGCTCAGTTAGTTAAGCATCGAACTCGATTTCAGCTCAGGTCATGATCTCAGGTCAGATTGTGAGATTGAGCCCCACACTGGGCTCTGCACTGGGTGTGGAGCCTGCTTAAGATTCTCTCTCTCCCTCTTCCTCTGTCTTTCCCCTCCTACTTTCTCTCTCTCTCTCTCTCTCTCAAAAAATAAAAAAACAAAAAATAAAAATAAAATAAAATAAAATAATAAAAATATTACATGGAGATTCTACTTCTAGGTCCTGTATGACCTGGAGCAACTTTAGTATCCTCTATGAACCTCCATTTTCTTGGACCAACTCTCTTACAAGAGAAACTAGAAAATGTGGACAGAATATTTTTTTAAAACATCCACTGTAGGGCAGCCCGGGTGGCTCAGCGGTTTAGCACTGCCTTTGGCCCATGTTGTGATCCTGGAGACCTAGGATCGAGTCTCATGTCGGGCTCCCTGCATGGAGCCTGCTTCTCCCTCTGCCTGTGTCTCTGCCTCTCTCTCTCTCTCTCTCTCTTGCTGTGTCTCTCATGAATAAATAAATAAAATCTTTAAAAAAAAAAGATTACTGTAAAGTATTAGAAAAAATAAACAAAAAAAGTATTAGAGACATTGCAATGCAGTAAGACTTTGTCAGACCAAGATCTGGAAGACAAAAGGAAGATAAGAAGCAAGAATGTGGCTTTTGGTCCCCATATCCCCTTGAAGTTATTGACAGTGCTGATAGCAGCTGACCAGCTGAGCAGAGCTTCCATCCATCTCACAGAGGCAGGAGGACAACACTAGAGTTCAGGGACCATTAGGGAGTAAGGACCTTTGTAAACACCTTAGGCTTTCTGCTAGGACCTCAATGGTCTACTGTGTAAGAATAGGATTGATCTTGAAATAGATCAGCCTTCACATGGGATAAAACCCTTCTCTGAATCATTTCAATCACTGATTAAGTTATTCTCACCTGTCCCTTCCCCAGCTGCCAACTAGATGCAAAAGTAAATTCTGCCTTGAGGAACATGCCATCATATAAAGTCTCAAAATATCTCTGAAATCGCTCAAATACATTATCCAACATTCAATAAAAATAACTAGGTCATAGTGGGGAGGAAAAAATAGACCAAAAACCAAAAAGGGAAAATGATTTTTAAGAGAAAAATATAAATGCATAAAAGATCCAAATAGTGGAGTTATCACACAGAATTGAAGATAACCACAGTTGATATGTTCAAAGAATTAAAAGACATGATAAAAATTTTGGCAAAGAACTAGTAACTATTTTAAAAAATCAAGTGACAATTCCAGTACTGAAAAATACAATAATTAAAAATAGTCACTAAATAGGTGGGTATGGTGAAGGCATGGTGAAGAAAGAGAATCGAAAGATGGAATATATGTCAGAAAAAAGATCCAGACTAAAGTATAGGGAGACAAAATGATGGAAAAAAACAGGAAGGATTTTTTTAAAATCTGGAACGCAGAGAAAAGGGATCATGTATGTACATGTAATGTCCTTCCCAGTAAAATTAGAGAGGGAAGAAGCAATTTTTGAAGAAAATAGCTGAGATTGTCTAATACTGAGAGAATAAGTCAAGCCACAAATTTAAGAAGTACAATGAACTCAAAGAATAAAAAATACAAAGAAAACAACACCTACTCATAAGAGAATAATTGAAAGCAAAATACGAAGTGAAAAATGTTTAAAAATAGCCTAGGAAAAAGACACACTGCTTTAAAGGAGCAATAACAGTAAGACTGACTTCTGGTTTCTTGAGGGAAATAATGGGAGGCAGAACACGACATGCTACCCTCAAAGTGCTGAAATAAATTGCAGGCCAGCCTAGAAATCAATACCTAGTAGTGTGATATACTTCACAAATTATAATAAAATAAAACTATTCAGGGCACCTGGGTGGCTCAGTTGGTTAAGCATCTGCCTTCAGCTCAGGTCATGATCCCAAAGCCCTGGGATCAAGCGCTTCACTGGGCTCCCTACTCGGTGGGGAGTCTGCTTCTCCCTCTCCCTTGGCTGCTACCTGCTTGTACTTGTGCACTTTCGCCCTTGCCTTCTCCTTTTCCCTCTCTCTCTTTCTCTCTCTCTTTCTGTCATATAAATAAATTAAAAATCTTAAAAAAATAAAACTGTTCAGACAATCAAAAACTGAGAATTTGGGGATCCCTTGGTGGCTCAGTGGTTTAGCACCGCCTTCAGCCCAGGACGTGATCCTGGAGACCAGGGATCAAGTCCCACATAGGGCTCCCTGCATGGAGCCTGCTACTCCCTCTACCTGTGTCTGTGTCTCTCTCTGTCTCTGTCTCTGTGTCTCAAATAAATAAATAAATAAAATCTTTAAAGCAAACAAACAAACAAACAAAAACTGAGAATTTGTCACCAGGAGTCTAGCACTGCCTTACAAACTAAAGGGAGATCTTTACTCAACAGGCAAATAATCTAAGATATAAGCTCACAGATGGACAAAAAAATGAGTACCACTGGAAAAGGTAAATGTGTGAGTAAATCTAAATGAATATTGAGTGTAGAAAATAACAGTAATGTGTTCTTGAACTTAAAAATGTAAATAATTAAAATATACAACAAGAGCATAAAATCAGTAGGGAAATGTAAGTATTCTAGAGTCCTTCTGTGGTCTAGAAGAAGGGTAAAGGTTTTAACAACATTAGACTAATGAGAATACTTTTGTAATTCCTACTAATTACAAAAGAATATTAAAGTGTGAAGCTGGGCAGCCCAGGTGGCTCAGTGGTTTAGCATCGCCTTCAGTCCAGGGCGTGATCCTGGAGTCCTGGGATCGAGTCCTGCATCAAGCTCCCTGCATGGAGCCTGCTTCTCCCTCTGCCTGTGTCTCTGCCTCTCTCTGTCTCTGTCTCTCTGAATAAATAAAATCTTTTTAAAAAATAAAATAAAATAAGGTGTGAAGCTAACAAGCTACTACAGTGGAAAGACAGAATAAAACAACAGCAACAAAGAGAAGAAAAATACAAAATATAAGACAGGTGGGGAAAACAAAGCAAATTAGTAAAATGACAGCATTAAATGCCAACATATTACTAACCTATCTAATATAAATGAACAAGGTTCCTCTTCCAGTAAGAGTAAACTCCAAAACCACCAACCCTCTCACCGGTAACAGTGATAAACTCTAGAGAAAAGTAATGACGTGAGGGCTCTGGAGAAGGAACAAACGCAGGCAGTTTTATGAAGGGGACTAGAAACTTGGAGCAAGAGTCCAACATCCGCCAAGTTTCCCAGTTTTTCAGTTTTGTCTTGAAGGCAGGCCACAGTCTCAGCCTGGCATGGGAGCATGGACCTCCAACAGGGGCCTCACCGTCAATCTTGCCTAAGGAGCCAGCGGATTGACTGTGGGGTCTGGAGGGCTGCTAGACAGTGAAGGGAGAATTCTAGCAAAGAGGGAACCAGACAGGGAGAATTCTAAACTCTGCCCAAATCTCTCCCTGAAGTTTGAACCACACGTGCACAGAGCAAATTCCAAGGAGACCAATTCAAGATTAAAAAGCTTAGCTGATATTTGAACTGCCATCCATGTTGGACAACAAGAGTTCGAGTCAACTTAATCACCTGCTAAAACACACAAACAAAATCAACACTCTTCATAGAGCTGTAGCAGAATCTGAAGTCTTCCCAACACATCATTCACATCCCAAATCACTGCACATAAGAAAAATGACCCAGATGTTGGAACTATCAGACAACGATTTTGAAACTATTATAATTATGCTCAACAAAGCAAATAAATATATGCTAGTAACAAATGAAAAGAAATCTCAGCCAAATATAGAAAATATAAAAAAAGAAAAAAATGGAATTTTTAGAACAGAAAAAATACAATATCAAAAATAAATATTTGAGGCACCTGAGTGGCTCAGTCCATTAAGCATCTAACTCTTGGTTTCCGCTCAGGTCATGATCTCAGGGTCGTGGGATCACACCCCACATCAAGCACCTGGCTCTGTGCTCAGTGTGGAGGCTGCCTGAGAGTCTTTCCCTCCTCTTCTCCCCTCTCCTTCTACCGCTCACCCCGTGCGCTTGCTCACATGTGCTTTCTTTCTCTCCCTCTCTCTCTCTCTCTCTCCAATAAATGAACAAAATCTTTAGAAAAAGAAAGGATTCCCCAAATGAGATAAATATCAGATTACAGAGGAAAGAATCCGTGAATATGAAAGTAGATCAATAGAAATTATCCAATCTAAAGAAGAAAGAAGAGACCTAGAGACCAAGGGATTTGTGGGCAATATAAAAAGGCAAGTGGAATTCCAGGTGGAGAAAAGAGAATAGGAGATAAAAGTATGGGTGGGGAATAGGCTGAAACATTTCCAAATTTTCAGAAAGACGTATGTCATAAGATGCTACACATTTTATGTCATTATTGCAAATTAGAACAATGATATACACATGTCAATGAGAATGCCAAAAACACAACACCAAATGCTGGTAAGGATGTGGAACAGGAACTCTCATTTATTGCTGGTGAAAATGAAAATGGTATGGCCACTTTGGAAGACAGTTTCGTGGTTTCTTGCCAAACTGAACATACTCCGACTATATGACCAGCAATCATGCTCCTTGGTATTTATCCAAAGGAGCTGAAAACTTGTGTCTACATAAAAACGTGAACCTGGATCTTTACAGCAGTTTTATTCCTAATTGCCAAAATCTGGAAGCACGATGTCCTTTAGTCAGTGAATGGATAAGTAAACTGTGTACATCCAGACAATGGACTATTACCCAGTGCTTTAAAAAAAAAAAAAATCTCAAACCATGAAAAGGCCTGGAGGAACCTTAAGTACATATTACTAGGTGAGAAAAACCACCATGCAAAGGGTGCATACTGTAGGAATCCAACTACATAACATTATAAAAAGGTAAAACCAGTGAGACAGTAAAAAGACCAGGTGTGGCCAGGGGCTGGAGGGGAGATGGGATGAGCAGCTGGAGCACTGATGATTTCTGGGCCGGTGCAAGTATTCGGTATGATGTTATGATGGAGGACACACGTCATGATACATGTCATACCCATACGATGTACAAAACCAAGAGTGAACCCCACTGTAAACCATGAACTTTGGGTGATTATGATGTGTCAGTGTGGGTTTTCAATTGATAACAAACACACTACTCTGGTGCAGGATGCTGATATTGGGGGAAGCTGTGCATTTTATGGGAAATCTCTGCACTTTCAGCTCAATTTTTCTGTGAATCTAAAATTGCTCTAAAAATATACTTAAAAGAAACTACTTCAGTGCTTACATACATAATGTAAAAGATATGCAAAATTCTTTTTTTTAATTTATTTTTTATTGGTGTTCAATTTGCCAACATACAGAATAACCCCCAGTGCCCGTCACCCATTCACTCCCACCCCCCGCCCTCCTCCCCTTCTACCACCCCTAGTTCCTTTCCCAGAGTTAGGAGTCTTTATGTTCTGTCTCCCTTTCTGATATTTCCCACACATTTCTTCTCCCTTCCCTTATATTCCCTTTCACTATTATTTATATTCCCCAAATGAATGAGAACATACACTGTTTGTCCTTCTCCGATTGACTTACTTCACTCAGCATAATACCCTCCAGTTCCAACCACGTTGAAGCAAATGGTGGGTATTTGTCGTTTCTAATGGCTGAGGAATATTCCATTGTATACATAAACCACATCTTCTTTATCCATTCATCTTTCGATGGACACCGAGGCTCCTTCCACAGTTTAGCTATTGTGGACATTGCTGCTAGAAACATCGGGGTGCAGGTGTCCCGGCGTTTCATTGCATCTGAATCTTTGGGGTAAATCCCCAGCAGTGCAATTGCTGGGTCGTAGGGCAGGTCCATTTTTAACTCTTTGAGGAACCTCCACACAGTTTTCCAGAGTGGCTGCACCAGTTCACATTCCCACCAACAGTGTAAGAGGGTTCCCTTTTCTCCGCATCCCCTCCAACATTTGTGGTTTCCTGCCTTGTTAATTTTCCCCATTCTCACTGGTGTGAGGTGGTATCTCATTGTGGTTTTGATTTGTATTTCCCTGATGGCAAGTGATGCAGAGCATTTTCTCATGTGCGTGTTGGCCATGTCTATGTCTTCCTCGGTGAGATTTCTCTTCATGTCTTTTGCCCATTTCATGACTGGATGGTTTATTTCTTTGGTGTTGAGCTTAAGAAGTTCTTTATAGATCTTGGAAACTAGCCCTTTATCTGATATGTCATTTGCAAATATCTTCTCCCATTCTGTAGGTTGTCTTTGAGTTTTGTTGACTGTATCCTTTGCTGTGCAAAAGCTTCTTATCTTGATGAAGTCCCAATAGTCCATTTTTGCTTTTGTTTCTTTTGCCTTCGTGGATGTATCTTGCAAGAAATTACTGTGGCTGAGTTCAAAGAGGGTGTTGCCTGTGTTCTCCTCTAGGATTTTGATGGAATCTTGTCTCACATTTAGATCTTTCATCCATTTTGAGTTTATCTTTGTGTATGGTGAAAGAGAGTGGTCTAGTTTCATTCTTCTGCATGTGGATGTCCAATTTTCCCAGCACCATTTATTGAAGAGACTGCAAAATTCTTATACTCTCATGAATAATATATCCACACTTTTATTATTAGAACATAGTTAAAATACACAGAATTTAATAAACTCCCAGTCTGGGAGAATGTACAGTGTATCTGTGGCTTCCTGGTATAGCAGGTCCAGCTTGGAAAGCTCTGGAAGAGACACCTCCCCGCCCCCCGAAGGAAGCTCTGGGGAGCATTCCCAAGGTCAGTCTAGGATTGAGGTTCTAATTCTCATGACACGTTGCTTTGCTTGGCATTTTATGATTCCATCAAGGGGGATTCAGAACAACCTTATCCAGGGAGCCTTCTGAAGCAGCTCAGACCTTCTGACCATGTGGCACATACTGCCACATCTGGTCCCTGCCTCAGGCCACCAGGCAGAGAATTCTCGACTTCCAACTTCCCCGCGTCTGCTGAACACTGCTCCACCAGGACTCAGAATCTGCTGTCAGAGAAGATGACTCACAGCCTGACAGCCTTTCCCAAAACTCCAGCAGCTGCTGCAATACCTGACTACCCTGCAGGTGTTGCTGGCACTGCTTCCTCAATGGAAACAGAAGGTCCCAGAAAGTACCAGCGCCATCAGAAAGAAGGAAAGGTCTCCCGGTAGCATGGGGGTGTGAGAAGGCCCTCCAATGCACTCTAATGTCTGGCTTCTGCCCAGGAATGCTTAGTGACATATCATGATAGGATCAGCAAACAAATTCCAACTCAGGCAGCGTTCGCTCATTTCCAGCTCTATTCCTGTCCATCACAGTAAGGTAGGTGAGAGCCAGGCTGTCTGAGAGAGTCAGCTGTTCCTCCTTGGGAAGGTGTATCCCCCAAGGCCAGCAGGGAAAAGAAGAGAGCTGGCACCATAGTGCCAGGCTGGGGCACTAGCTCTGCCACATGGCCAGCGCTTGGGGGATGGAGACACGCCTGTAAGTTCAAATCTCAGGGCCCGTCTCGGACCAGGGGACAGTCTGGTGTAGGGGGTGAAAACTCTGGCTTCAGAGGGCCTGGGATTGCATGCACCTCACCTCCCCACCTACTTGCCAGGGGACCTTGGGCAATTATCGAACTTACTGAAGTAAGGTTTGGTTTCCTCATCTCTAAGATGGAAGCCACAGTATGTACCTCTTGGGTTGTTGTATTAAATGAGCTATCTATAAAGTCCTTAGCAGAGTGTTTAAAATGTCAGCTGCCACACTAGCACCACCAGACTCTGATAACTTCAGATCACCCAACAAATGATTCTATTTGGCAGGTGGTCCAGTGGGTATGTGTGTATATGTGTGTGTGTGGAGAAGGAAGGAGGATAGTACACAAAAGAAGCAAAACTTACAGTGGGTCAGAGAACAATGATACGAATCTCCAGATCTGGAGGTGGTAGGTTGAATAATGTCTTCCAAAGAGACCCAGGTCCTAATTCCTGGTATCTGTGAATATTACCTTATATGGGAAAAGGGTCTTTACAGGTGTGATAAATTAAGGATCAGGACATGGGATTATTTTGCATTGTCAAGGTGGGCCTTGATGCAATCAGAAGTGTTTTCGTAGGAGATTAGATGACAGAGGGGGAAAGACAGTGTGACAACAGAAGCAGATTAATGTGACCACAAGCCAAAGAATGCTGGCAGCCACCAGCAGCTGGAAGAGGCAAGGATGAATTCTTTCCAAGAGGCTCCAGGAGGAATCAGCTAAGCTGACAACTTTACTCTGTAGGATTCATTTGGACTTCTGGCCTCCTGAACTGTAAGAGAATAAAGTTCTGTTGTCTCAAGCCACTAAATCTGTAGTAATTTGTTACAGCAACAATAAAACCTAATATGTTAGATGGAAATCATGGCCAATAGCTGGGCATTCAGACAGTAGAAATGAGGCCTGTGGGAAAGAATTGAGAGGTCAGTGCCACAGCCATATTAGCGAGGGTTCACGGTGGGGCTCTCGGACCAGGACAGATCACAGGGAAACCGAGAGCTGAGGCACAGTCCAAGTCCCAAGGGCAGAGCTATCACAGAGGATAGCAAGGCACGGGCACCTAAGCAGCCACTGTGGCCTAGGGCTGGCCCAAACTTCCTGTAAGTCGACCTCAGCAGGTCCAACTCCAGAACCCTGCAGCTGGACCTGCACCCACAAATGTACCATCAGCCCCAGTGCAAGACGCTGTGAGCCAGCTTCTCAAAGTGTATTCTGCAGGCTGGTCCTAGTCTGTGAACTATTGCCCAAGAGCCAGGACATAAGGACAGAAATTGAGAACAAGTGCCTAGAACTTCCAGCAATTGCCATTTTGGGGGAATGTAATTTTATTGCTGTTGATTCAATCTTCTAATAAAATATTTCAGCTTTTTGCATTATTTATTTATTTATTTATTTATTTATGTATGTATGTATGTATGTATGTTTAGGTTCAATTTGCCAAGATACGGTACATCATTAGTTTCAGATGCAGTTTTCAATAATTCATCAGTTGTGTATAACACTCAGTGCGCATCACCGAAAAGGGGAAAAATCAGGAAGACAAACCATGTATGTCTTTTTTAAAAGCCATTTTTCTAGTAACTCATTCTGACTGCATTGGTCTGCAATAAATTTAAAATTAAATATGTACATGCACACTCACAATGCTGGTCCTTTGCCATCAATAGGGCTCCTGACAACTATGTGCCAGGTGCCTGCACCTGAGCAGGGAGGAGGCCTCTGTGGCATGATGTACTGGACAGCTGTTCTGGCAGAGGGCTTGCATATGACCACGTGAAATATGAAGGCCCATGCCTCAAGAGTAATATGATGCACAGGTTTGAAGGCAGTTTGGTGCTCTACTTAACACCCAGTCACCTGCCCTCTCACAGCCTTGGGAATGATCCCACCTATCAGATGAGAAAGAGCACATGTATGGCTCTCAAGGGCAATGCCTTTCCTCACTCCCACTTTACTGCTCAATTAGGGGTCTCCAGTTCCTCTGCACTTCCTCAATGCAAACCAACTCAGTGCCCAGGTGCCTGCTGGGTGGCAGGATGAAGCAGGCCCAGGGGGAGACACCACTACCCATAATGCAGAAAGAGGAAAATATGTGCAGTGAAAATAAAATGACTACTCATGCCATACAAGTTGTACCCATATTGCTCAAATACAGTAGGCTGTTCTGCATCCCTTTCCTCACTCATGCCTCTAGATGAAGGAGGCATGAGTGAGACAAGGATTGTCACTCTCACTTTACTGAAAGTGCAAAGCTGGTTCAGAGAGGCATGCACAGGGTAATGAGTCAAGGGCAGGCTTTGGATGTAAGACCTGCCTTCAACTGCCACCTTTGTCACCACCCCGATGAGTAGTGACATATCTGTACACTGTGAATACTAATATCTGCATCATAGGGTTGTGATAATTAAACAAAGCAATGTCTGGTAAACACTTGAGACACAGCACCTGGCCCAAAGTCCTCAATAAATGACAACTTTGTAAAAGGGTGGGAAGGGCACATGGGTGGCTCAGTCGGTTAAACATCTGCCTTTGGCTCAGGTCATGATCCTGGGGTCCTGGGATGGAGCCCTGCATGGGCTCCCAGCTCAGTGGGGAGTCTCCTTCTCCCTCTCCCCAATGCTTGCTCGCTCGCTCTGTCTCAAATAAATAAATAAAAATCTTAAAAAAATAAAAAGGGAGGTGAGGTGGGGAGCCATAGTAAGATATGAAGGAACTCTAAAGACAGGTGTTCTTCTGGCACCTGTGGCGCACCCACAGAAGCTGAGAGTTGCAGCAGCATGACAGACTCTAGACAAATTAAAAGGATATAAAACTAAGAGGGGGACACCTGGGTGGCTCAGCAGTTAAAGTGCCTGCCTTCGGCCCAGAGCGTGATCCTGGAGTCCCGGGATCAAGTCCCGCGTGCAGGACTCCCCTGCAGGGAGCCTGCTTCTCCCTCTGCCTGTGTCTCTGCCTCTCTCTCTCTGTTCTCTCATGAATAAATAAATAAAATCTTTAAAAAAAAAAAAAAAAAGAACACCAAGAGGGAAAAATACAGTATAAAATAAAAGTAGCTGACATGGGAATAGCAGCACTTGCTCAAGTCACACCTCACATTTTGTAAACGTAATAAAAAATTAACCTGTTGATAAGCACATCATCAAAGAATTGGAAATATGGAATTAAACAAGTTAATGTTTTTGGTGATGTCTGCACTGATTCAAAATTCCCTTTTCTTATTTTTATTATATACACACTTATCAGAACTCCACATAATCACCAGTAGTTAGTAAAATATAACATAGAAATATACTTATAGATGGAACAAAAATAATTTAAAAAAGCAATTAAAATAATTTTGCAAGATGGTTTATATTTACTTTGTTTCAGAAGTTTATAATAATTAAGGTAGTAAACCAAGCACTGTCACAGTCAGGAGTAACAGGAGCCACAAAGCCTCCCCAAACAGTGAATGCACTTGGAGCATTTTCTGAAATACTGACTTAAATTAAACTAGTGTTTATTGGAAAGAGAGAAATTAAAATGATGAAGATTGAGGTTATACTGCTTTCAGTTCTAGTGTTAATAAGCAAAACTATTCACTAAAATATTTTTAAAATTTATTATCGCTCTTTAAAATAACATAGAGTCTTGCTATGATCTCAAGTAGAATTCTTCAGAGACTTGTTCCTGGGATTTCCATCTCAGGGGAACCCAGCAGTTGAAAAACTCAAGATGGATATTCTTGAGTTAGGCCATCCATTAGGACTAGGGATGTTTAATGACAACTTGGGATGATGTCACGCTCTCTTCTCTGCCAGAAGTCGGGTTCCTACCCATCAGAACCTAACCAGAGCATGAAGTGCAAGGACAATGGCCCACGTACTGAACAGAGGATCACCCAGGGGACTTTCCTGTCTGGAAGAGGTGGAGGTAAACTTTGACTCTAACTCAGCTGATTAGATTTACAATGAGGACAAAATCAGAAGCCACAATAACCCAGTGATGGTCCTAGGAAACAGCAGAGAGCGGCGGGCTGAGACAGAGAAATGTAAGGGCATCTGGTGCCCAAGAGAACAGCTCCGGTGACCTCAGCCTCCAAACCAGAGCTCTCTGGCCTCAGACCAGAGGTTCAGTAGGTCGGCCTACCGAATGGAGGCCTCATGGAACCTCCTGATGGAGGTTCGGTAGGTTGGCCTTGACTGCCGAAGGATGTATTCTGCGTAGTTTACTTAAGAAATGAGAAACTGTGGACTGTATTTCCAAAGTGATTAAAATGATCATCATTTTAACGTCTTAGTGGTTAACGGAGTAAGGCTCACCTATGCGGAAAATGTGCTCACTGGGAGTCTTCAGCGTCTGACCGTGATGAGTAAAAGAGGCAGGAGAGAGCTGTGATGTGGGGCCGCTGCCCTGAAAACTCAGCATCTCTCCTCTCCATTGCTGGTAAAATGGACGAAAGAGAATAAGAAGAAACAGCGGCATATAATAAATACGAGGCATGAATTCCAAAAATACAACTTCTTGAAAGTAAGCCTAAATTTTGGACATGAAGCAGAAAATGTGTTTTTGCTTTCAAGAGGAACAAATCCAGAAGTAAAATCCCCACCAAGCACACACAGGGCATTCTGCAAGTTAGCGCCGCCACTGCTAGGAGACCCGCTCTGAGGAGATGGAAACACGGCCCAGGGGGCACCAACACCGAGGCCCAGAGGAGCTTCCCGAGCCCAAGGTGGCGTGAGTTTCTGCGGCCGGACGGTCCCAGGCATAGATAAGAGGGACCCCCGACAAACACGTTGATAAAGGCCATCCAAGCAAAACCACATGAATATAAATCTCATCTCACAAAGATAACTTTATAAAAGTGAAATACACAGATGACCTTATAACAAGATAAAAGAATAACATGCTATTTAACTTTATAAATGCAATTTTCTGAAAATCTCCTGTTTCCTACCACAATGCCCCTTGGACAATCAGTCTTCCTTGGATGACTTCAGTCACTCACACATGGTGGGAAACCTGCGACGACAGGGTCTTGGTGAGAACAACCGCCCCAACTACTGGCTTCAGATTCAGAAAAGCCGTGCCTGGCACTCCTGTAGCTAGGGGCTGGGAAGGGGCTGTCAGCAGAGCCACCGTCTGATGATGGCAGAGGAAGTGGCAGCCCTGTGGACTCAGAGAAAACCTGAAATGCTATTAAAAAATGACACTGTGGGCATTTAAAGAGAAGAAAAAATAAATAAATAAATAAATAAATAAATAAATAAATAAATAAGACACTGTAAGAGCACTTCATAATGAGAACTATGACATAATAAGATGAGGTCTTTCTACTTAGGAAAGAGATGTACACATAATATGCTTAAAGAAGATTATTGTCCAGTATCCTACTGCCTTATCATTCATTCATTCATTTCCAATATTTACTTTTCATTTTTTTGGTATCTGAGGGGCTCAGCGTCAATTACCTGAAAATTTCACCGAGATCACTACTGCTGAGCAATACCTTCTTGCCATCTCCAGAGCCCAGTACAGTGACTTAGACACCACAAACACATAGTGCCTGTGTTTCTGGTGCTGACCGGGTAAACGAAAGTGGGATTGAATGACAGAAAAGGAACCAGTGAAGGAGGAGTAAGCACACCAACATGATAACGACAGACTGTGACAACTGCCATGAAGGAAATAAAGCTGATAGTACTGTACACAGTAACTGAGGGGAGAAGATGATTCTGGGATGCTTTCTGAGGAGGAAGACTTTGAGCTGAAACTTGGAAGTATGAAAAGATATTATTCTGCCTTGAGTGGGTAGGGAAGTGTTAGTAGTCAAGTGAAAGGAACTGTAGGTGCAAAATCCCCTGGGGCCAGAAAAGGCTTCAATTATTTACAAAACAGAAAAGAGACCAATGTAATACCACATTTTAAATGCTAAGTGGACTAATGCACAAAGAAACCTCATATGCAAGAAACCACTTCCAGATAATTTCACTAAGCCCCACAGAAGAAGTCTACAAACAAATGAAGTGGAGGCTTAAGACAATCACTTGAGTAATTCAGGCAATTTGTCACACCATTACTATACCCATGCTGCAGACTTTATTATATCATGTAATTACGTCTAAACACAACATAAACCATCCTCTTTGGTTTAGAGGATAATAATATAGATATTTATTCCCCCATTTCACATCATTTTTAAGTTCCCTTTGGTGTGTTCACGAGATAATGATGACTTTTAAGCTTTCCAGTCTCACATGGTTAGATTTTTCTTTCCTTGTTGAGATACATAAGTGAAATTCATCACAATCCACACAGTCTACATGGCTTAGGCGTGGTATGCCCTTGGACGCTCAGGTAAACCAACTGCTGAAATCCTAAAATACTGATGTTTTCACACTATATTTAAGTTGTAATTTTTTCAACTATGGCATTTTAAGAAATATCTTGGAAACACTTTGCAGACAAAGACTTATAATCCTCATAATAATTTCTCACAATTTGTCAAATCTGACTTGTTGCGTGGGTGGATTCTTACGAGTTCATGAGGTACGAAGAATTGCATAGCATGTAGAAAGCGAATACAACTTCTTCAGAGTCTCTGGTAGTATTTTAGTCAAGTCAAGCTATTTCTCTATTACTCCCAGGCTTCACGTACTGAAAAATGTTGCCCCCAAACTGACCACAGGCCACCTTCACAGCACTTCCTACAATTTCCTAACCCTACTGCATTTGTGCCCTCATTACAACAACGTGAAGGTATTCTCTTCAAAGTCAAAGGTAAGTGAAATAATAGGCTCAAAGCTATGTTAAATTTTAAAAAGAGCAAATGGCAGAAAAATTAAAATAGAGTAATGGCCTTGTTTTTGTAAAAAAAAAATCAAATAAAAAGTGTATATAAAAACTTAAATAAACTGACCTGTCACTCTAAGTAAGGAATAAGTACAAATCACCCTTCAGTAAGGAGAAACTACATTGCTCCCAGGGGTCACCTCTGGGTAGGGCTGGAGGAGTAAGGTGATCAGGGAGACAGACTTTAATATATATATGAAGTCTCAGACTTCATATATATATATTATGTTTTTTTAATAATATATATGTTTTATATATATATATATATATGGCAAATGAAGAAACAAATGTCTATATTTTTTTTTTGACTGGTGATATTATATGGGTGATTTTTACTTCACTTTCTGTTTCTCAGTATTTCCAAAAGATTAAAAAAAAAAAAAAAACAGGCCAGTAGATTAAATTTCTGACCACATAACTTCGTCTAGCTGTCAATAAAATCTCACCAACATTTACATGGATTTTTATCTCTATCACAATCTGCACAGCTTAAGTGAACTATGCTCTTGGGCACTCAGGTCCAATTGCTGAAATCCTAAAATACTAATGTTTCCATAAAATATTTAAGTTGTAGGTCTTCCAACCATGACACCTAAATAGTATCTATTTTTCCATCTATTATTTCTCAGAACTGTGCCTTTTCTAATGATTTGATGAGGGTAATCAATTATGATATTTGATGAGATCAATAAAGCAAATTAGTCCTCTTAATTGGAAACCTTAATGTCCCAGAAATGTCAAGATGGTATTTGCTTCTCCATGCGCCCCATGCATTTAGCAAGAAACATGGTGCAGAGTGGCTGGGTTGCCAGGGAACCTACAACTTAGATCAGAGCAGCAGCCCTGGTGCCTAGCACAGTCCCTGGAACACATTAGCTACTCAATAAATATTTGTGGAATGAATGAATGAATAATCATCAGTGTGTGAACAGGCCCACAAGAAAGCAGCAGAAAGTAGAAAGAGCATGAGCTTTGTAATCAGACCAATACATGTTTTAATCCCAGTCCTGCTACATACTAGCTATATGACCTTAAGTAAAATGATTCACTTCTCTGAACTTCGGTTTCCTTACCTATTAATGGGGATAATAAGACCTTCCCACCTCATCAGATTTGTGTGACAATTGATTGAGATAATATACATGTACCTACCTAAATAAACATTAGCGTTCATTAAATCATAGTTCCTCCTTTTTGTGGATAAACTTTTGTCTGAATAATGGAACCATGTGCAGTCCTCTCTTCTCCCCACAACGTGCTTATGGAAAAAAAATTATTATTATGTACTATTTTGTCCACCTAGAATGCTGCTTACCATATTTATTCCTGTCAAACCCAGACTCAACCTCAAGGTCAAGTTGAACAACCACCTTTGCCTCAAAGCTTTTATCACCTATTCCTACCCTCAGCCAAAGGTGAATTATTCTCCATCAAAAAACATATTATCCCACCCACCTCTCTTATATCATAACTTACATACTTTAGAGTCATGTCTACTGGGGACATTGCCCTCCTAGACTGCCAGCTCCCTGAAGGACAAGGGTAATTTCTGTTTCATGACTGCATCCCTCAAAAGCATTGTTCATAGTGCTTTCTAGGTAACAGATGTTTAGGGAATTTTTAAAAACTAAATTAGGAAACTTGATTATATTTTCCCATGGGAAGAATGATATAATAGGCTATTACATGCCTGTTCAAGAAATTGATTTGAAATAAATTACAGAAGAATTAACAGGATAGAAGATCAGATTCAATAACTATAAAAATAACTATAAAATGGTAAAATTAGGCTTCAGGTTCTATAAAATGTGCATAAATGGGAGCTATGTACAGTACATTGATCACAAAAGCTTCAATATAGCACAAAACATATCTATAATCTAAGAAAAAACCTTGCCATGTCATAAATTTCTCCTAACTCCTACAATCAGCTATCACAAATACAAAGCTTTCTTAAAAGTAGGATACCCTGGATAAGCTAGTTTCTTTAGATTGATGCCTTTTTTCTTCCTCACCTTGTAACTGACTTGAAGCAAGCAGATCCATTCAAAATCTTTCAACTGCCTCTCTCTTGCCTTCTCTCTCTTCCCTTCTCAGCACCGAAAACTCATAGTCACCACTTCAATATGGCTCTTGCTAAAACCTTTGGTTATTTTTGTGCCCTTTATATGACGCCACTTCTTCTCAACTATGTCATGTTCTTCTCCTCACAACTACCTTCATGCCTGTTCCTGAGCCAATAGCAGGTGCTAGTGCTTCTTGAACACTATGTGCCAGACATGACACTAAGTCCTCCAAAGATCCCTAACCAGCCACAACCTTACCGGGTGGTAAATGAAGAGTGGGGGTTCTAAATCACACTGGGGCTGGGGTGCTCAAAGGAGGTTTTTCAGAAGAGACAGCTCTCAAATGGAAGTCTTAAGAGACAAGTCAAAGAAGGAAGAAAAGGAACTTCATGTACAAAGGGCACCAAACTATGAAAAAGCAGGGCGCGCTCAATGCTGTAGGTCCCTTCATAACAGATCAGCCAGCTGTGCTATGACGCCCAAGAGACTGGGTAGTGGAGACTATTAGAACAAGCAGAATCAGCTGGGGTTATTTGGCATCTCTCTGGAAGGCACAATTATATTTGAACATATTTGAAGCCATTCCACAGTAAAGCCTTAACCTGTAAATTAACAGGTATCATAACCTTCTAGAAAGAAGTTTTCTTTCAATACAGCCTATCATATTCCTATGACCTTCAGACCAGGGTTCTCAAACTTTCACATGTATACCACACCACCTGGGAGTCTTGTTAAAATGCAGGTTGGTTCCATCGGTTTGAGGATGGGACCTAAGATCTGGCATTTCTAACAGGCTTCCAGATGCTGCTGTTCCTAGGACCACACTTTGAGTACCAAGACTCTGGGAGAGCAGATTCTCCAAGTCACACTGATTGGATTGACATTCCTCCTCCCCCACAACACCCCCCTAAATAACCTGCTCTAAGCTCCAGTTTTCTCATCTTAAAGTGGCTGCTGAGAAAATTAGACGAGAATGTATAAAAGGCATCTGGCACCTGTTCAGCCTTCAAGAAATGGTGGCTCTTACTGACAGTAGTGAATACCTTTGGGAATTGTCCAAATGTCCACTTTAATATCCTCAAAAAAAAACTGTCCCCATGATTTTGTCAATACCTTCTTTGTTTCATAGTTCAACTTGAAATTTGAAAGATTTTTCTCCATGCCTTCGGCTGCCTCGTCTATACTCCTACCCACCACATTCTCAACTGTCCACCATTGATCTAGGAACAGGGAAACCCTATGGTCTCTTATAAACTGCCATTCTCCTTTACTTCTTTTTATTTTAAGATTGATTAATTTGAGAGAGAGAGAGAAAGAGAAAGAGACATGGGCACTGTTTCAGGAGATTTTGACTCCCTATGTGATTCTGGAGCCCACCTAACTCCTGTCCACCTGGTGAGGAAGCTAGGCCAAGAACTATAGCTGCTCCCAGAGAAAGCCTGCACCCAGCCAGCCATACTGCACACCTCAGGCAGGAGAGGTATCTCTGGTTGACTCTTCCTTCTGTCAGAGGTTCTCTGCATGGCCCAGTGGACAGAGCTCTCCTGGTCCCACATTTGCATGTGGAGCCAAATTTTAACATCAAGAGCCATCAACAATCTCTATTCTCTGTGCCAAGATGACTAGTTAAGATCAAGATTCAGAAGCTCCAGGGCCCCTCATCCAAACACCATCATCACATCAGTCCATCTCTTAGCAGGTGCTAGCTTCAGTGCTAAGAACACAAAATAAAGGTTTAAGAGGAACCACGGGAAGAAATGAGACAGAGAAAGGACAAAGGTCATTGAAGCTGCTTAATGATAGGTGGCAGTCACTAACCCTTTAGCCAAATCACCTCTCCCATTCCTAATGCCCAGTCACCCTTCCATCAGTTTTGTTTTCTTTTGCTTAACCTTGTAAACAAGGACAATCACTAAGACAATTTGGCATGTACATATGCACTGTTCTATAAGGAGATCTCTTCAAAGACTCTGCTCACTGTTGTGTGTTTCAGGAAACACTCTAATCTCAAATAAACAACTTCCCAATTCACCCACACACAGTGCATTTGCTCACTAAACACACAGCCCTCACCTGAACTCTTCCTTCTGACTGCTCTTGATAGGGGATCTCGTTGTTTCCCGTCCGTCTGCTTCAACATCATACAAGGAAACCCCATGAAAGATAGGGTGGGGTCTTACTTCTCTGGATTGAATCAACATGATGACTACTGAGGCTCGTGAGAAACCTGATTAAGATCTTGATTAGGATCAAGAGCAGGGAACAAGGCAAGTTAGAGAGGGACGAGATTCAGGACAGTGGCTTCAAATTGGGCGGGCACATTGAGGGCTACTCCACCTGAGTCAGCCTCTAGAAGAAAGATTCATCCCAACACCCCTGCTGAGATTTGCCAGGGGGGATGTTCACCATAGTGCTTGCCCCCCACCAGCTCACCTACAGGAGGGAGCCACATACTCAAAAATGAGGCAATGCCCTCACTGCTGCTGTTCAATGTTTTCCTGCTGTTTTTAACAGTGGTGCTAAATCTCCATGAAGTGGGAGTCTATGAATGAATCAAGTGATCAACAAGTAAATCAGAATGCAGGAAGCTGTGCCAAATGGCTTACAGGATATAGAATTCATCAAATTCTGTAGTTAATTTTCAAAAACTCATAAGTATATATATTTTGCTATTTTATTTTTTCATCAACATTTTTTAATAATTAATATTAATGCCTACCAAACTTTCTTTTTCAGGACGACTCTTTTTTTTAAGATTTTATTTATTTATTTGACAGAGAGAGTGCAAGCATGAGTAGGGGGAACAGCAGAGGGAGGAGAAACAGGCCCCCAGTAAGCAGGGAGCCCAATGTTGCACTTGATCCCAAGACCCTGAGATCATGACCCAAGTCAAAGGCAAATGCTTAACCACCTGAACCACCCAGGCACCCCTCAGGAAGACTCTTTAGAGAGAAAACTAAGAAAATAAGAACTAAGACTACAAACGGCCCTATCAAAATTTGTGAGTGAATATTATGCTCTCTTTTTCAGCACATTCAAAGGCTTCTACACTGGAGACTGTGAAATGATTTGTTTGTATGAAATTCATTCACTAAATATCATCTTTCAGCTTCTGAAGTTTTATTGTTAATAATCTTCTCTAATCTCACGGTGTTGTATAAATCGATGCTCAATAAATCATTCTTTCCTGAGCTCTACAGGGATATGTATGTTTCCACATTATGAATGCCTAGTATATAAAGAGAAACACATCCTATACACTTACCACATCCTGTGAAAACATTTCAAAGAGAAGCGTGAACAAAGGCTGAGTTCTCCATTTGATTAAAGTCTGGTTCGATGTTTGGAACAAAGACCTTGCAGATGACTTTGACTAGGTTTTCAAAAGCTCAATTCAATACTATCTAGTATTCATAATTTATCAAGTTGAATTCTCCAGAAAACAGATCAACAGATCTAAGAAATAATAAGCCTCATGCTTTACCCTGAAGACAAGGACTCACAAACTTGAAAACCATGAGGGTAGGAAAAGAGATAGCTGATTCTCATTATTCTCAGTCACCATGTTCTACAAAGTCATTGCAACCAATGAATTAAAAAATATTGAACCACTGTGCCTAGGAGAAATACAGGGTTAGGTTCCTGCAAGCCTGTTTACATTTTTGTCATCTGATCAGTACATAACCTTGTTTTATGTGTGTTTCTGTTTAAAGACATCTTGTTTAATATATTGTTGATTCATTAACAGTGAATTCATGGCCGTAAGCACTGCAACTCATGCCTGAATGTAGTGTATCTAGCACATATATTTTCTTCATGAGGCACATCACAGCTTTCTTGCACTTAGGATCACTAGACACCACTTTAGCACTATGCTTGAGGGCTATGCTAAACAGTGAAAAGCACAAAAATGTGGAAAATGTGACACTAAACAGACTGTGAGAAAAGTACACTTGTTTACAGTGTGAGAGCTGAAACAAGAAGCAGAGCACCGCCTTCTTTGACCTCAGCTGAGGACATACACATCAAATTTTTCACTGCTCTGCCCATGTCCACAAATGACCACAAAAGCACCGTATTGATTTTGGGGTTACAAATAAATTTTAGTGAGCAGGCAAATTCTCAGATACAGAAAGCACAAATAATGAGGATTGACCGTATGTCTCTTCCAGCTCAGGGATAATGCTGCTATGCAGCAGGCCGCCCAAAGGCAGAAGGCACTTCTGAGGCCCACCCCCTCATGCTAGGGTGATGTCCCTTTATTTCCCCGAGCAGCCTGGTCAAAGCAAAGTTTGAGCTGAGCTCTCCAAACGGCCTTAGGAGCAGGGCAGCTCTCACTCCAGTTTCATAGGCTGTACTCCTATCTGTTACCTAGAAAAGAAGAAAAAACAGAGGCAACCCCATATCTATACATCTTGATCAAGGACAATTTGAATTATCTCAGAAGAGCTTGCAGTTTAAACTTCAGCCCATTTTCCCCACAGCATATTTAATCTTGAGAAAAGTGCCTCTTTATCAAGCATTTTGCCTTTTCTAATTAAATTCTGGAAGAACACTCAAAAAAGTTACTCTCCTTTCACGTCCCAGGCACAAACAAACAAGAGGTGACCTCAGGTGGTAGAGAGCCCAGAGAAGGAAGGCACCTCTGAGAAGAGCCACTTAACTAAATCAAATCATGAGATTTTCAAGAGGCCTATCATCCTAGAGAGAGAAGTCAGTGATATGTTAAGGGTAAGAATTTTTAAAAGTTCAAAGGTAGTTTATAATTCTTTTAAAAATACCTATAAGATGAGGACAATTACAAATATAATTTAAAAATTGGAAGAACTATAAGTGTTATATTAAAGACATTGGTAAATTAAGTTGCTTTGGTTAAACAAACAAACAAAAAAAGATCCCTTAGCTCTGAGCTTTCTGGCAGCAAATGGGAAAAGGCAACATTGTGTGATACACCATTTTCTTTAGATAAAAGCTAACATAACAGATCATCTAATCTAGAAAGAATACATTGTGTGGGTATTAAAATCCAGCATGTATTTATTGTGCCAACACCACCTTTATTCAGGATCTGTCTGTTTCTGAGCCAGCTGATGTTCAGTAGGCATCGCCGCAGCCCGTCCACAGGAGAACCATGAGTGACCGCCAGCCAGATGAGTCTGCTGGCAGAAGACAGGGTAGAGGGCTAGGCCCCCCTCACAGGACATCTTATAAGAACATGACCAGGTGGTCACTAACAATATAAAAAAGGAATCAGCTGACAAAAATCTATAAAACCTAAAGATCTAATAACTGGATAAACAACCAGGAGAGGCCTAGACAAGTGAGGCGCTTCAAAGTCAAAGAATGTCCCTGGAAACAAACTATAGTAAGAATAGCTAAAGGTCTGATTAGATTTCCTGTTACATATTTACCCCTGGAGCCAATTTTGAACAAAATGGCTTATACTTCTCCTGTGTAGAGTTGTTTCATCTATCGAACAGAGCTGATCTCCCACTATATCTTACTCTTAAGAATAATATAATTGTACCCTGCAAAAATGATTTTAAGGGTAAAATCTTGATTTCTTTCTAAATAAGTGTAGATTTGATCACTACAAACAGTAACAACTACCCTTAGGACATTACGACAGACCTGGATAGGTCCTTCTTGTTGAATATATCCAATTGCTACTATTTCCTGGCACTCCTCCCCATTCCCCTGAAATGTCCTCCTACCTGCCCCTATTCTACTACTCTGAACAGGACTCCATTTCCCAGAGTTCTAGAATGATCAACCTTCCTGGTCAGCTTGGGATATTCACACTTGGTTCATACCTGACATAATTAATAAGCACTCACTTTCACTCTCAAAATTGTCATTTAATTTTAATTAAAATAATATAATAATAAGTGTTGGTAAAAACATGGAGATTTTGTAACCCGCATATACTGTTGATTGATATAAAAATATGTGCAGGTGCTCTGCAAAACCAGTCTGGCAGTTTCTCCAAAGATTAATCATAGAAGCAATTCACTCAGCAATTTACACAATTGCATTTCTAGGCTTATGCCCAACAGAAATTAAAATACATGAATATATAAGTTTGTGCATGGATATTTGTATTATCATTTTTCATAACAGCCAAAAAGTAGAAACAACCCAAGTGTCCATCAACTGATAAATGGATAAATAAAATCATATATCCATATGATGGAATATAATTCAGTCATAAAAAGGAATGAAGTACTGTTACACACAACATGCAGGAATTTTGAAAACATTATGTTAAGTGAAGAAGCCAGTTACAAAAGGCCATATACTGTATAAGTCCATTTATATAAAACATCCAGAATAGGCAAATTTATAGAGACAGAAGATTTGTGTTGTTCTGGGGCTGGGAGGTAGCAGTGAGAGGGAACATTGTAGTGATGGCTAATCCACCTAAAATTGATTACGGTAATGGCTGCACAACTCTGGAAATATACTAAATATCACTGAATTGTACACATTAAAGGAGTGAATTGTATGGTAGGTAAATTAAATCTCAATAAGGCTGCTATCATATTAATAATAAATAAGTCAAATAATAATAATAACACCCATCAGGAAATTAGTTATATGATCACTCTTCACAGCACCAAATGCCAAGTAATCAGAGGGGACTAGGAAGCCTTCAGCAATGACCTGGTAAAACCTGCTCAAAAATAAATAAATAAATAAATAAATAAATAAATAAATAAATAAAAAAAAAAATAAAACCTGTTCAACTTTAATAAACCATGTGATAAGCTAATTATGATATTTTCAAATCATCCTATTTTAATGGTGTGGGGGGAGGAAGCAGGATAATGAGTTCTTATAATTTAGTCTTTCAACAGAAAAGAATCAAATTTTTTCCCGTGAAAGTTTATCAGAACTTTCAACAGCACTTCAGAAACTATGTATCAAACACAAAGCTGTTAGTACTAAAAAGTGAAAATCTTTATTCACTTAAATATGACCCAAGAAACAAGGGGTTTTATTTATTTGAATAAGTTCCAAGAAAATGTTCCACTGAGACATTAGAATATATGAATTAACCCTCGGCAAAATCAGCGTTTGAATAAAACTTCACATTGCTCTTTACTCACTAAAGACAAAACAGTTCCTGTTCCCAAAGAATATTCTGTCCTCAACTCCCACTGAATCTTTGCCCCCCCCGATCACTGCAAAATTCTCCTTGATGGCCTCTGTATGATCTACTAATCATCTTGCTTGGTTTTCTCCATTTTACTTCTCCTTTTTGGTGGAAACTTATAACACTGTGTACAAAGCACATGTGTTACAGTCAACTCAATCGATGTCTATGAAGTGACAACCATGCCCACTTCAATTAGTCTCCAGGAGAGCCTTTAAAAATGCCTTATTATATTAAAAAAAAAAAAAAGAGTGAAGTCTTCTGTTGAAGATAATCTATCACATGTCAAATAAAAATTTAAAAAAAGGATGAGTACTATTCCTTGTGAAATTAGTTGAGAGAGCCTGAGTGGATGCAGAGGGCACCTACTCCTAAACATGGAGGGTCCTTAAATCTTGTGGTTCACAAAACAGATTTTGGGAAAGAAATCAAGTGTCTCCTTCAGGTCCATCTGGCACCCTCTGAAGGACTGGTCCTGATAGCAGTATGTTACAAGTGCAGTAAAGGCAAAAGTAAAAAACCAGGGGGCACAATGACTTACATATATGGAATAAGAAATGTGATGCAAGGTGCCAAATTAAATATAACCAAAGAAACGTATTTTCTGCATGAATATTGGATACATCCACAAAATACACACACCTGATAATAAGGTATAACTATAAACTATGGAAATCAATTTTTGTGTAAGGGCTATGCAATCAACCCTGTTACTTTCTACTCTTACACAATCATGTGTTTTAAAAATGAACACCAGCATGATGCCTTGAGCATAGATTACTCAATATTTCATTAGGGGTACAAAGTGATAGGGACACCTGTTTCCCTCTCTTGGTTCTATTTTTGAAAAATAATACTGATTATGCGTAATAACCACATGGGGAGATTGTGGACAAGCAAATCAATGATCACTTTAACACTAAAGAACATGTTAAAAAACATATGGAGGTCCCTCCGTCTCCTTTAATCTCCATGAGCTTGTTCCATCTGCCCTCCTATTTCTCTTCATTTTCTGCCTTTTGGGGCCCTTTTTTCTCACCAGATGTTTTCACTAGTCCCACTCCCATTTCCACCTGCAGGGTTTCTTCATCTTTACCAGCCATACTATAGACATGAAGTATACTGGTACTATTTATGAAGTGAGTAAAGAGATGCATTTCCTGCTATTTTTAATACATGCAGTATTATCATAAAAAATTTTTTTCATCTACAAAAAATATAGCCCAAGTTACTTTATCCTGGCAAAGATGCAGAGAGGAAACATGGAAAATAGGAGGCTGTCAGTAAGCTGCAGAGGAACTGCCCTCAAAAGTTACACAGGAGGCACCTGGATAGCTCATTTGGTTCAGTGTTGGCTCAGGTCATGATCTCAGGGTCCTGGGATCTGTCTGGGCTTCCTCTGGGCTCTGCAGTTCAGCAGAGAATCTGCTCCCCATCTCCTCCCTTACCTCCCCCAGCTACTGCGTGTGTGCACATGCACATTCTCTCTCTCTCTCTCTCACTCTATCAAATAAATAAAATATTCTTTTAAAAAATTACACAGGAATAGAAATTATTTCACTGTGAACACAAGACACTTCCCTGAATCCACACATGGAAAATCCCCTTTGCTGCTGAAGGCAAAGTCAGGGAAAACTTCTAAACTTTCGGTGCAGGGCCCAGCCCAACATCTGGCTTCAGAAGACACCAAGACAGTCTTTCTCCATTCTCCCTCATGCATATCCTTGGAAAGCACATCACTAGAATCTCTCATGCATCCAATAGCACTTTACAGATCTTGCTGTGTAGCACAAACCCATTGGCCAACAACCTAGGCAGCTGCCATGAAACAGAAGGGATATCTGGCCATGAACAAACAGATACCCTCTGATGGGAGAAGAAGGAAAGTCTAGCTGAGTTAACAGCTACACTATTTTGTGAAAATGCTAATGATTAATTAGAAACAAAATGGCATAACTGAGAGCAAAACACAGAGAATGATCTGTGGCTCCCAGAGTCTTGCCAAACTGTTATCAATCAGTGCTTAATTTCATGCTGGTTTCTAATACATCTTGATCTACATTAGAGACATTTTCAACTAACCCTTCACTCCCACCTCTCAAAAGGCCTTGGGCTTCCACCCAGGTGCTAAGGGATTAGATCTCTTTCTTGGCATCTTTCCCCCTCTCCATGGAGATGACATTCCTCACCATCACATCTGTATGTACCGTACAGTGAGATCTTTTGAGGAGAACTACAGGCTGGTTTTATTACCTCCACGGGAGAACTCTAACAGGATGGCTTCTGACTTTTTGTAAGCCATGAGACCTTTCCTGAACTTTTTAAAGATGTCAGACCATTTTTATTTTTGGACATTTAAAAGCAACAGACTATAGCGAACTTTCAAATATTCTTAATGGTCTCTCCACAGTCCCACAGAATTGGAAGGGTGTTCTGATCAATACTTCCTACTGTGTTTCTCTGTCTACAGTCAGTATTAGGAGAGTCATGGGCAGCCCAGGTGGCTCAGCGGTTTAGCGCCGCCTTTGGCCCAGGGCCTGATCCTGGAGACCAGGGATCAAGTCCCGCGTTGGGCTCCCTGCATGGAGCCTGCTTCTCCCTCTGCCTGTGTCTCTGCCTCTCTCTCTCTCTGTCTCCGTCTGTCTGTCTGTCTGTCTCTCATGAATAAATAAATAAAATCTTTAAAAAAAAAAAAAAGGAGAGTCATGATTTTATTTTTCATCACTTTTCTGATAAAGAAACAGGGTACTTTGGGGAAATGGACCAACAATTAAGAAGTGAGCTTCAGTGGAAATCATCAATAAAATGCCTGAGGATATATTTTTACTGTGAAATTAGTTAATATTCAAATTCTATGAAACTGATGTCTCTGGATGTACTTAACATTTCCTAGTTTATCAAATCATTAACTTGTACATAAAAATTTTCCAGAAGTATTTACATAAATAATAGCTAATTTTTAAATGTCACTTTTTAGGGGCTCCTGTGGGTGGCTCTATCAGCTGAGCATCCAACTCTTGGTTTCTGCTCAGGTCATGATCTTAAGGTCCTGAGATCGAGTCTCGTGATGGGCTCTGCACTCAGTAGGGAGTCTGCTTGAGATTGTCTCTCTCCCTCTCCCTCTGCCTCTGCCCCTTCCCAGCTCATGCTCAGGCTCTCTCTCTTTAAAATAAATAAATCTGTAAAAAAAAATGAAATAAAATAAACATCACCTTTAAATTGCCCATTCTGGGAAGAGGTCTCTTCCTTTCCAAACCAGATTATAAACTGATAAACTAATCTCGGAGAAATACTCTTGATTCAGCAAGTCCTAAATCTCCACTATCATATTAGAGTTTTTCAAAATAATCTCAAATGACCAAATTAGCTGGTCCTTCATGTTTCATTAATACAATTAATTGTAAATGATAGCTTTATAAATACACTCAAACATTTTTCTACATGTAACAGGATACTAAATGCCCAAAAGCTGAAATAAGAGTTGCCATTCCATAGAGATTTACCTATAGAGGAACTACTAGGATAGAGCTATACATTACCACCAGTCTGAGCTCATGTCCCACCTCTAAGCTATTTGAGAGAAGGCTGAAGATTTGCCAGCTGAATGAGGAAGAATGTTTAAATGGTTGTTGGCTTGGTAGGGATTGCAGTGGAGTTCTCCCTCCTTCTTAGAACCTGAAGGGGAGAGAACATCCCAGGAAGGACAGCAGCAAAAGAACTCCCTCAAGACAGTGGAGGTGCAGAAAGAAATCTGGTATCTGTGTTCCAGGCAGATTTCTTGCTGAGCTGCAGAAGGAAATGCACAGGCCTCCATATATTATCACCAGAAAAGCTGTGGAGAGGCAGGGGCATATATGATAGAAACAAGGACTAACTAGAGCTGCCCCTGATGGGAGAGGGCAAAAGGACAGTGGGTGAAGCCTACATTTCCAGAGTTTGGTAGGGCAAGGATTTGTAATCTGTTCTTTGAGCCAAATAGACAATGGAGAAGGCAACAGCAGACTTAAATCACCTTGAAGGGACCCTATCCAAGAAGGCTGCCTGCCACTGGGGTGAGGTGATGCCAGCAGAAAGATGCTGGAGCTGTACTCCTAAGAGCAGGATCCAAGAGAAAAGGGCATGATACAGGTCAGCTGGAGGGGTGCCTGGCTGGCTCAGATGGTGGAGCATGCAACTCTTGATCTCGGGGTTGTAAGTTTGCACCCCACGTTGGGTGTAGAGTTGACCTAAAAATAAAATCATTTTAAAAATTACTTTTAGGGGATGCCTGGGTGGCTTAGCGGTTTAGCGCCTGCCTTCAGCCTAGAGCGTGATCCTGGAGACCCAGGATCGAGTCCCACATCGGGCTCCATGCATGGAGCCTGCTTCTCCCTCTGCCTGTGTCTCTGCCTCTCATTCTCTCTGTGTGTCTCTATGAATGAATAAATAAAATCTTTAAAAAAATAAAAATAAAAATAAAAACAAAAAATTATTTTTTAAAAAAGGTCAGTTTGAGAGTACATTCCCCCATGCAAAAGATGGAAAAGGCAGGAGCCAGAGAATAAGACAAAAAAAAAAAAAAAAAAAAGGCACCAAATTACTCCATGAGAGAAGGTATTCAGAAACCAAGAAAAATATAAGAGACCAAAAAATTCCACCATCTTACTCTCTTGTATCTCTTACTCTCTCTGCCCAGAGCCTGAATAACCAAAAGCCTGTGCAGGAGTGGTGTGAAGTAAGGTGAGCTGAAATAAAAGGCCACACACACCTTCCCTTGAACAGGTTTTGAAGACAAGGTCAGCTTTGAGCTGAAGGAAGCATTAAAAGCATTGCATTGGGGGGAAAAAATGGGTGGTGGGAGTTTCCATTTATATCAGATTAGACTTTTTAATAACTGAAAATAAAACTCAAAAGCTGTTATAGATCCCTGAGATATAGTCCAGGGATGCAGAAGAAAAATCTGATAGAGCAGGTTTCAATGAAGTGATGGGAGAAAAACAAATCTGTCTGTATCCTATTAGGTCCAGCTTGTTCTTTAAAGTATGAGGGTCACTCTGTCATCTATTATTTTCAGTTTTAGGTCACAGAGAAATTCTAAAAGCTACCCAATGATTACTATGTATTAAATCAAAGTTAGAATATGAGGTAAACACTTCTCCCAATCCTGTTTTGTGCTTCTGGAAATGTCTTATCATGGTCCACAAGATCTTAGGCAGTCTAGCTCCTGCCTACTTTTGTGGCCTACCATTGACCATGCTCTCTCAACTCACTCTGTTCCAAACATATTGATAGACTGCCTTGGGTTCTTCCAAAACAGACTCTTTCAGACTTCAGACCTTTGCACATACCTTTTCTTATGCCTGGAACATTCTTCCCCAAATTCTTATTGAGAAAAAGGTGTTGAAACCTCTAACTGGAAATGCAGATTCATCTATTTCTCCTTTAAGTTCTATCAGTATTTATTCCAAAATATTTTGAAGCCCTATTATTATATTTTAGTATTATGTTCTCTTGATTCATTGGCCCCTTTTTATTATGAAATAATATTCATCACTTAATATTCTCAGTTCCAAAATTAATTTTGTTTGATATTACTATAGTTACTTCAACTTTCTTTTGATTAGCATTAGCATGATGTTTCATTTTCTAACATTTGACTTCTAACCTATTTGTGTCTTTACATTCAAGGTGAATGATTTGTTAAAAGCATATAGTTTTCTATATTCTTTTCTGGTATTCCATCTCATAGTCTCTGCCTTTTGAGGTGTTTAGACCACTTACATTTAATATAGTTACTGATATGGTTAGGTTTAGATCTATCACCTCACTCTTTTCCACTTGTCTCTCTGTCCTCAGTTGCCATTTTCCTCTTTTTCTGCCTTTTTATCCTTTTTTTTTTTTTTTGATTTACCAAATATTTTTTAAAATACTTAATGAATTTTAGTTTCTCTGTTGTCTTATTAGCCTTACCTTTTGTTTTGTCTTGCTTTGTTTTAATTTGGGGATTGATTTAACTTGACATATTCTATGTTCACTATCATTTCAGTTCACTTTTATAGCCCTAGTACCCAAAGAAATACCTCAAATCTATGTGAGGTTCAATAATTTGTTGGTGAAAAAAAGTAATAATAATAATTTGTTGGTGAATAAATTGATACAGAGCTAAGAAAATACCAGTTAAACAAAATACACAAAACATAGAATATTCCTGTTAACTGAATTTGTAATCAAATGAGGGTTGTTGTTCAGAAAACTATATGCTTCTACCATTTCCTGGTTTGATATTTTTTTCTAAAATGTAATAGTTGGGTCTCAAATCTTACAAGTTTAGTGTACTGAAAATAATTTTGCAGTACCTCATTTTCATCATTCTGAACACCAGTGATACTAATGTCTGAACAAAGAGATGGAAGAGAAAGTCCAGAATGGAATAAGTCTCTACAGAGCTCAGGATACACCCGAGAAGTTATTTATTTACTTTCTCTTTGTTTGAAGAAAATTGTAATGTGGTATGCTTTCTCTGTAATCTGACCTCGTCCTTAACACAAAGAGAGGAGAAAATTATGCTAGTTCTTGAAGACTAAAGGAGTATATTTACTGTGTGGTTAAAAAGAGTAAAAGAGAAAAGTCATTTCTGTGCCAGATTCACAGAAACCACTATAAGAATTTTTAAATTGAAATTGAATCAAATAATATTACAATAAGAATAATAACGTGCAAGTGAATAATAAAATTGTCCACACATTTAAATGTAGTCGGGGCATGATAACTAGACCAAACAATGTATTAGAACAGCTCTCACAGAGTCACACTTCTTTTGTGGTACATAAAAATATGAACCTATCATCGCTTTCACGTATTATTTCCAGTTCACAATTCTCTAGGGCAAAAACTATCCTGAAGATGTAAAAATAAACTGATTACTGTAAATAATAATTAAATGATGATAAATGACAAATAATTGTAAGAACTGAAATGTTCTTAGTTCTTACAGGCTTGAAAAGGCTGGTTTGGCTGCCTTACCCCCCACTGCATGTCAAAGCTGGAGATTTAAGACCTTCCTCAATCATCACTGGAAGAGGTACATTTGTTTCTCCTTTTTGACCAGGGGCTGCCCCTAGCAAGGAATGCCAGGTCTTCTATCTCCTCCAACTATGACACTCTGTGACAGCTTCCACAGCCTCAATACATTGCCTAAGGGCAATCTAACCTAGAAGCAAGCAAAGAAAACCAGCAACCCCTAAAAGGGACTTGGTCCCTGGGTGGGGAAAAACAAACTGAATTTAGATGAGTCTCATAAATAGAAGAGACCAAAAAAGAAAAAAAAATTAAAAATTAATGGGCAAGGAAATACAAATCCTCAAAGTGATATAATTAGGACACAAAAAATATTTTCTGAAACTAAAAAGATTTGGGGAAAAAATTTAATTCCATAACCTAACTGAAGGAGAATATTCACTTCCAAGAACAAAATAAGTAGTTTGGAACAGGACTCAGGCAAATTTTCTGTAAAGGTCGAGTTAGGAAATATTTTTTACTTTGTGGGCCATATGTTCTCTGTTGAAATTGCTCAACTTTGCCACCGTAGCATGTAAGCAACCATAGAAAATACACACATAAATGTGCTTGGCTGTGTTCCAATAAAGCTTTATTTATAGAAACAAGCAGTAGGGTGGATTTGGCAAGCAATCTCAAGTTCGTAGATCCCTGGCCTAGAAGGGTCAAATAAAAACATCTATCACAACACAGGAGAAAAAAAAGAAAAGAACTAGATCCAGAATACTTAAAACGCAAAATCAGTAACTCTAGAGGAAAAATGGTCCAGATAAAAACATATAGCCGAAGAACTAACATAAGAAAACTTAGAAAACTAAAAAAGCCTTAAACCTTCAAGTTTAACCAGGCATACCCTGCTGAAATATTTGAACTACCAGAATAAAGAGAAAATTTTATTAATTCACATTAAGAAAGAAAAAGTTACCTAGAAAATAGAGAAAATTATCATTATATTTTTCACCAACGTCAACATTGAAAGCTACAAAATGGAGGAACAATCTTTAACAATGCGAGATACAAGATACATGTGTAAAAACTAGTAGTCTGTCTTGATACTAAAATTAACCTTTAAGAAATAGGTAACCAAGTCCATACATGATAGCAATAACAGCTATAAAACCCAGAAAGGAATACACATTTAAAATATATATTTTAAAATTAATATCGAAACTTTAATTAACATATAAGATTCTGATCCAAATCCCAACAGTTTTTAGAGTAAATGGAAGCAATTATTTTAAAGTTCATATGAAAGAGGGGCACCTGAGTGATTCAGTGGTTGAGCATCTGCCTCTGGCTCAGGTCAGGATCCCTGGGGGTCCTGGGATCAAGGATCATCGGGCTCCCTGCATGGAGCCTGCTTCTCCCTCTGCCTATGCCTCTGCCTCTCTCTGTGTGTCTCTCATGAATAAATAAAATCTTTTTAAAAAATAAAGTTTATATGAAAGAGAACATTAGAATTGACAAGAAAATTTTGTAAAATAATAACAGTGAAAGGAGATGTTCTTCACCAAATATGATATTATAAAGCCATCATATTTAAAATATCATGTTAGGGCAGCCTTGTCGGGACCCCTCTCACCCCTGAGAGCTTCCTCTGTATCTTTACTTAATAAACTTCTGTCCCTTTCCTCAAAAAAAAAATTAAAAATAAACAAAATAAAACATATTATTGGCATGGGAATACATAAATGCATTAACAGAAGAGAATACAGAATCTAAAAACAGACCCAAATGTATGTTGAAACATAATAACTGATGAAAAATGGAAATGAAGGAACTGTTTCATAAATGATACTGGCTTTAATAATTAATTATCTGAAAGGAAACAAAAATTATATGAGATAAAAGATATAGAGCTCAAATGGATTCAAAATCTTTTTTAATTGTAAGAAACTTTGGACACTATGTTAGAACGTCAGCATCTGAGATAATTTCTTAAGCACGTTAGGAAATACAAAACCATAAAGGAAACAACAAACATTTAAATTTTAATAACTATATGACAAAGATATTGAGTCAAATGACAAATGGTAACTGAGGAAAAATCCTGCCACAAAGATGAAATATGAGGCTAATATCCCTAATAAACAAAAGTCTTTCAAAACTGATAAGAAAAAGACAAGTATTTCAATAGAAAAAACATACAGGGTGATGAATAGAAAGTTCACAGAGGAAGAAATGCAAATGACTAATAAATACATGAGAAGATACTTGACTTCATAATGATTAGGAAAATATGAATCAAGAGCAGACATCATTTTTTCCCTGCTCATATTAACAAGAATATACAACACTGGTAACTTCAATGCTGGCAACAGAGTAGGGGACTAGGCACTCACAGACTGCTGCTGGGAGTGTGAATTCCTCTGATCTTTTTGGAAAGCAAGACACCCTTAGTTTACAACTGCCACTTTGGAGAATTCATCTGCATGAACTAAGAGCACTAAATATAAAGGTATAAGTTAAGAGGCTTATTTGCTGATCTGGTGCCTTGTTTATGGTACCAAAAAACATCTTAAAACATTCATCATGATGAGACAGCAAATGAATTAGGACAAATCTGTACTATGAATATAGAATATTACATGTTGGATCTATAAGTATTGAAATAGAGGGACTCATAGGATGTGAAGATATAAATATTTTTAGCCATTCTTCAAAAAACCGCACATAGCACAAGTGTGTGTGTGTACAATATGATCATGGCTAGAAGGTTGAGACAGTCACACATAAACACTCAGTGTGAACCCTGGTTACTTTGGGAGGAGGGGAAACAGAATGTTGATCTGTACAAATTTATGTTGTTTGTTTTGTTGCAAAAAATAGCAAATGCTTCTGTAACTTGAAAAAATTTCAGTATAGCAAGTTAAAAGAGACCATGAACTTCTGGTTTCCCCACGAGATGATGACAGTTGACTAAATGACAGTTGAATCACTCCCAAAACCATAGATATCCAACCAGGAGGGCAAATGAAACCACCCATAATTCACATCTAGAGTCAAGGCTCATAAAATAATTGGCGGGGCCCAGCACAAAATGAAAATGAGGGGCCCCCACTAGGGCAGAGATACCAATCTCCCATTCCCAGGCACCCATCACTGCCAGCAACCATGGACCGGCAACCAGCCAGAAATTCCAACTTCTGCGCTAGGAAACACTCTGCACTTGGATCAGTGGTAGACGAGAGGCCCACGCTGAGTCACCCACTGAAAGCTCTGTGACACTGACAGACAGTGACGGCCGCTGCTTTGCCCTGATCCCAACGTCGGCTGCACCTGCTTCCCTGGGGGATCTGGAGGACTGGACAGAGCACAGGCCTCCACCTGCCCATGCAACTAGGCTGCCCCAGCCAGAGAGGGGCAGTGGTTACAGATCGGGGGCAGGACAGGTGGCTGAAGTGATCCAGGAGAGGTGGACAGGTAAGGAGGAGGTAGGATGAAAGGAGGCAGAACCAAGCAGGAGTGTGGGATCCAAGGCCCTGACACATGCCCATCATATCATCACACTTTACTTACAAAACACAAACACAAAGATTAAATTATTAAGAATTTCCAGACAGTGACTACAGAGCACTCAACCTCTTTTGAGAACTGAGCCCCATGGAAATGCTCGGCAGCATGCCCTGAGGCCAGCCTGCCTACGGCATAACCAGGAGATGGAGCACACTAGAACCTTCAATTAATGCACAAGGAGGAAACAAACATCTGTAATCAGCAGAAACCTGGCCAGAGAAGAGAGTCAGGCAGCAGTTTATGGTAGCAGAACAGATGAAGATCACCTCCAGAAACAGCTTCCCACCCTGAATGTGGAAATACTGAAAACAAGCCCGATACTTAAGTACAAAGGAAACAAAAGTCCCATGGAAAGTTCATGGGACTAACAATGGCCATCTCATGTGGGCACTGTTTCCAGAGGGAGGACATAACTGGGGTAGGTCAACATCCCCCTGAAGCTTGATGGTTAAGGCGGAAAAAGAAGTACACAGCAGAAATTAAGGGCCCTTTGGAAAGAAAAGAGATTCACAAAATCAGAAGACACATCAACCCTCCCTCTCTCCCCAAAAGGCACCTTTGATGAAAGAAACACTTCCCTGCACAGAGAGAAGGCATGCATGAACTAGGAAACCTAGGGGGCTCTCACCTCTGCTGTCAGAGTCACTAGTTATTGCTCGTCCAGCCAGGAAAACATAAGACATTTCAAGATGAACAGAAAATGGCAGATGTGAAAGAAATCAACCTTGAAGAACTAAGAGTGATAAAAAGAAAATTAATTCCGATTATGATTCCTTTCATTTCAAGTTACAATGAATGTTCCAACCATTATTCAACTATATTTCAGAAGTAGCAACTTGATTGAAAGGAAAAACAAAACAAAAAAAAACAAAGGCTGGAAAATCAGCCCCTTTCTAAGAAAGGCAGAAGGAAACTAAGTGTGTGCGTCATTACACACCTGGCATTGGGGGTTTGGTGTAACAATACACTGACTGCAGAAAAGAGGCAGTGGGGAAAAAAAAAAAAAAACATTAGTGATGGGGATCTTGAAAGACAGCACCAACCTATCATTCTTCACAGCAATTATTTCCATTTTCTTTAGTGACTAAATTTTCTAAATTAAAAGCATTTATTCAAGTAGTTCTGAGATCTTTTCTGCCTACTTCTGAGACTGTTTTTCACGTGGCTGTTTTCTGAGCATGATTCATATCTACTTTAAAAGAGATTCACAATGTCCAAGGTAGCTCTCAATTTCTGAAGAGTTAACACATGAAGTTCTTTCAAGGAGTCCCAGTGTATGTAAACCAGTTGCTAAGCAACAGAATTCTTTTGGAACTGAGACCCAGGATGGATCTGAAAGGTATATTGTAAAATTTTCCAAGCAAAGAGACAATTGTCAAGATCATTCTACTTATTGATTCTACGCAAATTTCCAATCCCTTATTTCCCTTTAGTAACCTTCTGGGCCACATTTAGTGAGTACAATATGAAAGCATACCCCCTATCGATGGTAACAAGAACATGTAAAATAGAAAATACTCAAATTTCCTTATACTCCATTCTACAATCATATTAAATCTATCCACTTAGGAGTGATGTATATATAATTTACACAAGAGAAAAATACCATCTCTTCATATAATGCATTGTCATCTAAGATTGCCCTTCTGTAGGAGTCAATTTCAAGTTTCACGTCAGGGGTGTACAATGAAAACTTCAGGCACAGGGTCCCCCCAATATCTAAAAGTAGAGTATGTCTATGAAACCTAAGTCGAAGTGGCATCGAGTGAAGAAGCAATTACCATTAATTTACGTGGGAAATTTTTTCAGCATCTCCAGACCCAAAAGATAACCTGGCTAAGACTCTTCTGATACCTTAGGACACATCTTGCTGACAAATAAATCACAATAAAACACAGATATTCCGACAGTTCAAAGCCATGGTGGCTGGATGTGGAGACCCCAAGTGTGGTTCCCAGCACGGAGGCTGGCAGTGCCACTCTGGCAGCGGGGCTGGATGCGGATGCTGCCTCAAGGGCTTGCTGCAGAACGAACACTGAATGCTATTTTTGTCTTTCACCTTTTTTTTTCATTTAAAATGAAAATCCTCCTTGGATTCATTTTGTTTATCAAAAACAGGTACTGAGGTGCCTGGGTGCTCAGTGATCAAGCATCTGTCTTTGGCTCAGGGCATGATCTCGGGGTCCTGCGATCGAGTCCCACATCTGGTTCCCCCCAGGGAGCCTGCTTCTCCTCCTGCCTGTGTCTCTGCCTCTCTCTTTTGTCTCTCATGAATGAATAAATTTTAAAAAAAGATTTTTAAAAAAATGAGGGTACTAATGCAGGTCTTTCATAAAAGCAAAGTGGCATAAAGCAAACTTTCCAAAAGCAGGGATACCTGTATCCCAACTTTTACTCCAAAATGTGTGCTCCAGTCACCCAGGCTGTCTTTGGAGAATGACATCAAATAAAGAAGATAACTATATTCAGAGCAAGTCATCTTCACGTCAATGAAATTTGAAATGAATAAAATATATACATGGGCAATCTTCCATTTCTTTTTCTCTCATACTTGGAAAGTTTTGCTAAGAAGCAGAAAGAAAATGTCAAAATTTTGAAGTGCCTTTACCGATAATTTTGAGGCCAATGCTTCAAGGTGGGAATTTGGAATCTAAGGATGTAAAGGGAGGGGGGGAACTGCTACAAAAAAACAATACACATTAATACCATGAAACGGCACTTCTCACAGTCAACTATTTTTCTCTGCATCCTCACTGGCATTAACAATTAGGTGTTTCCAGGTAAAGAACATATTTTTCAAAAAGCATCTGAGTATGGCAATGATTTATCCTTTAAATGTATACCCATCCATACTAACATTGCAATATACTTGGAACATTGTTTTCTTTGTAATTGCTTTGAGCCAATAAACTCATATATGAAAATACAAGCTGCCTTCATGAGAATGCCTCATGTTGCCCTAAAACAAGCATGATTCGGTCCTGTTTCTTGTACAGTGATTCTGTTGTTACTGCCTTTTTATTGAGTTGCATTTACAGGGAAAAAATTCAGTTCTAGTCACATACATGGTATTTGCTCCCCCAAAATATAATGCTTTAGGATAGGATATGAAGTCACATGAGACTAAACTGGTAAATTGGAAAATGGAAAAGTTGAAATAGGAATTACCTACTCAAATTCTAACGCTTTAAAGATGGTAACAGAAAAATTAATGGAAAGGTTGATCTGAAATGTTTTTTACAAAAGCACCTGCTAATAACCATTCCAAAAAAAACTTCTCCCATCTCAAAGGCTACCTCTTCCAGGAGGAAGGATGAGATAGTTATAGCTAATCCCATTCCGAACAGACTATCAATACCTTTCCACTCATTCCCAGAAAAGGAAATGGGCAGATACAAAAGTATCTTTCTCAAACAGTCACAATGGACAGGGCAGGGCCACTAATCTTGCTGTGCCCAGATCAGAATAGGGAATTGCAACTCTAATAATGGGAAACTAGGAAATTAGGACCAGTTCCCAATAAGGACAATGAAAAATATCCAATAAGATATTTCAGGGGTGCCTGGGTGGCTCAGTGGTTGAGCATCTGCCTTCAGCTCAGGGTGTGATCCTGGGGTTCTGGGATCGAGTCCTGCAGCAGGCTCCCCACAGGGAGCCTGCTTCTCCCTCTGCCTGTGTCTCTTATGAATAAATAAATAAAAATTTTTATTTAAAAAAAAAGATATTTTAAAACATCCTCTCAAAGGCCTCAAAGAGTATTAATGTTTGTGAGGAATTACCAGGCCAAACTCTAGAAGATCAGAACCCAGTTGGGTAAGAGTACTATCCAGAAGTATTTCCTAATTTAAAACAAAATCGTGAAACTGAGCTTCTTATTTTAAGAGATTCAAGGGGAAAAGAAAACTAAAGCCAAGGCTAGGGGCCACCAAAGGTGGAGAATGTAGCAAATGACCAAAGGGTTCATCTGTAGCCCCAAGGGGAAAAGAGTGAGCTAAAGCAAATGAGCCTTTGGACAGACTTGAAGCCTGCTTAGCACCAACTAGGTCATCTGGGGAACCTTAAGCCTTTAGCTCAGATTAAGCCAGTCAGCATCACAATCACCAACCCTTAGCAGAAGCAAAAAAAAAAAAAAAAAAAGGCTCTGAAGGATAACCAGGCATGTGTAACAATATAAATGAGAACCTGTACAAACAAAAGAAATAGAGACAGCCTTCACATTTTCAAATCATCAGATGCAGATGGTAACACAACTATGCTTATAACATTCAAAGATAGTGAAAGCAGAGCCTGAAAGTTTCAGAAGAGAACTGAACATTATACTTTAAAAAGTGATTTGGAAGACTTGAAAAAGAACCAAACAAAAACTCTAGAACTAAGGAAAAAAGTAATAAAGATTAATAAATCAGTGGAAAGATTTAACAGCAGATAAGCTACAAATTAACAGAGAATTACTAAACCAAAGGATGTGAGAAAAACTATCCAGAATATATAACAGAAAGACAAAACAACGGAAGAAGGAGCAAGAGACGTGTGGTGGAGAAAGTTCAACATGTATTTACTTGGAGTTCAAGGGCAGGAGTCAGAAGATGAGGGTAAAGCATCACATGAAGCAGTCATAGCTGAGGGCATTTTAGAACCAGTGAAAGACTCAATCCACTTAAAAGGACTCATAATTTGCCAGTAATCTAAATAAAAAGTCCACACCTACACACATAGCAGTGACACTGTAGAAAATCAAAGACAAGAAAAAAATCTTAAAAGCAGCCAGAAGAAAAAATACAGATGACCTTCAAATGAATCACTTGCAGAATAGATACTTCTCAGCAGCAACAGGGGAAGCCAGGAGACCAGGCAGTGATATCTTCAGTGTGCTGAAAGAAAATAACCGCCAAACTAGAATTCCATACACAGTGAAAATATGCCTCAAGAGTGACAGTGCAATAGGATATTTTTGAACAAAAATAGAGTTTGCCAGCAAGGACCCACACCAAAATGAATAGGGGTGCTCTTCAGGCAGAAGAAAAAAGGTCCCAGGTGGAAGGAATACAAGAAACAAACAAAAAGGACCCCACATGGATCAACCTAAATAACAATGCAGAATGCAGTAACACCTCATGAGGCTTAACATGTACAGGGAAACAGCATATAAGACAACAGCAGCGTGTAAGCCAAAGGGAGATAAACCTTCTGTGTTACTGGAGGCAGGAGCAGTGCTGAGTCACTTTACACTTTGGTAAGTTAGAGGTGCAAGCTCTATTTTCTCTGGTAACCAAGAAAAGACGAGAAATACGTTACTGGGAGGGGGAATCAAACGACTTAAAAAAAAAAAAATCCACACATGCGATCCATCTAAAAGAAGGCAAGAAAGGAGGGAAACAAAACAGATGGGACAAATAGAAAACCAAAAAAAAAAAAAAAAAAAAAAAAAAGTGGTAGATTTAAATCCAAATATATCGGTGATTACATTAAAATATAAATAGATTAAAAGAAAGTTGGTAATGGAATCCAGAACTTTAGAATTCATAGGGGCTTTAAAGCTAATCTAAATTCCAAATTTCACCTCTTGCTCCTATTTAATCCTACTGCTATGAGGATAACATCGAAATTCCTTAGCCTCTTGTGAAGCGCTGCCTGCCTTCCCCGCCTCGTTTTTCACCTTCTTTGGTGCTTTCACAGCCACACGTGGCCAATGGCCACCACAGAGGACAGGGCAGCTATCTGAGGAGCTGTGAAATACTCAGTAAAATCTAAAAGACAACACAAACTTTAATGATATTGTATGTTTTGTGATTATGGTGGTAAATTAAATTAATGACTTGAAATACCCTGCTACTGGATAATTAACCTCGATCAGCTATTATGTGATTCCACAAGGCCAGAACTGTGTCTGGTTCATTCACTGGGCATACTTTATACCAGAGTGCCTGGCACATAGTAGGTACCCAACAGTTGATAAACGAATGAACGACATTAATGTGGGACACTGCCCAGCTAATAATTGGTGCACATTAGCCCGTGAGTTATGTAATAGCCTGAAGGCCTGAGGCTGCTAATACTAGTATCTTCAATCTCCTCTGTACGTGATCATCACCATGACCATTACCATCCTAGCTAATCCTCTATACATTTCATTAAGGGCAAGGACCTGTGCCTAAGAACTTTTCATATATTAAATTGCTGAATACTCCTAACAACCCTGTAAGGTAGGTACTGTTACTATTCCCATATTATAAATAAAGAAACCAAGGCACCAATAAGTTAGGGAATCTTGCTCAAGGCTACTAGGCAAACAAATGACAGAGCTGGGCTATGTACCTGGGCTGACTCCGAAGTCCACGCTCTTAGCTATTATTGCCAAAAACCTTCCCTAGTTATCAAACTGTCTGTAAGAATTCATAATGTGGCTGAATGATGCCACTAAAGATGGCTAGTTAATCAAGAGCAGTTGTGTTATGTACATCTATAACTTGACCCAGAAGAAAAATGCACCTTATAACACTCAGCCAAAATGCACTTGCAGAATCATGATACATCTCCTATAGCCTTTCCTATCCTCTCTCTACACCTGCAAAGGGAGAACTCAGTGGCCCTGGAAACATGTCTTGTTCTCTGGAGCTGTCAGCGAAGCCCAAGTTCACCAGTGACACAGGATGAGAAGTTAGTTCAAAGTGTTTATGAGTGACCCAAAGCTACAAAGAGGCTGAGACCTCCCGCACCCCAACCCTACTGTTGGGTTGGAGAGGGAGCTATCATTTTGGGAAGGCAAGGGTGCAGAAGTTATTGTCACATGGGGAAGAAACCTAGGGAGGGCCATGGTGATGAAGATGGGAAGGCAACCCAAAAACTCAAGAGGACTTGCTCTTTACACAGCAAAGATGGACACTTCACACAGATGTGCAGGCTCTGGGGGAAAGGGTTCCTGACCCAGGTCCCTCCTCACACAGCTCAGGCAGGAGGGCCTCACCTGGCCCCATCAACAGTGAACAAGGATTTCTGAATCACAGGACTTCGTTTCAATTTCCAGCTTCAAAAAGAAAAATCTTGAACAAGTTGTTCAACCACTATTTGTTAATTTATAAAAGGTTGCTTGTGAAGACAAAAATACAACAAATGCACCTAAAGAACCTAGCACAGAGTCTGATAAAGAGTGAGCACACAATAAATGAACTTCTTACTCCTCTTACCCATTTTGATGACATGTCCATAGGTGCATGCTTGTCCCCTTAGATATTAGTCTTCTTGTGTTGTTTGTGCTTGTGTAGTTCTTTTTGAAACAGAGGCAAGTAACAAAGGCAGTAATTTAATAATTGTGTAACAGGGACAGATGTACACAGCCTGACCACCAGCAGGAACCTCTGCATATGCCTTCTCATATGAGGCCTGCAGCAACCTGTAATTGCTGTTTTTGTTTTCGCAAGCCTTCGTGTTTTCCAAAGAATCAAACCCAGGCCTGCAGACGCTTTAGCCAAATGACTTCTTGTGTGCCGGAAACTTTGCCCTAAAAACTTAGTTCCTCTCATTCTCACCAGTGGAAAATCAAATGCTTCTTAAGGGCCATGCTTCAGTGACCAAAAGCAAGCAGCCTTAACTGCTGAGAAGTCTGGGTGCTGCTATTGCCTCCCCCAATTCTCCTTACTCTGCATAGTGATTGCTGCAAACGTGGCATGTTGCATCCCACACATTTCTGAGACATCCATTACTTCAGAAAATGCTGCCAGGTAAATTAAGGACAGAGACAAAACTTTAGTTCTAAATTTTCCTGCCTTTCCCTTGAGTTACAGCACTTTATTTTAAGCTCCTTTCTGCCGCTTGGTAGACATGGCCATTACAGGTCGGAGAATGTGCATGACGGACCCGAGCCTGCACAACCCTACCAGGGCCGGGCCAGCACTTAACTCTGCCATTTACAAGCTGTGTGGCCTTTCAACCTCTCAACTTCTCAGAGCGTGGATTTCCTCATGTCTCACAGTAACACAGCACGACTGGGATGAGTAAGTGAAGTGTTTATGGGGTTACCTTTTGTAAACAGGAATTAAATGCAGTTTTCCCTTGTATGAAAACATGGGCCATTATACATACTTATTTGGATACAATTTATTAACTACCAGAGGCACCATCCAGAGCATTCTGCTCGTACTGTTGAAGACGTAAAGGCCTTTGCAGCCAGATCCTACTTATATTGACAAATGAACACTGGGAAGCTATGTGCACTAGTTCAGGCTGCCTAACAAAAGCCACAGACTGGGGCTCAAGTAACAGACATTTTTCTTGCAGTTTTGGAGGCTGGAAAGTTCAAGATCCAATGGCCTGTGGATTTGGCTTCTGGTAAGACTCCTCTTCCTGGCTTGCTGCCTTCTCATTGTGTCCTCACATGGCAAAGAGAAGACTGAGCTCTCTGATGTCTCATCTGGTATGGAGACTAATCCTCCTGGATGAGGGCTCCACTTTTTGGACCTCATTTAACCTGAACCACCTCCATAAAAGCTCCATCTTCCAGTCCCAGTGGGGGGTAGGGCTTCAACATATGAATTTGGCAGGGGTGGAGTGGACATAACGCAGCATAGCACTATGTTTGATGTGTCAATTTCCAGAGGTCTTCTGGCATAACTAGATAACCCTTTCCCTACAGATCCTACAAGTGCATCTAACATGCTGTGTGGCCTTTACACCTTTGGTTCATTACAGTAGATGCACATGGAATCCCTTCCTGTAGTGGCAACGTATACTGGGGTTGAGGACATTTCTGTCACCCAAGGCCAATGGCCATGTTGTGGATGAGGAATAGACTGAAGCTCGTTAAACAAGCTAAATTAATGTGGGATTTTGATTTCCTACTTGATGATACAACGCATACCACTCAGTGTACAGTTATGCTCTTTCCCTGTTCCCTGTCCAGATAGGAAGCTCCTGGTTTCTCTGCATGTTGGCCAAAAATTACTGACTTAACCAATATTTTCTGGGAACTATCCACAAGCCAGGTACTGTTCTAGGCTGCTGGGATCCAACAGTGAATGAAACAGGCAACAATCTCTGCCTTTGAGGAGCTGGCAGTCTAGTTAATACTTATTACCCTTTTACTTTCCATCTTTGTCCTTAGTTTCAGAGTCAGAGCTGGGTTTGGAAGCCCAGCTGGAGACTGTGTGTGACTTTGGGACATCGCTTCACCTCTCTGCACTACTGTTTTCTCAGATGCACTATGAGGAAAAGCAGGCATGGCCCAGATGTGCTGTTAACCCAAACATCGTGTGAGTAACATGCTTTGGATTTTTCTCCATTTGCCTACTTGCAACTTCAGACTTTCCTGCATGGGTCCCTGGACTGCATGTTATGGGAGTGGGGGAATAAAGGCAGGAAGGACCCACAATTGTCAGACTCAGGATATAACTTCTATCTTTCTTGAGAGAAATCAAATCCGTCTAGAACACTGGCCCCCAGGGAGGGACATTTTGCTCTAGATTCAGGAAAGGGACTCCCCAGGTGTACAGGACAGTTCTGCAGGGATTTTGTAAGGATTAATGATATGAGCAGAACCCCAAGCCCAAGGTCTGGCATGTGCACATACTGCAGAAAAGAGATATTGATGAATAGATGAGAAAATTTCACACAGGACACATGAGTTCTGCACAGAGCAGGTAGTTCTCTACCTCCCCACTGGACTAAGAGCCATGGCGGTGGCCCCATATGGCCATTGGGAATACAGTCATTGTGCTATGACATGGAGGGAGGCCCATGTGAGAACAACACAGCCTAAGTCTGAGATCCTGAGGGCCCAGGCACAACTGTAGTGCCAGCATCATGACTCCTGAGTGGAGCCCTGGAGCAGAGGCAGGAGCCCTGTGAAAAGGCTGAAGTAGGCAGCTGATGGCCCAGGAGAAAGAAGGGAAATGTATGTCTGTGTGTCCCTATGCTGGAGAGAGAGGTTATCAGGAAGCCAGAGGTCTCATAATTCTGAGGGTTGGATGCTACCCAGAGAGGCCAAGTTTTGAGGGCTAGTAGGGCTCTGTTGTACCTGGCCTAGAGAAAATGTCCATGACACAAAGATAACATTAACAATCTTTTCTGTGCATTATATTTCTATGTAAAGCACTGTTTACTAATTTTACATATAAATATGACCCTTATAACAGCACAAGAAGTGGGAACTATTGTTATCCCCATCTTACAGATACAGAAATGAAGGCACAGGCAGGTTAAGTAACTTGCCCAAGGTCACACAGGCGGTAATCAGTAGAGTGAAAATCAAACCCAGAGCCCGAGAAGCTCCTACGAGGAAGTACATCATACTGCTCGTTGCTTCCCTCTCCTTAATGAAACTCAGTAACTGTCCACAAGAAGCCCACAGTTCTCCAGCCTCTTCCAGAAGAGCACAGGCTGACTACATTTTTTTTCTGTAAAGGCCCAGATAGTAAATATTTTTGGCTTTGCTGGCCACTTGGTCTCTTCACAACTACTCCACTCAGCCACTGTAGTATGAAATCAGCCATAGACAATACAGAAATGAATGAGTATGGGTCTGTTTCAGTAAAGCATTATTTATGTTCACTGAAATTTGAATTCCATATAATTTTTACCTGTCACAAAAAAAAAAAATGTTCTTCTCCTACTTTTTCTCCCCACTATTTAAAAAATGTAGAAGTTTTTCTTAAGCCTAAACCATATAAAACCAGGTGGCAAGTCAGATTTGGTCTGTGGCTGAAGGCCACACACATCCCTGTTGTAGACACAACTAAGTGTGGCTCTGCCTTTGCTTCCCCACCTCTGCCCCTTCCCCTTCCCTTCCCCTCAGAGAGCTGGGGAGTCCCCATGAACAACCTAACTCCCCTGGGCCCCATGAGGCACTCAGTTATGTGTAGATCAACAAGGTAGATCTGCAGATCAAGCAGGCAGTGCAATAAGTCCACCAAATGACCTAAGATACATTCCTGTTTTTATATTACGACCAGTTAAGGAAGAAATAAAAAAGGTGATGGGAGTGGTAAAAAGTGGTAAAAACACAGATTGAGTCAGAATGACCTTGGTTGGATAAGTTAGGTAACCCTAAGCTTCCGGTTCCTTTTCTGCAATATACCAATCTCCTGGGGCTGCTGTGAAGCTCAAAGGAGATCATGCATGCAGGATGTAAACACACACACAGCCTCCCCCAGGGGAGGAAGACCAAAGGGAAAGGGGAAATGAGGTAGCCATAGGAGGCCCAAGGATGACCACCTCACTCCATTGTCTGAGCCTCAAATTCCCCAAGGACAGGCCCGGTCTTCTTTACGATCAGAGAAACTACAGATACTCAAAGAGTAGCTGGTGATGATGATGATGAAGATGAGAGGGAGAAGGAGGAGGAGGAGGGGGAGGAGGATGTTCCCCACATGCCTCCTAAAAGAAACTAATGTTTTGCGCATAAAGTCATTGAAAAGTTACAAAGCTTTTGGATGGAGATGCTCTGATTTCAATCTGACTAATATTTTAATAGAAAACGTGTAACAGAGGGGTTGATGTCTTTCCTGGTCTCACTAGTAAAATCTAACCATGATAAACTGGATCTCCAAACCATACTAATTCTCTTGCCAGAGTAGAAATGGATCTAGCTTCTTTCAATGGTTTACACATGGCTTAATTCCAGACAGCTCTGGACCCCCACTATTTTGTTTGTTTTCATCTAATATCCTCCAGAGCTAGTAATATTTGAAACACACTTTAAAACATGGGGATGTAGACGAAATCTGTTTCGCTGGTATCTGTTATTTTCTCCTTAGGCACCTTCGCTAATGATACCTGGTCATCTCTCCTTTCTCTCTATAATTAAAGGGTCTGCACCAATGTTTTCTCTCCTTTATTGGAGAACTTTAGTGTGGGAAATAACATCCAATCTTTCTGTAATTAAAATTCCCGTTATCGGGATCCCTGGGTGGCGCAGCGGTTTGGCGCCTGCCTTTGGCCCAGGGTGCGATCCTGGAGACCCGGGATCGAATCTCACGTCGGGCTCCCGGTGCATGGAGCCTGCTTCTCCCTCTGCCTGTGTCTCTGCCTCTCTCTCTCTCTCTCTCTCTCTCTGTGTGACTATCATAAATAAATAAATAAATAATTTTTTAAAAAAATTCCCGTTATCAATGAAAGAAGCTGCATCTTTCATTCCTGTGTGATTTAGAAACTTTCCACCTGTCTCTGTAACACACAGTCTCCTCCAGATCTTTTGTGAAGGTCTCAGGTGAGGTCAAACATGTTCCTGTTCAGAACTCTCATTCCTGCAATAAGCAGGCTCGGCTCTCCAGAATGTTCTTCTCCTTGGGTGGCTTCTAACGTGTGTTTATCACTGCTCCTGGTCCATATCCCTGGGAACCCCATGTCTTGCAGCAGGGGTCCTCGAACTGCAGAACACAATGTGGCGCTTGGACGTCAGTCTATCCAAGTACATCCAAATAGAAGTGGTTTTGTTTCTTTCACCAGCACTTTCTCTGTGATTCTTCCATTTCAACAAGCTCAGAAGTTAAATGAACCCATTTTATATTTGTATTTTGTTTGTCATTCAACTGAGAGTTTTACAGAAGGGCTAATTTAAATTTTAACTAAAACTTGGGGCTCACAGGAGGGCTTGTAGACTGGATTCGACTCGCATAGAAATGAACTTAACCCAGAGTGTATGTGTATTCCTGCCTTGTCATTAGTCCAATAATCCTATACCAACATCTTCTGCATCACTGGCGGCTAGTTACCAAAAATTTCCAGTAAAATATTCAGGATAAAGTGTTATACCCATATGTAAATTATTCAAAAGCATCTGAGCTTCTGTTAAGTAAGCAAACAATTATTTAGTACCCATTTTATGCAAAAGACCAGTAATACTGTGTAAAAAGGAATAAAGAAAAATATATAATTCTTATCTCCAAGAGCTCCCTGATTTGCATTTTTACAAAATAAAAATATTTTGCCTTTCAAATACAGATTTCCAAATATTGAGTAATAAAATATTGAAGAAGACTTTTGAATATATAATTACAACCCAGCACAATTTTGATAAATATGTTTACAAAACTTCATAGGAAATGATCAAATTGTTATTCATTTCAGTAAATAAATCCTGATTTTTTAATATAAAAATGAAGGATGAAGAAGAGAAGACAGCTGCAAACAAAAATTGCAATCAACAGAGGAAATGGCAGCCCTTGAAAAGTCTTTTTCCAGGACATTCACTAGAATGCCACCTTTGGAGGAGCAGCTCTTGGTGGGTGATATGCTTACCATAACTCCACCACATACACACCATTGCTCTTCTTCGGTAAGTACTGACAATAATTCACAATAACATTCAAATGCTTATTTAAATACTTTCCTTAGCAGAAATACAGTTAAAAGCATATTACTCTTAAATCTCAAGAAGAACATTAACTGATGTTCAATATGAACTGAAATATCAAGAGGAGGAGAGTAGTTAGATGCCATATATTTAAACAGTGTAAAAGTAATTTGAAGCAGTAAATAGGCATAATGATTTACTTATGTTACAAAACAATCATAGTAAGAAAAATTGCTAATATTTACTAAGCAGCCTATAAAGAACATTACCTATGTTACTTCAGCGAATCACATAGCAACTGTGTCATGGAAACACTATGATTCTTTTCCATTTTACCCACGAAGAAATGGAGGTTAGGGACATTCAGTAGCTTGACCAAGATCACACAGTTACTAAGTAATGAAGCCAAGGCCAGAGTTCAAGTATGTCTAAAGGCAAGGCCAGCTCCCAACCACCTTCCCCGATTCTCTCATGGGATAATGTGTTCTTAAAGAAAAGTTCACATTAGCCTTTTGATGACTTCTCTGGGGAAATGGGAAAGCTACATTGATTTGCTAAGGAAACCACAAGCATCTGGCCAACTCGCATTTCAGATTTTGCTTTTAAAGTTTCCAAAGTTGTTATTTAAAAAACAGAGCTGCTGTCATTGCTAAAATGCCTCTGGAAAAAAAAAAAAAAAAACCCCACCAGCAAGAACCTACCACTTTGCTCACTATCACCATGAACAGTAACAGAATACTTCCTTATAGTTCAGATCCTACCTTAACTTAATCCAACACCAAACCCATGCATGGCACGTGCCAATGAGCCTCCTATAAAACAGCCAGAGGTTCTGGTTCTGGGTAAGATGGAGTGAGCACACCCAATTTTGTCTGACCATCCTAATGCAATTATAAAACCTAGACAGAATGAACGCATGGAGAAGCTATTTGAGAAACTTGGAAAGTAAATAGTAGCAGATGGACTGGAGAAGACAACCAGAAATCAAAGTATCATCAAACTAGTGGTGGGGTGATCATTTTTCTCTCACTAGTATCCCTTGCACTGTATTCAATGCAGTCTGAAAACCACTAGTGCTCTCAAAATAAACTCCAGAAGACACTCTAGTTCTGGCTCAAGCAATGGGAAGGGGGTTTCCTAACACTGACAGGAACGTGGGGGAGACATTTTCCATTTTTAAAAATCTTTCTCCATTCCCTCAGGTCCCAGCCTTCAAGCTATCCTGTGAAAGCAGCAGCAGGAATCCACAGGAGACTAAAACTCTAAAGGAAGAAAAAAATTTCTCTTGAATCAGTGAAGGAGTGGTCTGGAGAGAGTGTTACCATTACTTCTTTTTTTTTTTTTAATTTTTTATTTATTTATGATAGTCACACACACACAGAGAGAGAGAGAGAGAGAGAGAGAGAGAGAGAGAGAAGCAGGCTCCATGCACCGGGAGCCTGACGTGGGATTCGATCCTGGATCTCCAGGATCGCGCCCTGGGCCAAAGGCAGACGCTAAACCGCTGGGCCACCCAGGAATCCCCACCATTACTTCTTTTTTCTCACTTCACCCTCTCATCACTTGGCTCCAAATGTGGCCACAATTATGGCAAGTGTGCAGCAGAGTGAGATAAAGAAGGGTTCAGAGTTCTGGACAGAGGACCAAGAAGGGGAACCCTAGAGAGCTAAAAAAATACCAAGAGTTGCTGTTTATGTACTGTTGGGGGTACCTCCAAAGTTACACACATGGCACTCATGCTAAACAGCATACCATGCACTTTGACAAGTAATTTCTGAGCTAGACCCCCTTCCAGGCCACAGACTGGCCTCTGCATGGCATCCACACCAGACTGGGCAAAGGGCACTGTAAAGTCTTTGAACATGGAATGTATATGGAAATCACAACTCGCAGAAGACTAATAGGAATTTGTAGTCTGAACCCAGCTGGGTTGATTCCCTCCTGAAGCAAAAATATGAAGATTCACCATAGGATTTATGGATTAAATGTGGGGGTGTATAGTATACAGTAGTCAAAAATAAGACTCTGGATCTGGGCCACCTAGATAAGAATCCTATTCTCATCAGTAACTAGTCTGTGACACTGCACAAATTAGCTAAACTTTCAGTGCCTCAGTTTCTCATATCTATGGGATGGGGGTAATAATGGTACCTACTTCCTCCTAGATTTGTTATAGGAATTAATTGAACCAGTATATGTAAAGTATTTAGTGAGCATATATAAACATGGGCTATTATTTTTAATATTATCATCATCACTATCTCATACCACCACATTTAATCCATCGGAAATTACAACACCTGTGTCTTCAAAATATACTTGGCATTTGACAACTTCTTACTACCTTTGCCATTACCAATGTCAACCAAAGCACTGCCATTTCTCTCCTGAAATATTCCAAGGAGCTCCTAACTGGTCTCTTTCAGACTACTCTCGATGCAGTAGATAGAACAATCCCAGTAAAATAAGTAACTCTTCAGTGGCTCCTGCCTGGTTTAAACCAAACATGCTTTAAAGCAAACATTAGAGTCCTTTCAACACACTAAACCGACAATGTGCCCACCTTTCACCTTGCTGACCTCCCCGCCCCCTTCCTCTCTTGTGTGTTCCACTCCACAAATACAGGCCTGCTTGTGTTTCTCTCGAAATGCAAACACATTCTAGACTCAGAGACTCCCTCTGTCTCAGATACTCTTCCTCCAGGTATTCATATGGCTCTCTCCCTCTCCTTCAAGTCTTATCTCAAAAGTCACCTTCCTGGAAGACCCTCTCTGACAATACTTCACAGCAGTTTAGAGCCTGGACTCCCCGAGTAGCCAGGCTGGGTTCCACTTCTGACCTTGCCACTCCCCAGCCGTGTGACTTTAAGTACATTACTTAATTACTCTCTGGGAGTCAGGTTCCTCATCTTTAAAAGAACAATAGTGCAACCTAATAAGGTTGTGAGGATTCACTGAATTAGCTAAGCAATTAAATTGCTTACAGCAGTGCCTGGTACATGGTGGGGGCTGTCGGATTTATTAAATCCAAGAAGCTATGCATTATAAGACACACTTATTTTATCTGCCACTTAAAGAAATCATGTCAATTGAAGTAGCAGATACTGTCAATTATAAGGTGCATCCCAATTTTATAGCTACAAAAATGTTTTTGAAAAAGTACATTTTAGGGGATCCCTGGGTGGCTCAGCGGTTTAGCGCCTGCCTTTGGCCCAGGGCCTGATCCTGGAGACCTGGGATCGAGTCCCACGTCGAGCTCCCGGCACGGAGCCTGCTTCTCCCTCCTCCTGTGTCTCTGCCTCTCTCTCTCTCTCTCTCTATCATGAATAAATAAATTTAAAAAAAGAAAAAGTACATTTTAACATCAATGAAATTCTATATAAGCATTAGCTATTTTATAAGGTCATTTCCTATCCCCTTCCCTGAACTGTTTTCTTCCCTGACACTCATCACTGACATGTCTGTCTTAGTCAGTTCAGGCTGCTGTAACAAAGTACCATAGACAAGGTGGCTTAAAACAACAGACATTTATTTATTTAGACATATTTACAGTTCTAGAGGCTAGAAGTCCTAGATCAGGGTGCCAGCATGATCAAGTTCTGATGAGAGAGTGTCCTTCTAGGGTGCAGACGGTGGACTTCTCATTGTGTCCATATGGCAGAGAAAAGGTGAGGGAGCTCTCTGGAGTCTCTTTGATAAGGACACTAATCCCTTTCATGAGAGTTCATCACATGACCTAATCGACCAACCAAAAGCTCTATCTCCTCATACCATTATAGTAGGGATTAGGATTTCAACATATGAATGGGGTATGGGGGACACAAGTATTCAGTGCATAGGAATATTTATATTTTTATTGGTAGTCTCCCCAAATAGAATGCAGGCTCTGAGAAGACAGGAACTTTCGCCTTTTTTTTTTTTTTTTTGCTGCTATAACGAGTATCTTGAGCATTACCTGACACATATAGGCCCCCAGTCAATACATGCTGAACAAATAAATGAATGGAAATGTAAGTGAAAAAAAGAGAAGGACATGAAGGAAATGTTTCTTATTAATCGACAGAGAATTTCAAGATTACAACATAAGACTAAGGACTTTGTATTCCTTGGACTGAGGACACAGCAGGCACTCAACAGTTACTTGCTGCATAGCTGAATGAACAAATAAATGCAACTTTTGCAGTCTCCTGGTCCTTATCTATAAGAGAGTTCCCAACAGAGAAAATATAAGCATAGCCCAGAGAAACTTATTTCCATGCTGGCAGGCAGAGTGCTAAGGAACACACAGGAAACGGGTAAAATGCTGGACAGTTTAAAGCAAAAGCTACTCTTAATACTTCTTCAATTGAATAATATACTAAAAGGCCAATCAGTATAGCTAATTTTTGGTCTATGCCCCAACTTGGAGGGCACACATGCATTCATGCATGCATGCATGCGTGCGCACACACACACACACACACACACACACATCAGCACATATAGGTAGGTACTGGAAGGAAGGCAGGGCCATGGGTTTACTCTATGATACAAGCGGGGCCCCCAGGGGACGCCTGGGTGGCTCAGTGGTTTTAGTGCCAGCCTTCGGCTCAGGGCATGATCCTGGAGTCCCGGGATTGAGTTCCGCCTGGGGCTCCCTGTGTGGAGCCTGCTTCTCCCTCTGCTTATGTCTCTGCCTCTGTGTGTGTGTGTGTGTGTGTGTGTGTGTGTCTCATGAATAAATAAATAAAATTTTTTTAAAAGAAAAAGAAGAAGAGGTGCCCCCGGGACAGCTGTGGTGCAAAGTATATGACAATCCCTAGGCTTCTGTGGGGTTCCTCTGTGGGATAAATGCTGTCGTAGTTAATGCAGTGACTAGAAGGGAGGTCCTTCCAATGATGTAACGATCACAAGCATTCACTAAGTGTCAGGGACTCTGCTGAGCATTCTGCACATATGCTCTCATCTAATTCTCACTCCTCCCAGAGGAAACAGGTATTCCTCTTACCCCATTAAATAGAGGAGAGAACAGCCTAAGCAGGGCCACTTAATATCAAAGGTGACAAATATCTTGGGACAGTCTTAGTCTCAGCTGTCTGGACTTTAGGGGTCTAGGAATCACAAGGAAGACTCCAGAGGAAAGAGGATAAAGGTCAGACCGCTGTGGAGAAGCATGGGTAGGGAAGGCCAGGCTGGGGTCTCCAGCAAACCAGAGAGTCCAGCTTCTGAGTGCTCACGCTGCTTATTCTCTTCTCTCATCCCTGAGTCTGCATTGAAGTCCTCCTGAACAAGACGATCTTGTCTCATCTCTGCTCTGAGGAAGCCTAGACAGAACCTTAGGTGTGTGGGTTTAGAGGGACTGTGTAAGGAGGGAGGACAGCCCCACTCCCACCCGGAGGCCTGCATGGGGCTAGAAGTCATAGGGGTCAGAGCAGAAGACTAAACACTGTGGGATGGAGTCAAGAGCCACCCAGGCCTTCCAGGGCTCAGTTCTGGGGGCATTTTACCAACAAAGGTGGTATTCCCTACAGGAGGTCAATATTGGAAGCTCATACAAAAACAATAAGCATGTGTACCCTGTTGTCACCAAGAAGTGCATTCCTAGTCTACAACTGGGGAAACAGCCAAAGGTATAAGAAGCAATCCACGAGAACAAAGGGACCTCTGCAAGGGGATCCCACAATGGCTACACAATGTCATTCTCCTGGCTATGGCCATTCTGGACAGCCTAGGGCTCTAGCCAGCCTTTGTCTTCAGCACCTTAAAGGTACCTCCTAGCTCCTGACAATTCTTTTGTACATAATAGGTCTACCAGAAGTACCCAGCGCAAAGTAGGTATTTAGTAATACATACTAAATGAATGAATGAATGAAAATTAGATTTGGGCCTTAAATGTGACTCAGTAAAATGCTGAGTTAAGTTGGTTTGTTCCCATTACCAATCTTAAGACTCATGTCTAGAATCAAACTTTTCCTCCTTAAATGCAAAAAACTCAAACATATATTAAACTTGGAAATATTAATAAAGGTATTTTGAAAAGGTCTAAAACAAATGAGCAGATTTAATTCCATAGAGTAAGAGTCTACTATGCATGCACAAACACATGCACCCATGCACACAGCTGGAGGGTGAGGAATGAAACCCCTGGAGGCAGATGAACTACTAAAAACAGTATAAAGTCTCTTTCCAGTTCAGTTCTCCTAAGTACTTTCATTTGAAAGCTTATCCTAATAAGCTAGTGATCAAGATAAACATAGCATCCGCCATACCTATAATGCTAGGAAGTTTTGTCCTCAATTCACAGAAAAGGGAAATATTTCTTCCTTAAAGGCCCTTAGAACTACCACAGGAGGTCAGGGCAGGCTCTGCTCTGGCATCTGCTCTGAGCAAACTGGGGTGTATGGGTGCTTACCAGAGCAAGCCTAGGGCACCATTTTCAAATGATATGCCCTGTGCGATAGACTGACCTATCACTGTCACTTCTCAGCCTGCTCTTGGGGAGGGAGGTCCTGGGGGAGGCGGGCAAGGGGGAAGCAAGCCCAACTGAGCACAGAACTAAAGCTGGGTGCCTTGCTAAGCCTCAGGGTGTTGCTGTGCTGCCTTCCACGTCACTCATAAGCTCTGGAGCCGGGGTCCGTAATAAAACCCCCCAGCAATAAGCCACAGGGTGAAATCATGGCTTTCTTAACTCCAAGGACCAGCAGGAAAACAAACTGATTAGCTCCCGTCACTACATACAGCCAAGCCCCAACCAATGTGAAATCTTCCTATACAAAAGACTTACTACGTACAGCAATGCTGCTCTTGAAACTATTGGTTTTTTCATTGTGCTGTTTTATTATTTTTTTTGTCCATTAACCTTGGATTACAGGGTTTTTTAGTCATTAAAAGATAAATTAGTCAGACAAGGCAATGATGCACTCACTTGGTTTCCATGACAACACTTCACAAAAAAGTTCAACCTGCTGCATCACCACAAAGCACTTTGAAAATCATTTCCTAGCAACCCCGCAGGCACCCAGAAACACAGAACTCCATCTGCCCTTTCCTCAGACCTGGGAGAATTCACACGCATGACGACAGAGAAAACAGGTCACTCGGGGGATCCCTGGGTGGCGCAGCGGTTTGGCGCCCGCCTTTGACCCAGGGCGTGATCCTGGAGACCCGGGATCGAATCCCACGTCGGGCTCCCGGTGCATGGAGCCTGCTTCTCCCTCTGCCTGTGTCTCTGCCTCTCTCTCTCTCTCTGTGACTATCATGAAAAAATAAATAAAATCTTTAAAAAAAAAAAAAAAAAAAGAAATTCCTACTGGGCCAATGTAATGGGCGGACAGGGGACGGCCTTGGAATAACTCGCAAGTTATCCCCGCACTATTCAGAAAAAGGGGAACTTAAGAATCCCCGTCTGCCAGTCCGAAAGGCACAGCACAGCCCTCCGTGCTTCAGCGTTCACGCAGCGCAGGGGTGTGTACCGCACTGTGGGAAAGAAGAAAAATGCAAAGTTTAACAGGCTTCATTAATGAAGTTTACCGTCTAAAAGATAAGTTTTTGTATAAGTAAATATGAAAAACTGGAATATTTTTTTAATGAGAAATGAACATTTTTTTCTCTAAGTCCTCTGAAATAACAGAAAATAGAATGTGCTCACGGACAACCAGCTGGTTACTGGATGAATTGGTTCTCGGATCGCAACCGGCCCCCCAGGCGCGGCCTGCCCCGCCCTGGCCCTGGGAGGCTCCCTCCGGGCCTGCACCCCGCCTCGCTTCCCACGGCCTCACGGTGGATGCAGCCCGTGGGAGGCACAGGCCGGCAGGCGCGGGGGCCACACGGCGGCTGGTCACCTCTTGCCCACTCCTCCTTGCCTCCGTACCCTGCCCTGCTACTACACGTGCCTTCGTGAACATGGGCTCTTTCCTCCTCCGGCCCCTTCAGCCCGAGGGCCAGTGAGGGTTGCACACCGTTGCCAACAGGGGCACCTCCCTCCACCTAGAATCTCCATTTATGTCTCTTCGTGAGAACCAGATGGGGTAAGCTGCTTCCCCTGGGACCCTGCCTGACGCAACTTTGACAACTGCAATCAATTCTGAATTAACATGTAGCAAAATCTTTTGTCACACAGCTCCCTTTTGACATTATTACCATTATTATCGTTCCTACTCTCTCTGATTATCATACAAAAGAAGCTAGTAAAGAAGGTTTCTTATTTTAAGACTAAATCTGATTCATTTCACTATAACCTGGGAAGAACAGCCTGAAGAGAAGCAGAATGTTTCCTTAGGAACTTTATGTCCATCTACAAAGCAATGTTATTTAGCCAAAATAAGCAGCAGGAAGAATTGGATAAGTAGGAAGGGAAGGTTTCTACAGACCTTCCCTTACGTCCTACTGGGCGAGGGTCTGCATTGCCTGGCTTGTTTTGTGTGCTGTACTGCAAATTTCCGTACCTTCAGCTGCATCCGCATTCACATGAGCATGTAGAAAATGCATTCCAAAAAACTATGCAGGAATTTTGCATGAGCCACCATTTGGGAATTATCTTTACCACCATTGCCTCTAAATTAGCAAAACAAATACCAAGAACCAACACACACTGTGTGACTCATTGTGCCCAAACCAGAAAACTAGACCCACATTTAATTCCAGTGCTTCCAATGATTTCATATTCATATTAAGCTTCTGAACCAAATCTAAACCTTAGATGCTGATTTGTAAAAATGGTGACCTCTCAGTTGTTACTGTGAGATCTCAACCACATTCGCTCAGTAGCACCTCCTACAGCAGCGAAAGAAAGTGCCATGAAACTCCAAGTCTCTTGCCTTCCCTGCAGATCCTAGCAATAAAAAGCTTCTGTTAGACTGGAGTCGAGGCAACGACTCAAACAGGCAGCTTTTCTTTTCTTTTTTTTTTTTTAATGCACAACTGGGGCCCATCAGATTGTGATTCTAGAACTCTGGAATAGGACTCCACGGGGAATGCTGGCTTATGTGGGTATATGGCTGCACACATGAGTGCAACGCCAGTGGAGAATTATGCCAGGGCTCTGCCTTCCTCAAGTAAAAGGCTGCAGTGTAAATAAAACTGGGTAGAAGCATTAGCACACTTATTCTGGGGGGTGGTCCCCTGAATCTAGTAGAGAACAGAACAAAATTCATGTCAGATTTCAGTTATGGTATCCAGTTAGTTCTTAAAAACAAATCTGAATTAGCCACCAGGGAAATGTAAATCAAACTCACATTAAGATCCAACTTCACACCCACTTGAATGGCTATAATAAAAAAGACAGATAATAACAAGTGTTGGCAAGGATGTGGAGAAACAAGGACCCTCCTACATGCTAGCAAAAATGTAAAATGATGCAGCTGCACTGGAAAATAGTTTGGTGGTTCCTCAAAAAGTTAAACATAGAGTTACCATATGACCAAGCAATTCTACTCTTAGTATATGTCCATGAGAAATGAAAGCAGATGTCCACACAGAAATTTGCACAAGAATGCTCATAGCACCATTTTTCATAACAGCCATCAATTAAACAACACAATGTCCAGAAAAATGGATAAATAAAATGTGGTAGAGCCATACAAATAAGTATTATTTGGCAATAAAGAGGGATAAAATATTGATACCTGCTGCAACATGGATGAACCAGGAAAACATTATGCTAAGTCAAAGAAGCCAGTCACAAAGGGCCACATATTGTATGGGTCCATTTATTGGAAATGTCCAAAATAAGCAAATCTGTGGACTGACAAAGTACATTAGTGGTTGCCAAGCGCTGGGAAATTGGGACTGACTGCTAATAGGTACGGAGCTCCTTTTGGCTGTGATGGAAATATTCTAGAATTAAACCATGATGATGGTTGCACAACACAATGAATATACTAAAAGCCATTGAATTGTACACTTATAAAGTGTACAATGGTGAATTTTATGTTAGGTGATTTATATCTCAAAGAAAGTCGGTGACATGACACTTCATACCTCGTGTTCTGTAGTAGGACTTGTTTTCGGGGAACAGATTACAAGATTCCAACCACTAGGCAGGACTGGCCAGTGGCTCCCCACTTGTGGTCTTAGCTTACTGAAATTCTAACACCAAGTTTTCTTTTATCAAGCTGTTTGTAGGGAAAATGAATTCTGTATTTGATTCTATCTCCTATCACTGAGGCATATGGTTTGCCTAGAAAGTAAATTTACATAGTGACACTGATTAAATTATGAACATAAACATTGTAAAGAACATTTTAGAGTTAAGCTCTCCTGTAGTCAGTCAATAAATTTACAAACCTCTATACACACTTACAGACCTCCTCCTTCCACTCTTCTCCCTCTCCCCCCTCTCTTTCCCCTGATCCTGAACGAGGATGTTCTGCCAAACTAAGCCAAAACCTGGGCCTCATTCCAGATTGTTCCATTTCCCACATCTGCCTCGTCCTGACATCAAATAAGTTCTTGATTTAAAAACATAAAAATCTATTGCTTCTTCTCTATTGCCACTAGTTTAATCCAGGCTCTCTTCATCTCACACCATGAATTACTGCAGAAACTATTGAAATCAATCTTCTTCAATCAAGTGTTGACATCACTCCCCTGCTTAAAATCCTCCCCATGATCCCCTTGATAAAGTCCTCATTCTTTTTTTAGTCTAGTAAAGGAAATACCCCCAAGTCTGACCTTTGCCTTGTATTTCTGACTCTTTCACGTGTCTTCCACACACAGTTCACACTATTTGAACTATTGGATGGTTGTCCTCAGACATCCCATTCTATTTCACCTCCTCAATGTCTGCTCACATTGTTGCCACCACTTAAACATCCTCCTCCCCTGCCTCCTTTCTCCACTACCAAGTTAATACACACCAAATTAATCTTTATATGTTCTTCAAGAAGTTTACACTTAGACAATGCATTACTTGAGAAGCCACTTCCATACCAGGCTGAGCTAGATACTTTTCCTTCATGTTCCTGGGGAACCCTACCTCTTTCAGACACTACAGAGCTATAGTAAAACCTGCATAGCAAGCAGATTCTAATATTGCCCCCAATGATTTCCACCTTCTAGTATTCACACCTTTGTGCAATCCCTTCCTCCTGAGGATGGACTAGCCTAATAACTTGTTTCTAATCAATAGAATACAGCAAAAATGACTGGATGTCACATCTACAACTAGGCTATAAAAGATTGTGACTACCAACTTACTAGCAGACTGTCTCTCTTGCTGGCTTTGATGAAGGCCATGTCTAGGAGGTCCATGAGGCAAGGAACTGATGGTAGCCACTGGCCAACAGCCAGCCAAGCACTGAAGCCCTCGCTCTAAAAGCCAGCAAGGAATTGAATCCTGCCAACAGCCATGTCACTAAGCTTAGACTAAGAGGATTCTTCTCAGTCAAGTCTGCAGATGAGATCAAGCCCTAGCCAACACACCGCAACCTTGTAAGACATTCTGACATAGAGGTCCCAGATAGGCTATACATGGATTCCTGGCCCACAGAAATACAAATGATAAATGTAGGTATCTTAAGCCACTAAATCTGTGGTATTATGTTGCATAGCAATAGACAAATACTTATTTGTATCTCTCTCCATCCTAACTAGAATAGAAACTTCCATACAGAAGGAGTCATCTTATTCACCTTTGTACTCCTAAGTTTAACACAGGTGTTTGATATGCAGTTAGACCCTCAATAAATATTTGTTAAATTGTTGAACTGAACCAGTCTACCCAAACTCTCCCTTTGACAAACAAGCTGCTTTAGTTTGACAGCACCACCTGATGGCTAACACAGGGAACTGTGACCCAACCTTGATTCTCCTTAACAGACAGATAAGCAATTGGCTTCCTTCTTTTAATGACACACAGTGAAGGTACTCCACCTTTAAGAGTGTCTCTTTTGGACATGCACAGGTGTATATCCACTCTTTATATCATTTTTTTTCCATCTCTGTTTCTAATCTGCATTTCCGCCCCCCCAACCCAATTTCTCTCTCATTCTTTCATATTTGCACTTTCTCTGCTTGTCAGTTTCTCCCCACTGTCAAACCCCAACTTCATGGCACTTCCTCATTCACTTATATACAACTTGTAAGCCAAGAAACTACATTGAGCATTGCTAGTTGATAAAGTTGATGTATCTATATAAGGGAAAAAACAAGACCCATTTATAAATGATATTAAACACGTTTCGAAAAAGCATCCACAGATCAGACGTGTGATTCCACCACAAAAATAGAATCATTTATTTTCTTAAAGATTGATTTATTTATTTTAGAGAGAGAAAGAAAGAGAGAATGAGGGCAGGAGGGGCAGAGGGAGAAGAGGAGCAGACTCCCCACTGAGCATCGCGTCCTGCAACCCCGAGATCATGACCCCAGCCAAAACCCAAAGTCTGTCGCTCAACTGACTAAGCCACCCAAGCGCCTCTAGAATCATCTTCTTAAAACATATAAAAGAATGGGCAGCCCCGGTGGTGCAGCAGTTTAGCGCTGCATGAAGCCCGGGGTTTGATCCTGGGGACCCTGGATCGAGTCCCACGTTGGGCTCCCTGCATGGAGCCTGCTTCTCCCTCTGCCTGTGCCTTTGCCTCTCTCTCTCTCTCTCTCTGTGTCTCTATGAATAAATAAATAAAATCTTTAAAAAGAAAAAGAAAAAAGAAAAAACATATAAAAGAATATATATCCATGCATTAAATTTCTAAAAATAAAAAAACAACAATTTGATTTTAGGTCTTAATGATTAAAATTAAGATAAGGAATTACTTATGTTCTAAATCCTGATGAAGAAGGCTCAAGGAAATTCTCTCATTGATGCCGAGCCTCCTGCAGCTTTCCTTGGATGCTGACAGGGTTGATGACTGTGTCAACACACGAAACTCTCAACTAAGATGAAAAGGCAAACCATTTTGCTGCCACGAAAAGGAAGAATTACAGTATTCCACAGATGTTTACCACTGCGGGGACCAGCCTTCTCTAGGAAGCTTGTCTGTGAAATCCCTCATCTCCAAGGAAATGAAACTGTTGCTGATTTAAAAGCAGAAAAGAGCAGGTTTTACACACAGGACAAGCTTCTGCTGGAGAGACTAAGCTGGAGCTTGAGCAAAACCTATATTACTAATTTACAATTCCTAAAGAACTAAAGGGCCCGGTGACAGTTCTCTATGTGACAGGCTAGAAGTTAATGCCCCAGATTAGCAAATATGGCCTTTCTGGAAAAAAACATTTCACTACTGGTAGTAAAAAAAAATTTAGACTTTGTAATATGAAAAAAAAAAAAAGCTATCGGGATAGGGCCATTCTCTGCAGCAACACTTATAATAGCAAAAAATAATGGAAATAATCCAAAAACTATCAATAGAGGGCTGATTAAATAAGCTATAGTACAGATTATAATGGAGCATTATGCAGCTAAAAAAGGAATGAGGAATATCTACTAATTATGATGGAGTTATCTCCAGGATATATTAAGTGAAAAAAGCAAAATGTAGAAAAATGAGTTAGCATGTTACCATTTATCTAAAAAATGAAGGACATAAACATATCTTTGTGTGTAATTAAAACGATAGTATGAAAGCTATAAAAATTTTAAATATATGTACCTATTGGACGGAGGGCATGGAATATAAGTAACAGGGATTAAATCTAAATGTCTCTGAATATACCATATGGTAAAGATTTTACTTTGTACCATGTAAATAATTTACATTATTATAACCAAATTAAATTTTTAAAAAATTTAAAATAAATCAAAAGTAAAATGAAATAAATGAACATAACTGTTCATAACTGTGAGTTCATCACTAACCATTCCACTGTTAGGATTGCTACATAAAAAGGAACTGATTCAAACAACTTAAAAACACAATTAATTCTCCTGATTCGTCCCTAGTAGAATATACTCTAGCGTCAAAAATAACTAGGAAAAAAATACTAAGCTGTTTTCAGTGATGATTCTGAGACTGTTGTGGGTATATTAAGGACAGAACAAATGAGAAATTATCCCAGTGTTGTCAAGAATCAGTATTTATGTCATGGGAAGAGGAAATAGAAATGTAAGACTAATGAGGTTGAAGTAAAGCCTTGTGGTCCTAAATTTGAATTGGAATTAGAAGTATAAACTTGTGGTACATCTTATCTCTAAAAAATATTTATTTCCTGGCAATGTCCACTTAAGAAGCCAAGAAATAATAACCAGCCCATTAGCAATGACCATACCACTGCCTAGATCATGTCTCTAAATCCCATCTTTCAATAAAAAGAATGAGGTTCCTGAGAGAAATTACTGATTCCAGATCAGGGAAAGAACACAATGAAACTGGAACATCTTGTCATACCATCAAGCAAATAAACCTAGTTATCAAAGATAACTAGGAGCCAACGTGGCTACTCCCAGTACCAAAGACAGGACAATTGAGCATCAGTAAGAATAATAATGGCCCCTGGCTGGGACACATCTAATATTTATTTATAAACTCATCAGTTTAAAAAAAAAATAAAAAATAAAAAAAAAATAAACTCATCAGTTTATAACAATACCAAAAACATCACTGGAGGATGGTAAAAATCAAATCACTATTTTAAAAACTGCCAAATAATAAAATAATCAAATACTTATCCTATCTTTCTCATATGAACTGTACTTCAGGATAATCAAATAGTTGATAAAAAGGGAGTTTCTCTTTATAGAAGCATTCCAGAAGTAGTGTAGGGGGAAAATATGAATGGTAGATTTTTGTAATCCCTAATGATTTAACAGTTCCAGGCAACAATCATCAAACATAGCAAAAACAGAGAGAACCCGACATTATGTGCCTCCTGATGGAGGTATATAGAACACTACCTATCAGGTAGTCTTGCCGAAATAAATAGGTAAATAAGCCTGAATCCTACTAAAATATCTCAAGATGGAAGTACCAATACATAGGGAACAAGAAGACCAGAAGAACATGGTATATGATAACTGCAGGAATGTAATCAGCAAAATCCGGACTGTGGGAAAGTCTGCTGGACAAATAACCCAGTATTTTTAACACACAAATTGTAAGGTTAAAAAGAGAGAAAGGAGGACCTACAGATTAAACGATACTTAGGAAACACATCAACCAATGAGTGGATCTTATTCCAAAGATGATTCAAACAACAATTTTTTAAAAAGATATTTATGAGACAATTAGGAAAATTTGAACATTGTCTTGGTATCTGATGATATTAAGGAATTATTTTAATTTTTAGGTATGCTAACAGCACTGTGGTTATTTTTTAAACAGTCCTAATCTCTTACGGTTACATGCTGAAATACTTGCAGCTAAAATGATATGGTATTTTAGATTTGTTTTAAAATAATCCCAGAGTAGGGGGGAGAGTGGGTGGTGTAGATAAAAGAAAAGGCTTAATTTTATAACTGTTGAAACTGGGTAATATGTACATGCAGTTCCATTATATTATTCTATTTTTGTATGTATTTGAACTTTACCATAATCAAAACTGTTAAATGACAAGCCTTCAAATGTTGGTTTGTATATTGTTATCAACCGTAGACAACACTTAACTGAGAGTGATGTTCAAAGCCAGCAGTGATGTTACGTAAATTATATCAACAATTCTATGAGGTGGTTGCTTTTATTATCCTCCTTAAACAAGGGAAGAAATTGAAAATGAGAAAAGTTAAGTCACAGAGCAAAGTAAGTGGCACACATGAGATTATAACCTAGTTCTCTCTGTCCTCAGATACCAAGTATCCAGTGGGAAAAACGGAAACTACTGTATATATATTAAGCAGAGAGGAATCATTGTAGAGAACTATTTACTAGGTGTTGGAAGGCATGAAAGAGCCAAAAGAAGATGGCAGTGAGCTGGAGAAACAATATGAAAGGATAACCTCCAGAGGTCAGAAACCCTGGCCTGGTACCCACAAGCCTTCCCTCCTCCTCATCAGAGATGCTGGCACCATCACTGTTAAAGTCCTACCACTGCTCCTTCACAGGAGCCACTGCTAATATATCTTCCATTCCTTGACTCCCAATTTCCTACCAGTACCTCCTACTTGCACAATCTAAGAGGAGACCAGTTGGCAAGAGAATCTGGAAGATGCAGTTTGTAGATTTCTAGCCCCACATATTCCACAGGAGAATATGGAAAATATGGAGCTGAGAACCAAGAGACAAATAACCAACTTCTGTGCTATACTCCCTGTCAAGTTACAACATCAAATCGTAATTGCTCAGTTCAGAACTCTTATGTGAAGTTTTACTTTCTTCCTCTCTTCGTCCATTATAATTCTCTGTTCCTCCAAGCAGTAGCTACTATGCAGCCATTAAGCACTTGAAACGTGCTAGTCCATACTGGGATGTCCTGTAAGTGTAAAATACATTCCAGACTTCAAAGACCTAGTTACACATACACGTACACACGTTGACAGGAACTGAGAAGGTTTACGGGGACTGTACATCTGTGATACTTGCTTGGATCTTTTTGACAAGGCATTATTCCCATCTTAGGAGAAGTTACACAGCTTCTCCAAGGTCACAGAGCCTGTATAGGGCAGAGCTAGAACTCAAGCCTGGGCCAGTGAATATCTTCCCATAATACCAGGTTGTATTTTTTGCAGCCACAAAAATTACATGAAAGGAGCTGCAGTGAGGCCTTATACACTGGATCCTCTCAAAAGCTGCAGGGTATTAGAGGCTTGGTAGGAGACTAGCACCAGCAACGCAGGCACTAAGGTGCACCTTCACCTACAGGTATTCAGCAAGCCCTCATCTACAAAGAACGCTTTCAGAGTAAGGACATAACTCAATCAACATAGCTGAAACTATTTCTTCAAGGAAAGTGCCTTCCTAATTTGAATTTGCTCCCTCTGGTCAAAAACTGGCAATTTGAACACCTAAAGTATAATCATGGCAATGAGTTAACACACATCAAATAAATGTGCGATCCATAGTGATTCAAAATGATTCTAAGCAAGCAAAGAAACAAGTAAAACAAAACAAAACAAAAATCCTTGTCACCTTAGGAGAATGCTAGAAAAGAAGATCAACTCGTTATTTTGAAAACTGGAAACAAGAGGAAAGACTGATGGATTCAACCTGCCTTCCCTACATAAACTGTATCCCAGGGAAGCCAACTAGTTGGTGAGTTTTCCTTCTTAGAGATACTGCAGCTAATCAGAAGAAATGATACAACCAGAAGATCACCAGTTTACACTCCCCCAATGACAAATGAATGTAAGCAATGATCATTATTACCGGTCAGCATCACAACAACAACAAAAATACACAACCGTGTGTTTCCTGCTGTGAAAACATAGCATCACTGAAAAAGTACTCTTGACCCACCTCCACCCCCCAAAATTGAGCATAATTTGATCAAACTTGTAAATCTAATTGCAAGTTTCTAGCAAACACAGAAGGCACAAAAACACATTAGATGCACTCTAGGAATGCAAAGAGTCAAATGCAGATGGGGGAAAATCCACAGGACAGACAACCCAGCATCCTCAATAAATGAAGTGCAAGTATACAGATAGAGGGATGGGGAACCTATAGATTAAGAGAGACGTAAGAGATACATCTATCAATCGTAATGAGTGAATTTTTTTTGGATACCCACCAACTGTAAAAACTACTAAAGCAATGAGAAAAATCAATTGATATTAAGTAGTTGCTATAGACTTAAAGTTTACACTCTGCCAGATTTATATGCCGAAATCCCAACCCAGCATGATGGTATTAGGAGGTAGTGCACAAGTCTTGAGGGTGGAGCCCTCAGGAACCCGGTTACTGCCTTTACAAAAGGGATCCCAGGGCGTCCCCTCCCCACCCTGCCGGTCGAGGACATAGTAAGAGAATGCCCGCTGATGAACCAGGAAGCAGCTGCTCACCAGACACCGCATCCGCTGGCACCTTGACCTTGGACTTCACAGCCTCCAGGACCGTGAGAAGTAAGCTTCTCTTGTCCATAACCATCCAGTCTATGGCATTTTGTTGTTGTTGTTTGTTTTGTCATTGCAGCCTGACCTAAAAGAGTAGTCATTCAGTTTTCTGGTGTATAATGGTTTTGAGTTTGTTTGTTTGTTTGTTTGTTTTAAGAATTCTTAAGACTTAAAAGATATATACACATATATTTGTAGATAAAACAGAAAATAAGCACCTTAAAGAAACAAGCTATACCCCTTTAGTGCCTCTGGAAGTGAATTAGCACGATGAAAAGAGGACAGTGTCACAGTATAGCTCTGCGGAGGTCCTGGTCGCTGCCCCCAGCTCCCTCCCTCACCTCCTCTGAACACCAACCCCCAGGCACCAGAACCACACCACTCTCGAGAACCACTCCCCGAGGCGAATGAGGTGAACATCACAGGTTCTCCCTCAACTGCTTCATCACCCTCTAATTAAACCTGCTTCTCCCAAAGGACACGTGTACAAAAGAAACTCTAGTTCTAATTCAATTTTACGTTTCTTTCACAACATTGTAAATATATTCCAGCTACATAATGGTCTGAATACTTTTTTGGGTTAACCTAGAAACCTAAATCCCATGTATAACGCTGCTTCTATGTGAAAATCCTTTCCCAATACCAACTAGATGGCTTACAAAGTATTTTTGTCACATAATCTGCATATAAAAGCAAGGGTTGTCCTTTTTTTATTATTATTCAAAGTTCTTACTTTTGACACATAGAAGAGGTCCTGGACTTTTACCCCATCTCTCTCCCCCTTCCTGAAAAGCTCCCCAAAGGCGAGAAGAGAATGTGTCTGCAACCCGCCAGCCTGCCAATACCCTGAGGTGGGTCAGGAGAATGGACCATACCCCCTCCCCCTTACCGGCTCCTCCCAAAGGGATGAAGGCTTCTTCAGGTGTCCTCAAGTCTCTGTAGCCTCGAGGTCCTAGGGGGCCAGATCACCGCAGAGAGAGGTAGGTGCTGGGCTTTGGAGAGTTCACCCAGGCTAATGCTGGTGACTCAGCAGACAGGGAAGTCGAACACAGGGACAGAAGGGCTTGTGGGGTGGGGGGAGATCCAATATGAAAAGGGTCCCGGAACTGGCTTTGCAGACTCAGCCTTGAGAGGAAGACGGCAGGAAGCTTCATGCAAAGCCATGAGCCTGAGCCTCGCCCCAGCACCACTTCTCAGAGCGCACACGCGTGTTAGAGGACTCCCGGAAGGCCATATTAACCAGTGCTTGCCCACCACAGACACAGCTGATCCTTTGCTCTGCTCTACCTTTATCTGGCCATGACTGTTTTGGGAATCACCCTCTCAAGGGAACACTGGAAAGGAGATATTGTAGCCCAAGTCTGTATTAAATTGTGGGGAAAAGAAAAACTTTTAGTTCCAACTATGGCTCAGATCAAAACCCTACTGAGGCTTCTGAAGCATCAACTGATAGAGCCGCTTTTGCTTTCCTCACAACCAGCTTCTAGGCCAAGATTGTCAATCAGTTTCATATGCTGAAAGTGAGATGAGTCTTGAATGGCCCCCAGACCACTGGCAGGTAGGGCCATTGGGTCATTACTGGCCTCCACCACCTTTCCTCTCCAGCTGGCCATTGCTCTTACTTGACTCAGCAGGAACCCTGGAGAGGACAAAAGCCTCAACCACTCTGAACTCATCACCTTCCAGGTCTAGAGCTTTAATGTTATTTGTGGATCTGACGTCAGAAAACAGCACTTTTCTTTTTATCCATGTCACCCTGCATGATAGGTTGCTAAAAAATCTTTCATGTGTCTTCCTGTAGAAATTTCCAACACTCAGGGTCTTCTCTCAGTTTTGTGACTCACATAAGCAACTCCATCCCTGTAGCTAATCCTTACACCTTCCGCTGTGAGAGAAAAAGGGGCCTTACATTCACAACATATCGTTTCTTTCCAACAGTATACTACATCCGACAGCACTGAAATGCAGCAATATAAAAACCAACAGAGCTTGTGCAAAATGGCTTTAAGCCCAGTTGTAGACTAATTATTTTGGTTATAGATTTACGCCAAAGAATTTCACACAGAACCATCAAGATAACACCAAGGCCCTGATCTTTAGAGGCAGAAGTTTTGTATAGGTGCAACACTCATGGAAGCCAAACTCCAGCTTCCACCTTCAACTGGCAAGATCCTATGCGACCAAACCGGTGTCTGTGGCAGCAGTTTCCAAAGCTTCAAGATATCACATCTATATTTAAATCCAGTTAGTCACCTACATTGGCCAAATCAATCTACTTGTAAGTGGAATACATTTTCCAATAAAAGACAAATATGTGCTCAAAAATGTTAAAAATCTAAATAAACAAAATCTCATTTTCATTACAAAACCAGACATCATAGCAACTGCAAGCTTATTAAGAGCTAATATTTGTACAATACTTAACAAATTGCCAAGGACTATGTTCAGTTAAAGACAACGACAACTGTCTGCCAAAGCTCCTCCATTGTATGCATTCTACATTCTCCAATCATCTCAAAACAACATGTCAATTCAAGCTAAGAGAAGGGATGACAATGCGTGTAGAGGAGGAGAAACCTCACCCATGAGCCCTCCTCCCCACTGCCCTCGCCTCTACCACCAGTTTATCACCACTCTGCTCTAAATAACTCCACAGTTCCAGCAGCAGTCATGCTTGGCCTTCGAGAGACCTGTGTGAGAGGCAGTAAAGCTTAGTAGTTGGATTTGGAGTTGGATTCAGACAACCTCCTATCCAAATTTCAACCCTCACCTTGAGCAATTTATCCCACCTCTTGGAGACTCCTCTTCCTCATTTGTAAAATGGTAATGACAATTTGTAGCTCATAGTGTTTTTATGTAGATTATGAAGTGGTAGCAAATAGCAAGGACTTGAATAAATCTTGATATTATTACATCCATTCTACACACTTTGTTGCAAAATGTACCAACCAAACATGAAAATTTGAATCATCTTGGAAATAAGAGGGAACCATGAAATATTCCTTCATTGATGGATTATCCAAAAGTAAGAATCTTTTTATTTTTATTATAGCAATCACAAGCTTCTCAACTACTTTTCTGTAAACTGTCCCTAAGGAGTCAGAAAGGAAGAGATGAAATAAGATAATGGTAAAGAGTAAGGCGTCATAATCCTACACAAAAGCTGGCTTTTATCCACCAGCAGGAAAAGGGAAAATGGAGACAAAATTATCAAGAACCAAATCTAAACTAATCTCTACTGTAACCTGTTAAAAAGACAGGCACTGAAGAGGGCACTTGATGGGTGAGCACTGGGTGTTATACTATATGTTGGCAAATCAAACTTAAATAAAAACAAATCAAAAATATTTTTAAGGGTATTTTCTATCTCAAAACATAATAACTACCCAGACTTCCACTGTTAAAGGTAACACCTATTTCTAAAAATGAACTCCTGAGCACATTTAAACATTTTTAAGTTTGTGTGAAATACACATATTCTTTATTGAACATATCAGCTTATAAACACATAGTAAAACTTGCTTATCAACTTTCCCAGGCTTGGAGAAAAGGTGCAGAGAGTAGGAAAACACAAACCGAGCAAAAATGTAATAATAAACTGGCTAAGCTGGGTTCCAACTTAAGGAACATTGAACTTAGAAAGAGTAGAAACACATCTCACAGACCAAACGTTTGTGTCCTCCAAAATCCCATTGCAGCCCTAATCCTGATGGTTATGTGAAGGTGGGACTTTTGGGAGGTAATTAGATTTAAATGAGGTCATGAGGGTGGGGTTCTCATGATGGGCTTATTTCTTCCCATAGAGGAAGAAATGCCAGAGCTTGCCTGCTCTCTGCCTTGTGAGGAGGAAACAAGAAGGTGGCCATCTACAATCCAGGAAGAAGGCTCTCACAAGGCACGGAATCTGCCAGCACCTGCATCTGGACTTCAGCCTCCAGAACGGTGTGAAATAAATGTCCATTGTTTAAGGCACCCTGTTGATGGTATTTTGTTATAGCAGCCCAAGCTGACTAAGAAAGTACCTGAGCAAAGTCAGGGTGGAGAGCGAACTGAGGAGGAGGATTTGTTTTCAGCAGAACCTAAAGGTCTCCAAACAAGGTAACTGGACATATTTTAATGTTATTCGTTATTAAATGGGAAACATAAACAATACATTAAGTGGCCATTTAAAAATGCCATTATTTCAGAAAATCATCAAAATTCCCCATCTCAATTTGAGCTTCCCAGGGTACCTCCAACGATATTCAACATCTTTTAATACTTATTACAGAGAGCCTTCTGGGGTATGGTCAGGACACTGTCCTGCTCTGGAAAACCTCAATCAGCGGGCTCCTTTGCCCTCTGTTTTCCAGATATGTTTGGGCAAAAATGGTACTGGCTGTAGATCAATGGAGAAGAAAACAATAGCATGGAGGTACTTACTCCTTTAGCTCTCTATGCCAGGCCCAGGCCCCCAGTCGCTGCAGTTCTCCTGAAGACCACAGATTCTGGGGGCTTCTCTGACCAGTAGTTTGGGTTCTCCGGCTCCCATAACCATTCCCTACTGTTATCTCTTCGAGGTGGTCACAGTACCCTCTTCTAGTCTCAGGGAGCTTCCTTTTCATTTCTTGCTTTCCTTTCATCTGGCCAACACATCTAAAACAATCTCTTCGTTAGATTAAGTTCAGTTAAGTCCTTGTACATATGTGATCTATTTCCTGCCCAGATACCATTTGACCAGGTGGCGAGGATAAGGAGTTAGTCTTGCCTCACTTAGGTGCAGGGTTTAATTACAGCCCTCTGACTGGTCACTGGCATCTCCTGTGGGCACTGAGCTCTTTACACTCAGCAGAGAAGCTCAAACAGAAAAGAAAGTAAACACCGTCTGTCCCCCAGTCAGAAGTCTCGACCTAACTTGACAGCGGTCACCTTTGCTGAGCCCCCGACTTCCAGTGCCCACCTGGCCCTGAACTGTCACCTGCTCCTCCAGACTCTGGATTCTGTCTTCCTGCCTGGTTCCATAGGACTCACCGCCTCCTTCCTATTCTGATTCTTGGCCTTAACCCCTCACCGACCTGGTGCTTACCATAGGATCTGTGCTGTTCTCACCAACATGTCCCATCCTGCTCTAGCCCAAGTCCTGCCTGGTGGTCACAGTGGGGTTTCTGTAGAGAAGTATCACCTCTGAAAGTCAGCATCTATACTACGTTATACTTTCTGGCTTGAGGATTTAATTAACAAAATCAAAAGGGAAAATTACCTGATATTTCTTAAAAATTAGTTTAACTACCGAGGAAAGCAGCAGAAGTTAGAAAGATTTGCTCACTGACTATACTTAATATGTTGGAAGAAGGGAGAGGGAATGTGATGAAATGAGCTATGGCAGAAAATAAATTTGAGTTTTACTAAAGCAACTCGCAAGACTCACTCTGGCTTACTAAACTTTATGCCCCATTATAAGATGAAAAATATGGTGAAAAGGATCAGCAAGACTCCAAAAGCTAAGAACTGAATATGAGCCCATATCGTGTCACATCAACCCGTTTTAAGCTCCTCCTTGCCTCACAGTTTCCCACCATGCAGGACACAGCCCCAGCAGGGCAGAGAGGCATATGAGCAGCTGCGATGGCAAAAGCAAGGAACCAGTGGATCCTGAAGGGAAGTCAAACCTCAAAGATCCAGAGTGGACTGGCTACCTGGCCCATACTCTCCTCACTTTGAGATTTTCTGGCCAGCCATGGACGCTCAGAGTTTGACTTCATGAATGGAGATGGCAGGCTGCCCACACAGAAGTAAACTATGATGAAGGCAGGGCTATGACTAGTCCGCCCAACTGCATGTGATACTATCCACTCTGCTAGAGGTAGCCCCAACCGAATTCATTTGGCCAACAGTCAATTCAATTCTTTTAAGAGCCACACCAGCATATCCTAGAAGCTAGTTAAAAATCCAAATCCTCAGGCCCCACTCAAGACCTACTAAACCAGAAATTCTGAGAGTGGGGCCAAGCAATCCACATTTTAAGAAGACTTTCAGGTGATTCTGATGTACACGAGAGAATACTGACTCAGAGAACAAACACGAATGGCTTTTTCCCCCAATAGTTCTACCCCTCCCCCAAGGAAATTACTATAAAAATTATTAATTATTATTATTAATCATCATATTGACCACAAAGCCAGAAAAATATTTATCTTCCTTTTATATACAGTCCAGTGGGTATTATCCTCACTGATTCAGGAAGCCATGGTCCAGATAACATAGAAGTCATTCATCGCTGACTCGGGCACACCTTCTTACGGAAGATTCACCATCCTCATTAGGCTTTGCTTACCAAACTTCGTGGATATTCACTGACTCCCTAGCATCGACCACAGTCTGGCACAAACACTGGCTGAGTGAATAAACGGTCACAATGAACGGAGGAAAGGAGGGAGCTGGCGATGTGCCCATCCACCCAGAGTCATTTGAAAACTAACAACGTCCTGTGCCTGGTCCGGAAAACGGTTAACCCACCCAGAGACGGCTGCACGTTGGCTGTACTGTCAACACTCTTCTCTACAACTGGCTGCCTGGTCGGGCTGCCTCCCCACTGCAGCAGCTGGTATGAGAAAAGAAGACTTGTAAGAAACCCCCCCCCCCTTCTTCCCAGAGAGACCATCCCCCTTGAGGATGTCTGAACAAGAATCATAATAAAACTGGCTCAGTATGAAGAGTGAGTATTCTGCAGGAGTCTCCTGTTGGAGCACTATTTTTAAAAAGGAAAACAAGGAGACAAATTACAAGGAAGTTGCATTTTTACAGCAATTGGGAGACAAATCTAACTTCTTACCAGAAATGGAAACCCATATGATATCGTTGTACTGCATATGAATTATTAATGTTTGTAATTTCTTATATAAATTAGGTATTCAGGAAGGTTCCTATTGACATCATGTTTGACATCATAATGCTTCATCATTCTAAAAGCTTAATGAGATGAATGATTGCTAGAAAAAGGACAGACAGGGATCAAGCACACATTTTTGCACTCTGGGGAATACCAGAGACCAAGTAGATAATGGGAATATGGTTTATAATTGATGTACAAAGAGGAAATTAAAAAACAAACTATCATGACCCAACACCACTGTAAACAGGACCAAATGGCAAGGACTTTATTTTTTCACCTGAGCATTTTGGAAAAGGGGAGTGGGGGGATGCGAGCATGACTAGCAACTATCTCAAACTGCTAAAGCAGAAGAATTCTTATTCTCAAAAGAAATGCAAGCAAAGTTTTTATAAAATTACCTAGTCCACAAAAGTGTATGGAACATATGAAGACTGAAAAATAGTCACAAGCCCTCAAAGGATACTATTTTAAAGCAATTCTGTGATGATAATTCTGCATGATTTATATAGATAATAATTCTGGTCTCAAATATAATTTCAAATATATAGTTTCTGAGACCTACATGTGCAAATTAATGTTGAATCACTGACCCAGCAATTTCATTCCCAACATTCTTAGTAAAAGGTTAGAACGATTTAAGCTCTTATTTGGAAGTCCTGTTGATAAAGCAGTGTGAGTTAAATTCCTATTCAGGTCAAGCCTTTGACACTTCAGCCAAGAAGCAATGATATTTCTACAAGTTTATACTAGCTGCTAATAATTGGGACTCATTTTCCCTCCAGTTTTTCCTCCATTTGCTAAGCAGCCTCTTGAGGGATGTATTAAAACACAGAGAATGAATTCATTCATTATTCTTTCTTTCAATAGACAAACATGGAATATCTAGAGTTGCCAGGTATTAAATTGGGATCCTTGCTACTCTAAAAGGCAGAAATATACAATTTTTCTTGTACAACCAGAAAAAAAATTATCAGAGTTCACAAGTTCTCAGCATTCTGAGCTACTTCAATATCTTTAAACTGCCTTTTCAACAAAAAGGCAAAATGCTATTTTTAAAAATAATATCCCTATTTAATTATTTCACCAAATATATCATTTTAATCCCCTGAAATTTTTCCTAATGCCTTTCTCCTTCTTTCTCTTTTTTTCCTTCTTCCCTTCTTTTTTCTTTCTTTCTTTTTCTCTTTCCTTTCTTTTTCTTTCTGTGAACCAGTGGGAGTGGGGGAAGCTTGACAAAAGAAAAATACAGTGTTTGGCACATGCCCCTATAACAAATGTTCAGCTGGTAAGTTGTTCTATCATGAATCCAGGTGTCCAGTCTTTGGATAGTCTATCGTCACATGGTTAAGATTCAAAGGCTGGAAAAGAAAGCTTATATCCGGTACATAGTAGATGCTCAGTAAATGTTATTTTTTATTATCATGATAATTATATTATCATATTAGATGACTATTACCAGAGAAACACTACAACTATAAATAAACTCTGTTAAGCTTCATGTTACAAGATCAGATCTTATTATAATTAGTTCACTAGAAGAAGCTCTTGGGTCTTCCAGACTGAAGCCAACACATACCATCCTTCTCTTCACCTCTCCACTGAAGGCTGACTATATCCAGGGAAGGCTAGGGGCCTATTCACAGTGGCCAACTGTTGAACAAGTCTCAAACATAAATACATAATCTTTGTTGCCAAATACCAGCACTAATGGTTCCTGGTAATCTGTGGACCATGTAAAATCGATGATTCTAAATAACATTAAGAGTCGTAAAGATGGGGACGCCTGGGTGACTCAGCCATTGGGCGCCTGCCTTGGCCTCAGGGTGTGATCCTGGGTCAGGGGATCCAGTCCCGCATGGTGACCCCCGCGGGGAGCCTGCTTCTCCCTCGGCCTGGGTCTCCGCCTCTCTCTCTCTCTCTCTCTCTCTCTCTCTCTCTCTCTCTCTCTCGTGTGTGCGTGTGTGTGTGTGTGTCTCAGGAATAAATAAATAAAATCTTTTTTTAAAAAAGGAGTCATGAAGATGTATTTCTCCCTCTGCACAACGGGATGTGCCATTGTCCCTCTGTCTACTAGAAAATCAAGGGGGCCAGCAGCCGGATTCACCCCGTGAAGATTCTCTTGAATGTGACAGTGTTCTGGGTGCAGGAGGGCACTACGGAAACACGCGTTTTTCTTCCATCGTTAAGAACTTGCTAGTGACTGCTTTCATCACTTAAACACTTTTCCCCCCACTTCCTCAGAATTCCAGTGTCCTGGGGGATGGGGGCACGTTGTGAATCTCCGTCTTCGGACAGCGGCGGGTCCCCTCCCCGAGCCCAGCTGATCCCCCCTGCCCCCCCCCCCCCCCCCCCCACAGCTTGCAGCAGGCCCCGGGTCGGGTCGTGGCCGGGACGGACGGCAGAGCCCGCCTGCACCCCCCGCCCCCAGCTCCCCGCGGGGCGCGCACCCGCCCGGGGCCCGCCCGCCGCTCGGGCTGCAGCCGTCGGCCGCGCCAGGTCCCCCCGCCCCCCGGACGGCTCCCGGGCCTCCAGGGGCCTCCGGGGCTCGGCTCCGCGGCCCTCGCCGCCGCCTCCCGTGGCCCCGCGGCGCCGCCCCGCTCACCTGGACGCTGGCGCAGCTGGTCTGCGTCTCGGCCTCGGCGCTGCTGCAGCAGTGGCGCCGCCGGCCCCGGCAGGTGGTCGCGGCGGGGGCCGCGGGGGCCGCGCCTCCTCCTCCGCCGCCGCCGCCGCCGCCGCCTCCGCCTCCGCCGCCTCCTCCCGGCTCGGCGCGGGCCCTGCGGACGCGGGCGGTGCGGGGGGCGCCCGGCGCGCGGCCCGGGGGAGCGGCGTCGGCGGCGTCGGTCTGCACGAGGAGGCCGTGCAGGGGGGCCGCCGGGCCGCGCGCCACGCGGGAGGTGCGGTGGGGCGAGCCGGCCTCGTCCGCGTCCCGGCAGTAGATCACGCCGCTCTGCGAGACGTGGATGCTGGGGGCGCAGCCCATCCCGCGGCCGGGCTCCCCGCGCCCGCAGCCGCCCGCTCGGGGGGCGCCTCCGGGGGCTGCGCGCGTCACCCCAACTTTCCCTCCCGGGCCATCCTCTCCCCGAGCGGCGAGCGCGCACACACGGCGCCCCGCGCGCACCGGCGGCCGCCACCCTCCGCGCCGCGGCCCCCAGACGCGCTCCCCGCGCCCCCGCCTTCCCCTCCTCCCCGCTCGGCCCGCGCCGCCGCCCGCCCCGCCGCGCCCGGAGCCCGCCCCGCGGCCCGCCCCGCGCCCCCCGCCCCTCTGCCCCCACTTTCGGGGCGCGCCCCGGGCTCCCCAGGGGCCCCCGCCCCGCCCCGCCCGCGCGCCCCGGGCCGGCCCTGCGGGCTGTGCGGCCTGGAGCCTGCGAGGTGCCTCGGGCCCCGGCGAGCGCACTTTCCCACGCTCCCGAGCGGGACCCCGGACGCCCCTGCCCGCAGCCGAGCCCGAGCCCGAGCCCGCCCGCCCGCCTGGGCGCCTCCCCGCGAGCTCGGGGGCGAGCGCGGGCCCGGGTGCGGACCCGACCGTGCGCTGAGCCCCAGAAGCCCAGGCCCGCGCCCGGGGACGGGAGGCCCCGCGGAAGGCCTTTAGGCACAAACGCCCCCAGGCCCGCGCCAGGAACGGAAGGAAGCCGCCCGGGAGGTCCTGGGCTCCCTCCTGCGCAGCCCTCGGCCCCTGCTCGGACGTCACCCGTCTCCCCCGGGCCTCTACCCCGGCCGGTCCCCGCTGTCAAGCACCGTCCGCCACCCAAACCGCCTTCCCTCCCTCCCCTGGGGAGGCACACGTGGGGCAAGCTTCACTCAAAGAAAATGAAGAACACCTTCGGGAGGTATTCCTGGAGAGGCTGATGGAAGGCTGCCGGGCAGCCTCTCCATAACATGGAATGTGGCTCAGGGATGCCATGCGTTGGTTGGCTCCTTGAGGGATCCCTGCCTGCCCCCACAGTGGCCGGGGGAGAAACGGGGTGGTTTAAAAGGACTCAGGGTAGCGTTGTTTACAAACAAGGGCCAGGGCACGAACACAGAGCCATAACGCTAAGGACAAAGGAGTAAGTATCCAATTTGCAATCATTTCTTTGCTTCTTCGCTTCCTTTCTCCATAGCATCAACTTTTAGAGTGGCTGGAGACTTCAAATGACAGCTCCTAACCTCTACGGAGAGGCAACATGTCACCCCGCATCACAAACGCAAATACAGAGAGGAAAGAGCACTGGTCTAACCCAATTCTATCTTTGTTTCTCTGCTGCTCAGTTAGTACTCCAACTTTCCACCTCGCTGTGTCCCGTTATTGCAGAAAAAGTCTAGGCTGTATTTCTAAGGGACAGGCAAATTGCTCATAAAATTTCTGTGCAGGTTGGGTTCCCCAAGAAGCAGATTCTGCAGGGGTGTTTAGCAAGCAAAAAAGTTTATTAGGAAGCCTTGGAATCTACAACTGTAAGGGAAGGAGGGGGGATGGGGAGTGAGGTTGAGCAGGTTGACACACCAAGCTAGGATATGGTCTTAAGGAAACCCTCAACTGTCCCTGCAGGGGGGATTTCTGCACTTGGGACCCATAATTCAAAGTTGTCCTGAGGTGAGGTGGTAGGATGGGCCTTCATGTTCCCACAAGTTGACTTGTAGGCCACCGCAGCAACCTGGGGCACAGTGGCTGTCTTCAGCTGAGCCCATCCCCTTAGGAGGCCAAGAGCTGATCTGAGGGCTTTCAGCGGCCAGCTCTCCCCCAGCTGGAGTGCTAAGGATTTCTCTCCCAGCATCCTGGCTTCCTCCATAGTTCCCTCCAGACTCCCTGGATCCATGACCTTATCCATGCCTATTAAGTGGTCAAGACCAATATAGAGATAATCATTTGAAAAAGGCCCAGGTCTCATGACTGCCATCTGCTCTGCTTCCAAGGGACTGTCCAGAATCTGAGCAAACACCATCAGAGTTAAATTGCAGAACTGCTACTCTCTCTACCAATCCCCGATTAATCATCCCAGGAGTTAATCATTCCTTATCTATGATTCTCTTAAATATATTCCCATTTCAGTCATCCTTCAAGAAGCTACCAATGACAGCTCTTTTTGAAACTTAGAGCCATGTTCATTCTTTTGCCACAGTGTCTACTTCAGTTTCCTTCAGGAATGTGGTTACTATGATGAAACCACCCAGAGAAGAGAAAAGGGCCAGTCACTGGCTGAGGCTTTTGAAGACAAGAAGATAAAACAGAAATTACAAGCAATCTACCTACCAATTCTCTGGTAGAGAATATTGGAGGCTGAATCACAAAGGGACAAGTCACCCAGAAACCAACTTAGATTGAACTTTCTACATTTAAAAAAAGGAGGAGGAGGAGGAGGAGGAGGAGGAGGAGGAGAAGAAGAAGAGAAGAAGAAGAAGAAGAAGAAGAAGAAGAAGAAGAAGAAGAAGAAGAAGACAACTAAGCCCTAAGAGAATAGATAACATCAAGGTAACTATCAAACAGTACAGAGCTGCTGTAGCATATTAACTGAAACGCTGCGTACTGGGACCAGTACCTTTCCCTGAATGCAACTCTTCCGAGCAGAAGAATGGACTGCACTAGGTATACATTTTCGCTCCCAGTCCCAGAACAGCAAGAGTTCCAACATCTTCCTCAGACACAGCTCCTACTGCCAATTCTGGCTTAGTAAAAGGGGAAAAAATGTGTCCCTAGAATCTCCACCTAGTGTTCTCAGTGGGACTGTGTGACCTGCCCTGTTCTTGGCACAGTTCTGGTCACTGAAACATGTGGAAGTGTGCAAGTGGAGAAGAAATGGTTGACCTGAAATCTTCCCCTTGCTTATCTCTGAGGCCTGAGTTCTTATTTGTAGACGTGATTTCTGGACTGATTCCCATGCCACAATTTCAGTGCATTCCAGGACTACAGCAAAGTCTACAACCTCAGACACTGCAGATAAAAAATTTAGGTTCAAGTTACATAATAGGGCCAGAGAAACCAACATTATAAAAAAATTAAATTAAGTGGAAAAAAATTCCATTACAGTCAATGTCCAAGAAATGAATCAAAAGAAAGCAAATGAAATCAGAAATTTCTTCAAAAAGTAAACCTCAGATATGTCCAGGGTCAGCTGAATGGCCTGCAAGTTTTATACTGATGTCAAATCAGACCCTATTTCAGAATTATGACCCAGAGGCACTGCAAGATTATGAACAATTAAGGTCTTTTCCCACTCTAAAATGGCACGACTCTTCCAGAACTCCTCTAAAGGAGCAGAAAATATGATTAATACATTTTGAACGATTCTTAACCAAAAAGGTTAAAACAATAGCAGCTTTCTGGTTGATCTTTAGATAACCAAACATTTCATCAACCAATCAACCTTACAGAGCTTCTGGATTCAAACTACATTCTTAATGGTGGAGCTTATTGGAAATCTAACCACCTGATAAGTGAAATGAGAGAGTGTATTACGTAGCCTGGTAAAGTGGAAGGTTCATTGAACTCAGAGTGAGGAGAGCAAATCTGAAACCCACTGCTGCCTCTTATAACTGTATAATCTCGGGCAAGTCACTTAACCCTAGGGCCCCAATTTTCTAGATAACTTCCAAACTCTCTAAATCACCAACGTTTGGGGATGCTATGAAATTTTTACTTCCTTTTATTAAATTATTTTTAATTTAGAATAATGGAATCTTTGAACTGAAAGAGTGGTGTCAAACCTACAAATCAGAATCACCCTAAAGAATTTGTCAGAAATAACAATTCCCTGGTCCCATCTCAGAGACTTGGAACCATGGGCCAAGGACAGGTCTAGCATCTGCCAGCAAAGAAAGCGGGTCCAGTGTACCCTTCCCACAGACTCCTTTGGGATCTAGAGTAAAAGTCACAGTCTTTATAAGAGCCTACAAAACCCTACCTGATGTGGCCCCTGCCTGGCCTTTCTCAGCCCTCTTCGCTCTTGCCCTCACTTTCTCTGTACCTGTACCACACTGGCCTCCTTGCAGCTTTTCCAGCAACATTTTTAGCCAGGAGCTCTTCCTCTGATTGTTATTCTGTTCCATCAAATATCATATGGCTAACTCCCTCACCTCCTTTAAGTCTCTGCTCAAATGTCGCCTACGCAATAACTCCTGTTTAAAATCACAACCCACATCCCTCCATTGTCTCTCCATCACTCCTGATTCCCCTCAACCTGCTCTATTTTTCCTTCTTCATGGCACTTATCACCTTCCAGCTTATTATATAATTAGCTCATCTATTATTATGCTGATTGCCTATCTTCTCCCACTAGAACAAAGGCCCTACTAGAGGATGATTTTTTTTTTTTTTTGGTTTCTTATTCACTCAAGGATCCCAAATTCCTAGAACAGTGCCTAGCACACAGTAGGTGCTCAAATATTTGTTGAATAAATGAATTTTTTTCCTTCTTCCTCTTTTGCCTTTCTCTTAACTGTTATGACCCAAAATTGCAATTACAAACAAGGGCCAAAAAATTGATTATTTTTTTTTCTTTTAGTGAGTAGAGTTTGATGTTCTATGCTCTTTGTTTTTAAAGTCAGTTTGATCTGATCATTCTCCTCCTTTTGGTAATATACATCAGAAGAAGCCAACAGAAAAAAATAATAATTTATACAAAGATGTTTGTAACACTCTCTGCAATAATGAAACTGGAGATAATCCAAACATCAAATACTTGGGGACTGGCTCAACAAACTGTACTAACATGTCAGAACACCACTACATCAATGTGCACAGATGAAATAATGTTAAGTTAAAAACATGGTATATGTAGATTGATTACAACTATGGAAGATGTGTATCCGTGTGTCAAAGGTCATAAGTGAATATGAAGTGACGCAGATGAGAAACAGGAGTTTTCAGTTTTCTATCAGTCTAACTTAAGATATACCATATATAAAGCAAAGCACATTTGTTTTTACATTAGTGTGCAATTTCCTGAATGCCTCATAGTAAGAAAAAATGGCTATTTCTAAGCAGGTCTTCCTCTGCCTGCATGCGCTTTGCTAGGCATACCATAGGCTCCAAAAATTTTCATTCCATGATGTGAGGCCAAAATCATCCATCCATCCATTCATCCATTCACTCAGCAAATATTTACTGAGTGCCTACCATGTATCAGACACTAACTTGGGGAACAAGACAGAAATAGTCTCTTACATCTATGGAGTTTAGAAGATTATGGAGGGTCGGAAAGACAAACCGTGGTGAAAGTTATACGGAGATCTAAAATGTGTTGCTGTGTGTGAGAGAGAGAGAGATGGGGGTAGGGTTGTGGACCTTTTCTTGGACGAGATAACATGTAAGTTGATTCTCAGAAAACCACATCAAAGGAGCGTCATTCTTTTTCATCCATCCATCCACCTAGCTGCAGTGAGAACATTGGACACCACCACTACGAGGCCCCAGGCACCGTGAGGGTCACACAGAAGTAACAGCCTCAGTACTCGCTCTCAGTTCTATCAGGAATGCAGACATACACACAGAGGAGTGTGTTCACACTTGCTTTGAAAAAATAATCCAAGCCCAGAGAGAAAGATCACTGTGGGTGGAAGTGATGGTGAGGAGATGGAGTATGGCACTTGGAATAAAGGGCAGTATTTGAATAAGTGGAAAAGACGTTCTTGAGAGAATAATGTGGGCAAAGACCTAGAGGTGGGAGGGAGCACACACCAAATGCTTATAGAACAAAAAGTAGATAATTCGAAAAGTGTGTGGTGAAGGGGAAGAGAAGAGAATTATTTTGGCTCTGACCAGGGTAGGCTCTGGCCAGGGAATCAAACACCAGATTAAGAAGTTTGGCAAAATGCTAATTATTGGGAATCACTGGAGTTTTTCAGGAAGACTACCTTAAAAGCAAAAACTTGACTGAGCCTGGTTGCATATTCAAGAAGAACTGGTGAAGGGAGTGAAGAATGGGGATTAGTAAGGAGCTATTATGAGCCAGGGATGACAAAATAAAGACTGGTATGAACTGAGTCAGGTCACCATCACCACCACCACCAAACTAGTATGTGGGGGCCCTGACCTGCAATGTTGACTACATTTGGAGACGGGGCCTCTAAGAAGGTAATTAAGGTTAAATGGGGTCAGAAGGCTGAGACCCTAATCCAGTAGAATTGGTGTCCTTACAGTTAGAGGAAGGGACACCAGAGCTCACTCTTGCTCACGCGCTCCCACGCGCTCCCTCCCTCCCTCCAAAAGGCGTGCGAGGACACAGTGAAAAGGCACCATCTGCTTCAGAACTGGGAAAAATATATTTCTGTTGTTTAAACCACCCAGTCTATGGTATTTTGTTATGGTAGCCTGAGCAGACTAATACCAAGACATTGAGCTGATGGAATTCGTAAGAATAGAAAAGAAGGCAAACTCCAGAGACTTTACTGACAACGAATCCCTGGGATGAGGCGCCGACTCAATGAGGGGCCAGAGAGCCAGTGAGATCAAAACCAATTCCAAAATCTCCATCTTGGCTATCAACATACATATGAGAATGGGGAGCACTCCCAGGAAAAATAAGGCTTGTTTATAAAAGGGATTCTTTACCAGGATTCACACTCTCTGAGGCCCAGAACCTTGGGTCTAGAAACCAGGAAGTATCCACGCAACACCACCACCGGCATTTCAGCATCACCAGAACACAGCTAGGAGGTGAGGGATAGAAGGCCTGGATCCTCTTCTGCGTTCACTGCTGGATCTCTAGCGCTCAGATCCAGAGACAGCACAGGTTCATTACCTGTTGAATGAATCACTGACTTTTATGAAAATAACAGATTTGTCCACCTCTAGGTCCTCCACACTAACAAGTGCACGCCCCCACCCCTTTCCCAGTGTGGTTAAGAAAACAGTCTCGTCAAGACTTCCTTGGGCTTCCCTATGGTATGGTCTACACAGGGATAAGAGTATCTTGCTTCATGGCCAGATTGCTAAATTCAGTTTTTTGCTACTTCTGTTTCAAGAACAGCTTTCCAGCCCTGGGATTTTACTTCTTAACTAGATATAGGTGCCTCAAGGCTGCAGCTCACCCGAGGGGCCTGCATTAGCACCTTCTGAGGTTCTGATGTCTTAATCCTCTCCCTTTGGCTGCTAGGGCTGTGAAAGGAGGTGTTCTATGAGGCTTTTGGCAGAAAGTCTCTTCCTTCTCGGAGTTTGACATTTGCTTAGCAGCATGGCACTTCCCGTGTTACACCATTAAACATCTCCAAGGCAACAGTAGCTGGGGACATGACTGATTACATCTTCATACCTCATATGATGTGGCTTATAATAAATTAAGTCAGATATAGGAGACTTTCCGGGGTTCTCCATACCAGCAGCTGTTAAACTTCAGCATATATCAGAAGTATCCAAAATACAAATGGCAGGGCCTGAGAATTTACATTTCTAACTAGTTCCTACATAATGTTGATGCTACTGATCCCAGGTCACACTTTGAAAACCATTGCTATATATAAAGTAAGATATTGAAAAACAAAAGCAATGACTAAAAAAACTCCTCATCGGTGATATGTTATTTTCTGAAGCATAATATAACTTGTATTTAAACCTGAATCTTTGTTCCACAGAGGAATGTCACAAAGCACTATCGGCCACAAACTAATAAGAACTGTAAGATTGCAGATCTCAAGGAGGTCCCTCTGAGCCAGGGACTTTTAAGGACATGACTTCAATGTCCTCACCTCCCCTGGGCCATGGGAGGAGGGGTGGGGGGCTACTTGCAGAAGTAAACCGAATGCTTAAATACACACCAGCAGAAGTACATAATTTTCAGTAGAGTGATTTTTTTTTTCTTAATATACAGCAGTCAAGCCTAGGATGACAAAAGTCCATTAACTTTTAGGAGCACTAAATAAAGTTCCAGGAAGCAGTGGCCTGGGGAGCCAGGGAAAGGAGAGAGTCTACTATAAGTACACAAAGCAGATAAAATTATTTTCAGAACATTGGTTGAATAATAATGATGGAAATGCTCACCACTTGGGAGGAAGCATACTATGTAACAGTCTTGTACTTTACATGTTCTCTCTTTGTATAAAATCTCTGCATGTATGATGTATCTCTGTATGCTTCTCTTCTTTTACCCTTTCCATATAAAATCTCTCAGCATCTCCTCTCTGTTTATATTAACCTGAACCTCCCACCTAGCATGGCTGAGTAATCACTTGCTTTCTCCTGAGCAGGGAGCCATCAAACTTTTATAGGTTATAAAAATCCTACGTAACCCTTTGTAAAAATATATATGGCTAAGGCTATATATACTGCATTTCTCACAGAGATCCAGGAGATTAGGTTTAGATCCTTCTTAATGGAGGATTTTTTAAAATTACCAACATAAACATCAGCATAAAAAGAAAAAAAAACCATTCTAGATTTTAGAAATGAAAATGACATGTTAGGGAAAATGTAGTATAAGAATTGTCTCTTGTTAAATTAAGAAATCAAGCCGGTATTTAAGATTTTCCTTCTCTTAACATTTTGTGAAAGCTGGAGGCCAGCCACAAAGTCCATACATTTATAAGGCATGTTAACCATTCAAGTGCAGAAAGTTCTATGAGAAATTCATAGCCCAATACAATTCAGATGGCATAAATATCTGCATTAATTATACATTTAAAATCTTCTGTTTCTCCTGTACATACAGTGGTTTAAAACATATATAGGGACTCCTGGGTGGCTCAGCAGTTAAATGTGTGCCTTTGGCTCAGGGCATGATCCCAAGGTCCTGGGATTGAGTCCTGCATTGGGGTCCCCATGAGGAACCTGCTTCTGTCTCTGCCTTTCTCTGTGTGTCTCTCATGAATAAATAAATAAAATCTCTTTAAAAAAAACATATATATAACAATGCGTTAAAGATGCCACATCTACAAGTTATCTCCATCTTGGAAAATATAAAAAGCAAGCCTTGAATGGCCCTTCTTTGAACTCCAACCATGAGGGGCTTAGAAATTCACTGGGAAAAGGTCTGAGAGCCATTTCATAAACAAAATACTATATCAAAAAGCCACGTAAGTCCCAGTTGGAGTGGGTATGTGGGAAAAGAGAATAAGGCATAGGAATCATTGTGGGAATACAGACAGTTCTGCAATAATAAACACAAACCATGCAGTGCAGTTCTTTAAATTTATTTGAAAAAATCAGTAGTTTCTTTCTTTAATTATGGAAGAAGAAAAAAGAACACAAAACATCTCAGATTATATCTTCAAACTTAATAGCAACAACTTTTGTGTAGGATGATGAATAAATATTTGTAGAACGGACTTATTTCTGGCCATGATGAAGAAACAGGGACCCAAAATTTACCTTCCTTCCACTAACAACTAGAAAATTAGATAAAACATATGAAACAACTATATTCAGACATTGGACAATAGGTAACTCAAGACTGTATACCCTGAAAGAAGAGAAATAGATGAGATAAAATATTACTTCAGCTTTCACGCTGGAGGTGCATTCCACACCTTGGAGCAGGGAAGAAATCCCAGGCAGGGTCCAGGGGTTTTGCTAAGTTGCAGTGACAGAAATCAGAGTCTGGAAAGGTGTATGTGACTAGAGTTTATAGGGCAGAGTTTCAGAGAGGAAGCTGTACTTACAAGGCACTCTGAGGAACATGTGAAAGTTTACTAAATACTAAGACATGCATGAATAGGATGAAATTCCACACACCAGGAAGAGAGTGACTGGAAAGCTATAAGCCGAACACTTCACGATGCTCACAATGAAGTAAGAGCCATCAAGATCTCACCAGCCAGAGTGGAGAGTTCTTGTTGATCACTCAGGGCATTCAGTAGAGAACCCAGTGGGCCATGCCTTAAGAGTAAGGCTAAAGGGCAGCCCCCATGGCTCAGCGGTTTAGCGCCGCCTTTGGCCAGGGTGTGATCCTGGAGACCCAGGATTGAGTCCCACGTTGGGCTCCCTGCATGGAGCCTGCTTCTGCCTGTGTCTCTGCCTCTCTCTCTCTCTCTCTCTCTCTCTCTCTGTGTGTGTGTGTGTGTGTGTGTGTCTCATGAATAAATAAATTAAATGTTTAAAAAAAAAAGAGTAAGGCTAAAGAATACTTAGAGAAAAGACTATTCCAGACCTACCTTTAGAAGTTTAAAAATAAGCCTCGAAAGGGTCGTATTGAACCAAATTAACTTAGTTATCTCCCAGAACAAAATCCAACATTCTTCAAAGAAACAAAATCTAAACACAACGATGTAATACTCCAAATGCATAGCATACATTCAAAATTACTGGTTATGCCAACAAGCAGAAAAATCCAATGAAAGATTACCTAGTGGAAGTAGAAATAAGAAAATTCGCAGATAAAAACGATATGCATTATTCGAGTATTGAAAGGAAAACATGAACACTGTGAGAGGAAAAACATGATTTTTTAAATAGAGCCTCTAGAAATGAAAAAGATGAGTTCTGAAATGAAATAGTCAATAGTCGCTGACTAGGACTAAGAGCATATTAGACATTGAAAAATAAAAGATTGGTGAACTAGAAGACATGTTAAGTAAACTATTCAAATTAAAGTGGGAGAAAAAGCTAAAGAAAGACTAACAGAAAAAATAAATAGATAAAAATAAAAATAAAAATAAAAAAAAGAAAGACTAACAGAGCCTCAGTGATGCACAAATCTAAGAAATTCAGCAAAACTCGAGCTGGATAAACTAAAAGCACATCACACCAAGACAAAATAGAATATAATTTCTGAAAACTGATAAAAAGAAAACCTTAAAAGGATCCAGAGAAATAGGACATAGTTTAAGTACAGAGATAAGAATACCAGACTTTTCTCATAAGAAACTATGAATGTCAGGGGCACTTGGGTGGCTCAGTAGGTTAAGTATCTGCCTTCGGCTAGGGTCATGATCCTGGGGTCCTGGGATCGAGCTCCTGCTGAGCAGGGAGCCTGCTTCTCCCTCTGCCCCTCCCCATTCCCTCACGCTCGTGCTCTCTTTCTGTCACTCTCTCAAATAAATAAAATATTTTTTTAAAAAGAAACTTAGAAAGCCAGAATTAAAAGAGAGAAATCTTCAAAGTACCATAAAACGAAACTGTCAACCGATATACAGGAAAAATATCTTTCAAAAAATGAAAGTAAATGAAGACTTTCTCAGACAAATAAAAAATTGAGAGAATTCATTACTAGCAATCATTTACTACAAGAAAAGTTCTAAAAATGCTTCAGATGGAAGGAAAATGATACAAGTTAGAAATGTGATTATATCCAAATGACTGAAAAGCATTAAAATAATAAATATGAAGGTATATATGAAGACTTTTTATTCCTTTTAAAAGATAATTAACTTCATAGCAAAATTAATAACAAAGTATTGTGGCTTTTTTGCTTTGTTTTGTTTTTAAAGAAGGAGGGGGGATGCAGAAGGAGAGGAGGAAAGACAATCCCAAGCAGGTTCCACACCCAGTGCAGAGCCTGATGCAAGGCTCAATCTCACAATCCTGAGATCTCACAAAGCTGAGATCAAGAGTCAGACACTCAACTGACTGAGCTACACAGGTGCCCCTGTATTGAGGTATTTATAAAATATATAGAGATAAAACTAATGCCAAAAATAGTATAAGGATGGGAGGGAGTACATAGAAGTATAAGATAAGATTCTTACATCATACACAAAGGAATAGAGAGTTCAATGGAATAAAGTAATGTCCAGACATAGACTAACAATTTTAGGGTTAATTAATTCTCTATCAAAGTACCAAGATATTAATGGAGAAAGTATAGTTTCTTCAACAAATGGTGGTGGAAGACTGGACATCTATATGCCAAGAACAAATAACCCTATGCCATTATCTCTCACCATACACAAATATAACTTGAAATGGATCTGAGAACTTAAGGAGCTAAAACTAAAAGACTTCTAGAGGTAAACTGGGGAAAAATCTTTATGAATTTGAGGTATGCAAAGATTTCTTTGAAAGAATGTAAAAAACACGAATCATAAAAGAAAAAAATTCATAGGTTGGAATTCATCAAACTTTTAAAAAGTCTTCTCCTTTAAAGATAACTTTAAAAAAATAAAAAGGCAAGCCACAGGCTGGGAGAAATATAATATATTCAAAGACTTAGGAAAAAAATAAAAGACTTAGGAACGCCTGGGTGGCTCAGTGGTTGAGCTTCTGCCTTGGACTCAGGGCGTGATTCCGGGATCCGGGATCAAGTCCCGCATTGGGCTCCCTGCGAGGAGCCTGCATCTCCCTCTGTCTATGTCTCTGCCTCTCTCTGTGTCTCTCATGAATAAATAAATTAATCTTTAAAAACACAAAAACAAAGACTTTTATCCAGAATATGTGAAGAAGTCTCACAGTCAATAATCAGAATACTTAATTTAAAAATGGGTCAATGGGCACCTGGCTCGCTTCGTTGGTTAAGTAAGCATCTGTCTTGGGCTCGGGTCATGACCCCAGGACCCTGGGATAGCAGAAAGCCTGCTTCTCCCTCTCCCTCTGCCCCTTTGCCTTCACTCCATACACCCTTCCCAACTCATACTCTCTCTGACAAATAAATAGATAAAATATTCTTTAAAAATTGGATCAAAAATTTGGAATAGACACTTCACAACTTAAGACACTAAAAGGACAAAAAGGACATGAAAAAAATGTGCATCATAATTAGTCATCAGTGAAATGCAAATGAAACCACAATGAGATATCACTATACATCCACTAAAATGGCTAAAATGTAAAATACTGACCACATCAGGTTAGTTAACAAGGATGTTGAGCAACTGGAACTTTCATACATTGCTGATGGAAGTGTAAATTAGCGAAATCATTTCTGGAAAACAATCTGACAATTTCTTATTAAACATACACTTACCATACAATCATGACATTTCATTCTGGGCATCCACCCCAGAGAAATGAAAACACATGCCCCTAGATTTGTCCATAGCAGCTTTTTAAATAACAGCCAAAAAATGGAAACAAGCCAAATGCTCACTAGCAGGTGAATAAAAACATTGTGATACATCCATAAAATAGAATACTATTCAATGATAAAATATGACAAACTACTAATACAAATAGTAATGGGGGAAATCTCAAAATCATTAAAGGAGATAGAAGAAAACAGACACTAAGGGCTACATGTATGATTTCACTGATATGAAACTCTAAAAAAGATAAATCTAGCCTATTGGAATAAAAATATTAGTGACTAGTTGGGGACTATGGTTGGTGCTGAGAATTGACTGGGAAGGGGTATAAGGGACAGGGCGATAGAACTGTTCTATATCTAGATTGTGGTAGCAAATATATGGACATACTATGTAATTATATACTATATCAAGACATACACTTTAAAAATATATATGTTACACTAATAATGAAGCAGCAGAAAGAGAAATTAAGAAAACAATTCCATTTATGATTGTACCAAAAATAATAAAATACCTAGGAATAAACTTAATCAAGGAGGTGAAAGATTTGTACACTGAAAAGTATAAAACTCTAATTAAAGAAATTGAAGATGACACAAATGGGAAACTATTCCTTGCTTATGTATTAGAACAAGATATTGTTAAAATGTCCTTAATACTCAAAGCAGTCTACACATTTAATGCAACCCCTATTAAAACACCAACAGCATTTTTCGCAGAACTAAAACAAACAGTCCTAAAATTTAATGGAAGCACAAAAGAACCTGAATAGCCAAAGCAATCTTGAAAAAGAAAAACAAAGCTGCAAGTACCACAATTCCAGATTTCAAATTATACTACAAAGCTGTAGTAATCAATACAGTATGGTACTGGCACAAAAAAAAAAAAAAAAAACCCCCAAAAAAAGCAGACACACAGATCAATAGAACAGAATATAGATCCCAGAAATAAACCCAGTTATATGGTCAATTCATTTTCCACAAAGGAGGCAAGAATAGGCAATGGAAAAGAGACAGTCTCTTCAACAAATGGTGTTGGGAAAACTGAGCCACTTTCTTACACCATACAAAAAAAAATTTTTTTTTTAATTGATTAAAGACCTAAGTGTGAGACCTGAAACCATAAAAATCCTAGAAGAGAGCACAGGCAGTAATTTCTCTGAAACTGACTGTAGCAACTTTTTTCTAGATATGTCTCCTGAGGCAAGGAAAATAAAAGCAAAAATAAACTACTGGGACTGCATCAAAATAAAAAGCTTCTGTACAACAAAAGAAAGAATCAACAAAACTAAAAGGCAAACTACTGAATGGGCAAAGATATTTGCAAATCGGCATATCTGATAAAGGGTTGCCTTTATATCCAAAATATATAAAGAAATTATAAAACTCAACACCTCCCAAAACAATCCAATTAAAAATGGGCAGAAGACATGGACAGAAGAAGAACAAAGAAGACATCCAGGTGGCCAACAGATACATGAAAAGATGCTCAACATCACTCATCATCAGGGAAATACAAATCAAAACTCCAATGAGGTATCAACTCACACCTGTCAGAAGAGCTAAAATCAAAGCCACAAGAAACAACAAGTGTTGGTGAGGATGTAGAAAAAAGGAACCCTCTTGCACTGTTGGTGGGATTGCAAATTGGTATAGCCATTGTGGAGAACTATATGGAGGCTCCTCAAAAAGTTAAAAATAGAAGTATTCTATGATCCAGCAATTGCACTACTAGGTATCTACTAAAAGGATACAAAAACACTATTTCAAAGTGATCTATATCTATATCTATATAGATATATCATGGGATATTACTCAGCCATAAAAAAGAATGAAATCTTGTCCTTTGCAATGACATGGACGGAGCTAGAGAGTATTATGTTAAGTGAAACAAGGCAGAGAAACCCAAATACCATATGATTTCACTCATATGTGGAATTTAAAAAACAAAACAAGTGAACAAAGGAAAAAGAGAGAGAAAGAAACCAAGAAACAGATTCTTAACTATAAAGAACAAACTGATGGTAACCAGAGGGGAGGTGGGTGAGGAGGTTAGTGAAATAGGTGATGGGGATTAAGGAGTGCACTTGCGATGAGCACTGGGTGATGTGAGGAATTGTTAAATCACTATATTGTACACCTGAAACTAATACAGTACCATATGCTAACTACACTGGAATTAAAATTTTAAAAATTTTATGGTGTATATTTTATTGTATATAAATAATACCTAAAGTTTTTTTTAATTTTCAGCATTTGCCTGATATTATGAACTGCAATATGTCCTCCAAAATTCTTTTTTTTTTTTTAAAGATTTTATTTATTTATTCATGAGAGACACTGAGAGAGAGAGGCAGAGACACAGGCAGAAGGAGAAGAAGCAGGCTCCATGCAGGGAGCCAGATGCAGGACTCGATCCCGGATCAGGCCCTGGGCTGAAGGCGGCGCTAAACCGCTGAGCCTCCCAGGCTGCCCAAAATTCTTAAGTTGTAGCCTTAACCTCCAATGTGGCTGTATTTGGAAATAGGACTTTTAGGGAGGTGATTAAGGCTAAATGTGGCCATAAGGGCCCAATAGTACTGGTGTTCTTATAAAAAGAGGAACCCCCCCCCCATATAGTTTTTCACAATGGCTGCACCAATTTGCATTCCTACCAACAGTGCAAGAGGGTTCCTTTTCTCCTCATCCTCACCAACACTAGTTGTTTCTTGCGGTCTTGAGCACACAGAGAAGATACCATGTGAGGACACAGCGAGAAGGCAGCCATTCACAAGTCATGAAAAGCAGTCTCACAGAAACCAACCCTAAAGTCACCTTGATCTGGGGCTTCTAGCTTTCAGAAATGTGAGAAAGTAAATATCTGTGTTCTAGCCACCCAGCCTGCAATATTTTGTTACAGCAGCCCGAGTAACACACCTGAGCATCAAGCATAAGACAATAATTAAACTCATCATTCCTTGCTAATCATATTATTCTTAGGACTGTTATATCTTCCGCTCACTGAAGCTTTTCTAAAATACATATTGAGAGATCAGCAGTTGCTTTAATTCCGTAAAAGGTCTTCACCAACAGGTAGCCAACATATCAGAGAGCTGGTTTATGTGTTAGACCTGAAGTGATGATGGGAACACAACTTTCAGGCCTGTAAGAGCAACCATTAAAACCAGACAGACATTTTTGGAGCCAAGCAAGAGGAGACAGACTGTAGGAGCATCTCGGTCACATCCCAGTTGTGTGTCAGATCTGATACTAGTGAAAGAATTGCTTTCTCTTGGCTTTTTGTTGAGCCTCACTTGGCACTGGCACAAAAACCATAAATTGTGGGCTTCTCTCTTTTTTTTTTCTCTACCATCTCATTTATTAAATGAATTTCTGAAACCAGTGATTCCATTGGTTCTCATCTTTCCACTGATCATGGTTCAGTTATCGAGAGCAATAATTTTTAGCTGACAAACTATGATCCATCCTTCTCCTTTAAAACTATCTTAGGGGAATTCAAATCTGGTTATAAAGAAAGGCTTCTAAGGGGGAGGTGAGCCTTTATTCTGACCTTGGCTTATTGAGAAGAGCCGTCACAATCAATGCCTAGCCTCGTATCTCACTTGAAGGCTCTCTCTTCCAGGAAAACCAAGGGCAAGAACTTATCCAGACCATGGTCACTCTTAATATCAGCCCCAATCATCAGAGTTGAATTCATGAAAAATTCATTAGAATACAAAAGGACAGGGGCCAGGAAGCAAAGACTAAAGACTTATGACAAAAACTGACACCATGTTAGTGGTGCAAGGGGTCTAAGGGATATCCTAAAGTTATCTTAGAGTCTTTCTCACTCCATCTCCTATCTGTCTGCAAATCTTGTTAATTTTATTTAAAACTTAATTCAGAATCTGACCATCATTCCCCATCTTCACTGCTATCATGTAGGTCTGAGCCACCACATCTCTCACCTGGATATTGTGATGCCTCCTAGCAGGTGCCTTAGCTTCATCCTGACTCCCCTCGGGCTCTTCTCAGTGAGGCAGTGGTTTGGGGGATCCCCCACCACCACCAGTTGAAGTCAGATTCCATCACTCCCCTCTCGCTAGGTCTTTATAGCAGGTCTCAAATGTCAGGCCTCCATGACATGGCTGGCCTCGGTCTCTACTGCCATCCCCTTGCTCATGCCCTCCTTGCCACACTGGCCTTCTTGCTGCACCTTGATCTCTTGAACATGCAGGGTCTTTGCATCTGCTATTCCTCCTGCTTGGAATGTGCTTTTTAACTAGCCACATGGCTTCCTTCGGGCCTCAGCTCAAATGTTCCCTTTCCCAGGGAAGCCTTCTCTGACCACCTGATTTAGCAAAGAAGCATTCCCTGTCCCATCCTGGGGAGTCCGTATCGCCCTTTCCTGCTTTACCTTTCTCCCTATCTTTCCCTAGTTTCTCCCTAGGGTGCTTTCTCCCTAGCACAGATGGTCAGCTGACCTTCTTTCTCTCTAATTCTCATTCTTTACCTTCTCCCCACACCAGAAAGTAAGTTCCAAGAAGAGAAAACTGTCTGGCACATGTTGGATGCTCAGTTGTTGCGCGAGCAATGGAAACCTGCCCCTCCTACAGAGGAGAAGTTACAGGGAAGAAGTGACCACCCTGGCAGTCTGCATCCTCCCCTGCTGCTCACAGCTCTTACCGACCTCCAGATCCTGCATGGACAGAGACAGAGAAAAGGCCTGCAACCAAGCATGTGCCCCTACACACAGGGCTTGGGGAAGGAACAGGAGGGCTAGCTACAGCTGGACCAGGTTAGAGAGAACATGTAGGTCTGTGAGGCAGGTAGGGGCCCATGATGCAGTGGTCTCTGAGCACCCCATCCCTCCTCCTGAGAGCTACGCTCTCCACCGGCGCTTCTCACCAGTGGACTGACCAGACTGGTCCAGCATGACAAGATATTGATTCTCTCAGCCCTCATTTCACCAAACTGAGACATCTGTGATTACACAAAACATCATCACTTTGCATGCCACTAAGAAAAACATGCTGCCCGTTAAACTATGACATGATGGTCTAATGACAGTACTAGAAGATACAGTTGTTCCCACTAGCCTCTCACAGTTTTGAATGTCTTCATCTATACTGATGGATTAGGTCATTTCTCCTGCCTTTAGTTTAGTTATTTGACACATGATAGGTAATCCTTCGGCACATGTCTCAATAACAAAGCATAAATCTAGCTTTCTGTACTTGGGGTTATCTTTTCTTTACTGAACACCCTTGGCTGCTACTTTACAAAAACAAACAAAACAAAGCTGAAACTGCATCATCCTCCAATGACAAACATTTGCTTTATCAATATCAAATTTATACCCCATTCTCTATTTCCTTGACTACCTGTGTAGCTGTGTAAACAGTAACTTTTTGTTTCAGTGCTGAATCACAGTGTAACCTTTTTGAAGTCATCTTAATCAGCAATTAAACTCAACCTGTGGATTATCAACAATCCACCCACCTGAACCGAAAAGTTGAAAATATCAGAAGTTAAAACTGAGTAAATACATCTGCAGGTGATGACAAGCACATCACAACTGTTGCCCGGCCCACAGCAATTTAGAAGGTGCTAAGACTCCCACCCCCACCCCCCAGGGATGGCGATCACAGACTCAGACTGCTAATTGACACACAGGGCTTCAGAACAGGAAATACAGGGAGACAGTGTCTGCTACCTCATGGCAAGGCTGGCAGCTACCCCCGATGCAGAGTCTTGGCCTCCATGCACCACGTGGGGAATGCACACGCTGGCTAGGAAGAGTGCGTGGCTCACCTTGCCCCAGAAAAGCCACTGTCCTGGTCTCCTACTGGCTTGTGTACTGCTTCAGGCCTGCGGGCCCAGAGCCCACGACGGCTCCAGGCTCTCCCACCCCTGGTGTAGGCCCAGGAATCTAGAGTTTCCCAATAATCAATACAGATCATCCACCCCAGCAGTAGAGCAATCCACGCTTATCATAACTCCTAATGTTTCCAAGGGAAAGATGCTGTCAGAAGGAAAGTCGGCAACTGTCCTTCCAGGCCCGTCACTGGGCAAAGGTTCCAGGCCTGGCTCTCAGGCACTGACAGAAAGACACCCCCTGATTCTGGGGCCAGTAGAATGGGAAAGGGAACGTCTCAGAAAAACCAAAGTGCTGCTTTTACATACTGCTTTAACAGTTTGAGGCAACTAGGGGAGAATTGCCTCGACAGAAATGGGGAGAATAAAGGGCGACTTAAGGGGATAGTCCCTCGTGTTCCCTTTCAGTTCACAGATCTAACTGTGAACCTGTGTGACCTAAACGAGTGTGAGCTATTGGGAGGTTTACGGTGCTCACATGATCACTCTCCTCCCGAGGCACACATGCCTCCCTGGAAGCCCCAGAGCTCAAGCAGCAGGCCTCTGGCTTGTCTGTGCCCTGAGGGTGCAGTCGGAGACATCACACGGTGCCTGAAGGGCTCCAGAAACCCCTGAAGTCGCACAGAATAGAGGCCATCACTTTGACCCCCTGGTATGTGCCACACACTCACATATTTTAGCTCACTAGTTCCCCCGCTAACCCTATAAGTACTATTCTTCCCATTTTACAGACGAGGGAACATTGCTGGTAAGGGGCAGGCTGGGATTAGGGCTCAGGCAGCCGGCTTCAGGATTCAGGCTTTCAACCACCGTGCTCATCACCCACAGCCACTGTCTCACGTTAAATCCAATGTCACTAGCAAAAGCTTACTTGATGCAAGTAATCACACGGGGTCACTTTAAAACAATGCCCAGGGAATTCAGAAAAACAACACTTTGGGTTGGTCAGTAGGCGAGGATGAGAAGTGGAGAGACAGGTGGCTCTGTGATGTGGCTTCAGAAACACTCCGGCCTCCTCAAGCAAAAACAGGGTGACTGCACCTCAGAATGGGCCACAGTGACCAAGACAGTGGATTATGGGCTGACTTGTTTCCCCATAGGTTGAATTATGTTGAATTTCTAGTGCCCCTCCCCCACCACAGAACGTAACCATATTTGGATGGGCCTTTAGAGATCATCAACATTAACCCAGTTTATTAGGCTGGATCCCAATACAGAACATTTATGCTCTTACAAAAAGAAATTCTGGGGCGTGCCACTTGATTAAGCATTGGATGCTTGATTTCGGCTCAGGTCAGGGTCTCAGGGTGGTGAGATCAAGCCCTACTTAAGTCCTGTGCTTAGTGGGAGAGCGCTTGAGATTCTCTGTCTTCTCTCCCTCTGCCCCTCCCCCTGCGCACATGCACCTGCTTGATCTCTCTACCTTCCTCTCTCAAATGAATAAATCTTTTAAAAAAAGTTTTTTTAAGAGATTGTGACACAGACAAACAGAAGATCAAGTGAAGATGCAGGGAAAAAATGGTGAAGGGGAGCAGAATGCGCTACCCCAAAATATGCCTCTTTAGCATAAGGATTATTTTGAGCGGATTATTTCTTAAGGAACTGCAAGACACAAAAGAAGGTCTGAAAACAGAGTAGCAGTTAGCCTTTTGTACGGGGAATTTACATGAGAAAGGGATCTTGTACCAGGAAGAAAGCTACTACTGGAGAGAACTTTCCTCTGAAAGACTTATGGGCAGGGCAACCTTTGTTTACCAAACAACCACCTTTCTTACCTTCCCTTGAATTGCCTTTTCCCCTTGGAAACCCCAGACTCCTTTCCCTTTCCTTAAACTCAGGATACTATATAAGCTGCAATCACGTGGCCACCTTTTGACAAGTCTCTTTGTGGGGCCCCGGGTTGTGCGTAAGTATGTGTACATGATTAAAAACGGGTTTTTCTACTGTAGATCTGTTTTTTTACTTCAGGGGGCAGGGTCTCAGCCAAGAACCTAAAAAGACAGAGGGAAAATTATTTTCCTCCTCTACGGTGGCCACCTACAAGCCAAGGAGAGAGACCCTCAGAAGAAATCAACCCTGCTGACATCTTGATGTAGGTCTTGTGGCCTCCGGAACTGTAAGAAAATTAATTTCTGTTGTTTAAGCCACCCAGCCTGTGGTACTTTGTCATGACAGCTCTAGCAAACTAATACACAACGCTAGGTATTTATCATACCCTTTCCTCTTTCTGGACATAGGAAAACATTTTCTACCCTCCCTCCATTGGGGTGAGGTCCCTGTGACTCGTGACCAAAGGACCATAAATAAAAGAAAAACGCTTCATTCTTGGGCTGAGGCCCTTAACGGCAGGTGTTAATTACTCATGGTCCTTCTCCTCCTCTATTGCCCTGGGACCAGGAAGACAGTATGTTCTAGATAACGCAGTTATCAGATGACAAAGCTCCTGTCGGCGTGGCTCCCTCAGTGACTATGTGGGGCAGAGCACTCTGTTAACCTGCTTTGGTCATATAATATAAGAAATAAATAAACTTTTTTTTTAAGCCACCGAGGTTTCAGGGTTAACTTGTGACTGCAGCATAGGCTAGCTTCCCCTCACCTCATACAGCCTCAGAAAAGACAGACTACCAAAAACATGAGGACTTCATGTGCCATTAGGTGAAACCATATTACATTTTTGTTTTTGTAGGTAAAAATGCTCACATATGTATAATTTCATTTGTTCAACCTCTAATTGCACATATTTGCATAAACAACCTTAGAACCAACAAGTTGTAACCACCTCTAGTTTACAAATAATACAGGTGAGGCCCATTCAGATTCCTGGCTCACCAAAGCCCAGAAACATGTTAGCGGAAGAACTGGACTCCAAACCAAAAATTATATTTCTTTTTGTGAAGGCAAGTTGGCAATATCTATCAAAAAGTACTTATCAAATGGTAAGCATGCTCTTTCACCTAGCAATTCTCCCGCTAGGAATTTACTGACCAGAAATATCTGTACAAATGAGCAGAAATATTTAAATAAGAAGATACACTATGCTAGCAATATGTATGATTGTGAAAATACAGAAATAATCTAAGTGCCCACTTAACGGGAACTGGTTAAATAAATTATGGTTCATCCATAATCTCAAATCTACATAGTTAAAAAAGTTCACATGTAAAAAAAAAAGTTCACATGTTTGGTCCACATGACAAAATACCCAAATCATATTATATAGAAGCATCCTGATAAAAAGTAGGGAAAAAGAATAAATCAGCCCTCATGAAAGGTCTCTTAATCTCCATGCACTGAGGTGTATCTAGTACCTGACATTTGGTAGACACTTTTTGCCCTCCCAACCCTCTCTTGCATTTTGCTTGAATCATTGTAAATAAACCCAAGTAGGTGATCCAACTCTACTACCTACCAGCTGTAGGATCTCAGGCCAGAAGTTCCCACTCTCACACCTATAAAAACTGAAAGAAATAATAGAGCTTCCTTCCAAAGGTGTTGATAAGATTACATTAGACCATGTACATCAGGTGCTTAGAAGGATGCCTGGCCCATAGTAAGTGCTTAGCAGATATTTACCATTATGGTCATGGTAATGAAGATGCTAGTCATCTCTCGAACCGGAAGAAACAAGGTTTCTTGCAGTTTGTGTTGTATCTGCTTATGCTTTCTTTTACCTCTTTAAAAATATATATATATAGTAAGAAAACATAATAAGTCATTCTGCTCATTTCCCTTCCTGAAATTAAATAAAAAGACAAACTTTTTAAAGCAGTGCTTATCCCAATAAACTTTAGCAACGTTAGGTGTTCTAATATTTAATGTGGCTTCTAAAGACAATTTCATTATTTCATTACCAAACCGATAAACTGCTTTTCTGAGGAATTAATAACAATAGAGTCATCCCCAGGTAAATAAAGTGTTTATCAGGGTTAACGTAAAGTACCTGCACTAGATGTGCAGCACACCTGCCCTCTTCTGCTGAGGGATCAGCTTGGGGTTTCTCCTCCTCTGGTTTCTGAAACACTGTACTGACAGCAAGGGTCTTTCAAATGCACAGAAAGGGCCTTCCACGTGACCACACTCTAACTTAAACGGGACTTTCTATTTGAAGTCCTACCCAGTGCATTGTAAGTATTAACCAACCGGGCTTATCTCCACAGACCTTAAGCCTAAGAGACTTGTGTGCCTCTATAAACAGACTGCAATTAAAATTCCATTCACCCACGATTCACCCACCATTCTGATCCAGTACCTCTTCAGTCCCTGGATGCTCTGGGAACCAAGTCTAAAGCAGGATGCAAAGCACTAGTGAGCATTTGTAGGCTAAGCTTGGCATCTTGCTGCTACAGTGGGCCCCAGGATTAAAGCTTCTTTCTGAGCTTATTGTAGGGGCTGAGTCCCGGCTTTTGCGGAGCTTCCCCAAGGTTTCACAGCTGGTCAGTGTCACCCTAAGGCTGGAACCCAGGACTGGCTTCCCAGTGAATGCTCTCTCCACTGCTGCCGGGTTATCATTCTCCCGTTTCTGCTTCTTGGAAAACCGAGCAAAGTTAAAATAGCTCATTGGAGGTCAGAGGGGCAGGTGATGAATCTCAGGTAATGACATCCCGGAGGGCGAGTCCTCAGCCTCCCCGCCTCCACCGGCCTGTGTCGATGTTTTGGTCGGGGAGACCAAACAGTGTGTCTTGGTGTCTCGGGTGTCTTGACACCCGCCTAGAGTGTCTCTTCTAGGCTGGTACCGGGCGTGTAGCTTCAGGTTGTGCCACCCGCGGCCCGCGGGGCCGGCGCCCACGCCTCGGGGCGGCCGCAGCAGGTGCCGCGGGGGTGCCTCCCCCGCAACCCGCCCGCCCTCGCCCGCCGGCTGCCCGGCGGCCTTTCTTCCTGGGGTTGGCGACTTGGCCGCGGGGACCGGCGTCAAACTGAACCAGCTGGGCCAATTCTGAAGCCGAAAGGACGAGCGGGGCTGGTCGTGGGGTACCTGCGGGCGCCCACCCGCCCATCTCCTGCACCAGCCGGGCCGCGCCTCCTCGGTCCTGGCGACGGGGCGCACTGGGGGGCACCTGGCGCCCGCGGTGGCCCCGGCTCGGAGCGGCTCCCCCGCCTGCGGACGCCTCCCACCCGCCCCCTCCTACGCCCGGCGCGGGCGCAGTCCTGGCACCCACGGCCCGTCCCCCCCACCGGAGGCGGGCGCTTTGAAGCTCAGGCGCGCTGTGCGTGGCCGCGGGCACCGTCCCGGAGCCGCCGCGCTGTGACAGCGGGCGCCCCGCGTCGCGGAGGCCGGGGCGCCGCGGGAGGGCGCGGGGGCTTCTTGCGCAGGACGCCCTGCCTTGCTCCCGGTGGCCGGGCTACTGGGGGGTGGCTTCCCGGGGGACAGGGACGCGGGGCTCTGGGGGTGCCGCAGGGGCGGGGGGCGCGGGGGTCTGGGGGTGCAGCAGGGGCGGGGGGCGTGGGGGGCACAGAGGGCTCGAGGTGCAGCAGGGGCGGGAGGCTCGGGGTGCAGCAGGGGCAGGGGGCGCGGGGGGCACAGGGAGCTCGGGGTGCAGCAGGGGCAGGGGGCGCGGGGGGCACAGGGGGCTCGGGGTGCAGCAGGGGCGGGGGGCTCGGGGTGCAGCAGGGGCGGGAGGCTCGGGGTGCAGCAGGGGCAGGGGGTGCGGGGTGGCACAGGCGGCTGGGAGTGCAGCAGGGGCGGGGGGCGCGGGGGGCTGGGGTGCCGCAGGGGCGGGGGGCGCGGGGGCCTGGGGGTGCCGCAGGGGCGGGAGGCTCGGGGTGCAGCAGGGGCAGGGGGCACGGGGGGCTCGGGGTGCAGCAGGGGCGGGGGGCGCGGCGGCCGGCGGTGCTGCGGGCGGGCCCCCGGGAGGCCGGGAATGGGGCGGGGGCGCGCGAGGGGCTCACCTGGCGGGCGCCCGGCGGGCAGCGCGTGTGCTCCATGCAGGCGGCGGGCACGGCTGCCGCCCCGCCCCGCGCCCCGCGGCCCTTGAGGGTCTGGCGGTCCCGGGGCCTCGGCCGGCGCCTGAGCCTCTTAGAGCCCGCGCTCCCCGGGCGCGCCCCGGGCGGGCGGGTGCCTGGGTCCTAGCGCCCTCCCGGGGGCGGAGCCCCGACTGCGAGCCGGCCTGGCGCCCCCCATAACTGGCCGGCGCCCGGCCCGAGGGCAGTGGACGCTCGCGCAGCACCGCCGGGCGCTGCCGGAGACCGGGGCTCCCACAGCCCGTTCTCTCCCGCTCGCGCCCGCCAGGAAAACACTGAAGAAGCCGACTTGCCTCATTCTGCACCAAATTCGTGTATGGTGCGATTTTAAAGAGATTCTAAGATCAGAGACCTTAGCATTATTAACACGCCCAACGTAGCATAAAGAAATGAATCGGGACACCGGGCGCGCCCAGCGCTGCAGCACCTGCCCGCCTGCGGCCCAGGGGCACCCTGGGGCCGGGGTCCAGTCCGCGTTGGGCTCCCCGCCTGGAGCCCGCCTCTCCCTCTGCCTGGCTCTCTGCCTCTCTCGGTGTCTCTCATGAATAAATCAATAAAAATAAATAAATAAATAAAATATGATTCGCCCTCAAAGTGAAGAACTCCTGTATTCAAATGAATATCTAAACGACACCCTGTTACGTCTGTGCTGGGGGGCCGGAGGGCGGGTAGGATGATCCCTCAGTCGTAGTTACTGCAGACAGTTCACCAGCAGTGGATCAAACGTGGACCAAGCCAAAGGTGCTGCCCCCCTTCTGCCCCCCCAGCCCCCCCCCAATCTGTTTGAAGAGCTGGAATCAAAGGTCTGGGCAGATACTACTATGAAGCTTGCAGGCATTTTTAAAAAGCAATTAATTGTACCTACTTTAATGCTCCAGCTGTAAATAAGCCTGGCTTCTTGCTTGCGGTTATGATCACACCTGCCCCATACCTAGCAACTTCAGGGTGGAGGGATTTCTAACAAAGACCTAGAGAGCACCTTCCCTTTCTCGGCTGCCCACAGGGCTGAGTCAGTCCAGTTAAAACCAAGATCAACAACAGCAATCTCTTCCGGCTGACTTTCTCATCCAGAGAGGCTGATGAGATTTCTAATGCCAGAAAAGGAAAACAAATTGTATGAAACTAGTCCATAGGACATGGGGACACAGAAAGACAAACATTATTGTTTTGGAGTTAGCCATAATCTATAAAGGCCAACAATAAGGCATGACAGCGGTATGAATATAGCTTTTATAGTCTTTTTCTAAGGAGCTCAAAGTGTTTTCCCTCAAAAGCACTCCTCTCTGTGTGGAGTCTAACAGTTTTCCCCAACTCCTGGTGTTCATACCTTTATGGAATACCCTCTCCTTGAGTGAGGGGGAAGCCCTGTGACTTGCTTCCCATCCGGAGCAAATGGTGACAGGATGTCACTTCAGTGCTTATATTAAATAGCCCTGCTGGGACACTGTCTCTTGCTGGCTTTGATAGAGCGAAGAGCCACGTTGAGGAGGCCCATGTGGCAAGGAACTGAGAGTACCTCTGGCCAAGAGCCAGTAAGAAACTGAGGCCCTTAGTCCAACAGACTAAAAGGAACTAAGTCTTGGCAACCACCAAGAGAGTTTGAAAGAGAACTCTTCCCTAGTCAAACAGTGAGATGAGACTACGGCCTCGGCGAACACAGGGGACCCAGTGAAGCCATGCTCAGACTTCTGACAGAAACTGAGACGTGTGCTGTTTGAAGCCAGTAAATCTGTGGTAACATGTTATGCACAATAGCAAAACTAACACACTTCCTCCTTCCACAGATGAAAAAGTGAGGCAAAAGGGGAGGCGAAAGGTAGAAGGGCTAAGGTCATTTAAATTGGCAGTGAAGTCCATCATTATGTCATACTCATCTCCTTTTCCAGCCCTGTCCAGACAAGGAAAAGCAAAACAGCAAAGACCTCAAGAGGTGAAAGAGCAATTTCAGACTGAGATGGGGGTAGAGCAACAGAAGAACCTGAAGAAAGTCTGAGGCAAAAAATAACCCAGCAGGTAAAAAGATGCTTTGAAAAACTCAAGGTAAATTGACCCAAGCAAAAAATACACATTTTCAGAAAGAAAAGGAAATAAATTAAAAGAAAAACAGGAATGAAGAAAACTAATAACAAAGAGACAATGAAGAAAAAGCAAAGACACTAACTCATCTGAATCTCTTTCTAATTATTTATTAAAGAAAAACAAAAACCATATTTTCCCCTGTGAATGTGGGGATTTTCCAGAAGAGCTGCTCAAGAAGTCCTAGCAGGCTCTCTGCATATAGCACATGCCTGAGCCGGCAGGTTGTCTACAGTTCCCAAAATATTGCATAAAATAAGATGGCATCTCAAAAGTATCAGCCAGAGTTTGGAGGGCTTGCACCCATTTGTTGGATTTTAAGCATCTTTGGATGCCTAATGTTTCAAGGTTTCCTATCCCACCCTGGCTGCACAATCGAACCCGACACTTAACCCCTGGACATTTCTTGTCATGTACCTTTAAGGGAATTACGGTGTGGTGTATGATTTTCAAAGAAAAGGAGAAGAGGAGGGAGAAGGGAGGAAGAAAAAGAAAGAAGTTAGGAGAAGGAGAGGGAAAGGACAGGAGGCAGAAAAAGCAGGAAGTGGAACTGCAACAAAGGGAAGGAAAGAAAGAAGAAAGAGAAGAAAAGCGAGGAAAAAAAAAAAAAAAGAAGGGAAGAAACCAGAGGCACAGAGTTCGAGTCTAGCAGGATTAGGGTCCTTTGAACATGTCACCGGTCATTCAAGACTGAAGATAATGTTGCTGACAAGCTGGTGCTCGTGTAATTGCCACAGTATGAAAGATCAGGACAATCAGGTGCTACCAGTGTTTGATAATTTCTGAAGATATTAAGTCTATCGCTTCATGATCATCAACGTCATTGGCAGCCCATGTATTAAACTCCTTTTGTAATTCTCCCATCTAATTGGCATAGCATCATCCCATTACCCCTCCCTATCCTGAACCAAGGGAATACATAAATAGTATGTAACTGTCCTCCTGACAACAGAGGAACAGACTCCGAGAGGCCACAAGTGTCACTAACATCTGTGGCCTCCCTCCTTCACTAGTAGTTTCACCCCAGTTTTTCCTAATAATATTGCAACCTCAGATACAATCAACCAAAGCTCCTCTTAGGGAACCAAACACAGCTCCTACAGATTTTGAGTCCATACATTTTCCAGCCTGGATCCCTCCCCTCAGGATAGCTCAAGACAAAAAGAGAAGGAAAAGCGAGTTATCATAGGAATGGGTGCTAGCCCCGTGGCCTGGAATTACAAATTTGCAAAGAGGAAATGTGGACTGGGAAGTTCAGTGTTATCAATAAAATATCTCTTCATATTATTTATTAGCAGGAAGTCATAAGCATTAATGATGAGAGCCTTGCCCTTGTATCTGAAGAGAGGACACAGCGTCAAGTGGCTGCCATACATTCCTTTAAGTGTGTTTGAGAGCTGAACCTCTCCCACTCTTCACTGATACTTACACTACACCCAATATACCTATCAATCGATCAAGGGATTTCTAAATAGAAGCAAATTTGCTCAATTTCATAGTTGGCCCTTGAAAAACACAGGTTTGAACTGCCGGGTTCCACTTACACATAGATTTTTTATCACTAAGTACAGTACAGTATACTATGAATGTGTTTTCTCTTCCTTATTATTTTCTTAACACTGCCTTTTCTCTAGCTTACTTTATTGTAAGAATACAGTATATAATACATAACAGACAAAATTTGTGTTGACCAACTATTTATGTTATCAGCAAGGCTTCTGGTCAACAGTAGGCCATTAGTCACTAAGTTTTTGGGGGTTGAGAAGACTAAGAGGAATACAGAGGTAATATAACAATCCAGAAGGAGCTAAGGAGAGCCTAAAGAAGAGCACTGGCCTTAGGAATGGAGGGGAGGGGGAGAACAAGAAAGATACTTGGGAATGGAATAGGACTTGGTAATGGATGAACTGTGAATGGGTGACTCCTGGAAGCAGTACCTCTCGCTAAGACAGGTGCTGCGAGGTGAGTGCAAGCACCTCAAGTGAGCAGTTTGAATCTGTTAGGTCTGAGGACGTGGAACACACAGGAAGATGTCTAGTTGATAAGAGGAAACAGGTCTGCAGGTGGTGGGAAATATTTGGGTTGGAGCTACAAACCCAGCCATCATCAATACACAGATATGAGAAGAAGCACTCAGCAAGAGAGTTAAGGATCCAGCCTCGAGGAGCTTCAAGAGGTGAACACTGAGAGGATTGGAGAAGGAGACTCCAGCAGATGGCAAGTAAGATAACCTGCCCTCTAGCTAGAGGTTGATTCCAGCCTTTTTCCAAGCAAGGACATCAAAACTCAACACTTTCAATGGAGAGTTACTTCCTAACAGAAGTAAAGTTCTTTCAGAAAATGAAAGACAGCTCTGCACGCATGCGCACTCACACTTCATCCAGCAAAACTTTCCAGGGCTGGAAGGTTTTTCATCCTTTAAAAAATGAGATGGGGAGAGGTAGTAGTTTAAAAACATACTTCTGTTTTCTAAATTTATCTAAGAATTAAAATGCATTTCGATCGAATTCCTACAAGTTTAGTAGGCTTTTCAAAATATAGATATAAAAGTGTAGATACAGAGAAATTAAAAAACCATTGCCCTTAGATCCTGACCAACACTCTGTTGCTGCCCCCTCCACTCCACCCCTCCTTGCCAACTTGTTTTCAAAGACAAGAAATGTCCCAATTAACAAAACCTCTGGGAATGAAGCAATTTTGTAAAAGAATCGTCCGTGTTTTGAAGCCAGCCGTGCACCTTTGTAAATCAGGGGGATCCGAGTTAGTATGGATCATGCAGGTGGCTAATACCACCTGCAAGATTGTTGTACCCTCACGGTTTCTAGCGCTAGAAAATAAACGTGCAGACACAAGCAAACAAACAAGCCTCCTCATGTATTTTCCACTTGTTTGCAAAGAGTTAAAGGTAAATAGTACTAACCCTCCTCCACTTTCTGGGGTCAGTGAGGTTTGTCTAGATGGCCCTCTGCTTCCCTTCTTTACCTGTCCTCTCCTCTTCTCTGGGCTGTGAAAGGACTGCACCCTCTACCTGTGCCCACAGATTGGCTTCTGGCCCTCGTGTGAATGCATTCAAATCAAAATGTTACCTCAGGTATGATGCTGAGTGAAGTAAGTCAGTTGGAGAAGGACAAACATTATATGGTCTCATTCATATGAGGAATATAAGAAATAGTGAAAGGGATTATAGGGGAAAGGAGGGGAACTGAGTGGGAAACATCAGAGGGGGAGACAAACCATGAGAGACTCCTAACTCTGGGAAATGAACAAGGGGTCATGGAAGAGGAGGCGGGCAGGGGGATGGGGTGACTGGGTGCCAGCCGCTGAGGGGGGCACTTGACGGGATGAGCACTGGGTGTTACACTATGTGTTGGCAAATCGAATTCCAATTTTAAAAAATGTCACCTCAGGAATTGGCATTACGCCTCATTTACTTACTAACTACTTTCTTACTCACTGGGGGTAGTGTGTGGGGGAGGTAGTGGGGTACCAGAGACTAAGCAAAGAGGTGGGAAAGTGCTTCAGGACTCAACTCACCTAGGCCGAGACCTCCTCCGGGATTGTCTGCCTATTTCTCCCGCAGTGGCCGGCGCTCCCGCAACCACTGGACCTTCCCGATGGCAAGTCAGTAGCTCCTGCCAGACTAAGCTCCTTAAGGGCTGAGTCTGCATCTAACTTGGTGCTGGATTCCCAGGCACAAAATAAGCACTCAGTAAATGTTCGCTGAATGAATGGATGAATTAATTGGGTTGTAGTAGTTAGAATGGTGTCCTTTTAAGTGACTAAAAAAGGTGGAAAGATTGTTTTTGAAAAAATGACTCTTCTTTATTTCTCAAGACCATGAAATGGCCTGTGTTCCCTGGCTGGTGCTAGAAACTGCGACCTAAAAGGTACCAGAGGCAGAAAAACAAACACTGTCATCCCTTGCTTCTCCTAGGTCCAAGAATGTTAGCTCCTGACCCTAACTTTGGATTTTCCTGTCCTAAGACTCCCAGATGTACATTTTATGTTCACTCGTGTTCTCGGCGTTTCATCTGTCACCTCATTCAGACCAACGTTGATGGGGGTATACTAGGCTCCAGGCACAGTGCTGGGCCTTGAGGATTTGACAGTGAACAACTCCAGCCTAGTCCCTGGTTGAGTTACTACTTAATGGACTGTCTCAGCCAAAGACGCCTTCACCATCCACCATTCATCTATCTAGCCAACCGATTCCCTGTGTTTCTTATTCTTTATACATTTCTGAGAACAACAACACAGTAAATGAAGGCTTTCTGCAGTTTGGGTTGTTTTGGAATCATGGAAATATTAAAGCTAGAGAGGATTGTGCTGGAATCTGTCTGTCTGCTCTTCCAGATGGACTCTATGTCCTCCCTTCCCTGTGCCCTGTGCCCTGGGAGGTGGCCCTGTACAGAACACAGCAATGCATGCCTTGCCCTCTGGCTTCCAGTCGGTTGGCTTCAGCCCCTGTGGGGCATCAACACGGGGGAGAAGGTGGGCGGTAGCTATGGGACTCCACGGCGCACAGGGCTCTTTCCAAGTTCCAACGTTTGCTGTATCGCCTGTGCTAAGGGTGTTACTGTCAGCCTCCAGGTGATAACAGCTTCTGGACTCTCACTAGCGTGTGGATCCTGCATCAGCCCTGCAGTGGGTTTCCTTGTACCTGCCCGCACTCGGGTAGTACAAGCCTTCGTCTGTTTCCTGGAGGGACTCTGATATAAAACCCTTCCCTTTCAACCTCCAGACATGGAATTATAAATTTGTGAAGAACAAGACCTACTTTGAATCTCTGGCCTTTCTGGCAATTTGGAGCAATATTGTGATTATACTACTGTCAGCCTACACAGACTGAATTTTTAATATATATCCTATGGGTTGGACAAAATTATGCCAAGATGAAGGTCAGGCCTGAGATGCCAACTAAAACAGACGTACAAGAAACCAAGTGACAGATACTTGGCATTTCAAATTCCAAGGAGTCACAGCCAGTGGAATCAAGTTCAAACTGGGCTGGGAGGCTGACATCTACCCATTCCAGTTCTTCCCGCAAGTCATACCCTAAACAGGTCAAAGTGCCCCTTCTCAGTGCTCTCCCACCCATTTTGTTCACAAACTACCTGTCTGGACTATTCCTCCCACTCTGGTTTCTGTATATCTAATCCCTTGCCATCTATGAGGCCTCGTGCAAATGGCTTCTCCATAAACGTTCAAGCTTTTTCTGATGATCTCAATCAGGAAATAGCTTGTTTTCCTCAAGATACCTGGAGCATTTTGTTTGTACTCACTCATATTACTCATCACCACTTATGTTGGAATTATTTGCCTTTAGGTGTTTTTCTCACTCCTAAGTCCTGAAGAATCCTGAGGGTAGGACAATATCTTCTATGTCTTTGTTGCTCCTAGAGGACTCACGGCAGTGCTTCAGAAATTGAAGTTTCTAGCTAAATGTTGACTGACTGACTGACTGACTAAATAAATGAATTAATTAACAATGAAAAGTATTTTCCCTTGGGGTGGTCATAAAATTTCTTCTGCATCTCAGAAGACCAAACCATATTTCACTTCTTCATCCAGAAATAGCAAATTCGTAAAAGCAAATGGCACTATATTTGAGGAGAAATATTTTCAGATTGTTTCCATATGTGTTTCTATATATAACAGTTTATGCAATATTTTAAATCAAATTCAACACCATGTGGCCATGTATCTTCTAGAAGCTCATAATGATGATTTAGGTCAGAGCTTAAAACAATAACAGTCAAGTTCTTAACGGAGGTTTATTCATTTATCCTTCGGTTCTGTTCATTCTCTAGATGTTTCCTTTCTAGGCTTGGCTCCAATGTCACTTTCTGTGACCTTCTGTGAGGCAGGCAAAACTGCTCTGCCTCCTGAGTTTCTATTGCCCTTTTTACAGACCTTGTTGTGGCTTTCATCCCACTGCTCTGTGGTATTAGTGCCCATCTCCCGGTGAGAACAAGGGCTCAAGAGCAGGGACCTCGCCTTATTCACCTACTTCTGTCTTCCCAGCACCTAGAATAACACCTGGCACAGAGGGAGCCTGAGTAAATGTGGTCTAAATTGAATTGGCGTCATGTCAGCTGTGCACTTTGGCACCAAAAACCCAGCCCATGCTTTCTTTGGTTTAAAATCCGTGACATTTATGAATCTCAGGAGATCTAAGAGAACATACACGCACACCTGCTCTTTGGAAGTGGTATCCAGCTTTCTTATCTATACCCAACTATTTAACCTTATCCCAGTTTAGATATCATGGATCACTTCCACATTAACTTCTTTTGTTGGCAGCCGTAGGTTAGCACCTCAGCCCCAATTCAGGAATATGTCCTCCTCTAGCTAATCGATAGACAGGACCATGTTTCAAGTCAGAGAAGGTGGGAGGAAAGACATCTGGAACACAATGAGCATTTAGTCTGTGCTCAGCCCTTTGCATACCTTACTACTTTGAACCTTCACAATATCTCAGGGTTGGCATTATCCCATCAGCCCCACTTAGTAGCAGGACATCTCCCAGGGTCAATGGAACCATTTGTCTTAGACATGCCACCACTAGAGTGTCTCCAGTGGAGTGAGCATCAGGGTGGGAATAAGAGTTGGGTTCACCTCTAACATCATCTCATCACCACTGGTTCACTAACTTACTGCCTTGCAGACACACTGACTTTTCCATTAATTGAAACCCACCGGATCTTCTCCACACTGGGGGGTTTGTGCATGCTCCCTCTCTGCTGTACTGGTGTTTCTCCTGCTCTCTCTGCCTGGCCAGTTCCTACCAACCCTCCAGCCTCACGAGTCTCAAAGTGTGGCCTCCAAACCGGCAATCTCAGTATCATCCAGGAATTTATTGGAAATGCAAAATCTTAGACACCCCCTCAGACCTACTGAATCAGAAACTCTGCTGGGAGGGTACCCAGAAATCTGTTGCTGTCTTTTTTTTTTTTTTAAGATTCTATTTATTTATTAATGAGAGACACAGAGAGAGGCAGTGACACCAGGCAGAGGGAGAAGCAGGCTCTATGCAGGGAGCCCAATGCGGGACTCGATCCCAGGACTCCAGGATCACACCCTGGACCAAAGGCAGATGCTCAACCACTGAGCCACCCAGGTGGCCCCAGAAATCTTTTTTTTAACAAACTCCAGGGGACTCTGATGCACATTGAAATTTGAGAAGCACTGTTCACAGCTTTATCTGTCAACTCCTCAGAGGAAACTTTCTTGACCCTAGCTCCCCAATCTGTATCATATCCTCACTGTTACTCTCTCATAGTAGTTATTTATGTATTACAAACTGCAAGTTATACAACTGCTTGTGTGCTTGTTTGTTTAAAAAATCTACCTTCCTCAGGGCACTGGGATGGCTCAGTCCATTAAGTGAGTAACTCTTGGTTTTGGCTGAGGTCCTAATCTCTGGTCTTGAGATCGAGGCTCACACTGGGCTCTGCACTCAGCAGGGAGTCTGCTTGAGATTCTCACCCTCCCCTGTCACCCCACTCTAAAATAATAAATAAATATTTTTAAAAATAAATAAATAAATAAATAAATCTTTAAAAAAAAATCTACCTTCCTCACCAGACTGAGTTCTGTGAAGGCAAAGACCATGTATACTCAAAGCCTTATCATGCCTGCCACAGAGTAGGTACTCAATCAATGCTGATTGGTCAGTTTTTCGTAGCCAACCTGGTGTGAGACCCCGGAGTTATTCATGCGTTCACTGTGTGAACTTTTGCTCGAGCCATAAAATACATAGCATGAAACACAGCCAAATCTCATTTATTCACCATCTAAAGACCACTTACGATTCCCTGTGTTTCAGACTTCCTTCCCTGTCTATTGCTGAGAAACCACATGTATAAATAGGGGGTAGGGACAGGGATGGGGATTCAGGCAATTAATTAATTATCAGTAACTTGGGTAAATAATTTAGTGAAGGAGGAGAGCAGAATTCTCAGCTATATTCTATTTTCAGATTCTCAGTGTGTTCTGATCATTCTTGCTTTTTACTCAGAACTACTCTGTAGCCCACACAGAAGGCTCACTGTCCCCATTAACCCAAGGACTCAATCTTCTTTCTCAGGCCTAATGTGTATAATATGGAATCAAGATTCACTTTCTACCTAGGCTTGGTTAGACAGATATTTGGAATTCAATTCCCCCCCAAAAATTTTTAATATAGATATTTCCTGATGGCCAATGGAACAGCTCTATGAGATCCCTCTTGACAAGAGTGTCATTCAATGCTTTCCTAGTTGAGTCTTCACCTTACACAGTAACACCCAGAGGATTGTGGGCAGCTGGCAGCTGGAAGCCACCATGAGTGTTGGAGGTTGGAAAAAGGGGCTATAGTCTTGTCCTGGGTAAGGTGTACTACGGACCGTATGCCATACCTCAATGTTCCCTCCCTAAACCCCAAGACAAAACCCAGTTCACATGAACCTTCAAGGCAGACTTGAGGCAGAGACAGTCCTGGCAGAGGCAGTCCCACCTGACCCAGCTCTACCTTGGACAGCATGGCAAGGATCAGGCCAGCCACATTTCTGTGTTCCTCAGCTCTGCTCTTCCAACACTGGTTCACAAAGACAATTCTTCTCTCCACACTGTGCTGCTGAGTCAAGGGGCTCACTTGTCTCTTCACCTCAATCTTAATCAGCACAATCATATCTGTTCAGTCAGCATATGGATTCTCAACCTTTGCATCTGTCACAAAGAACACTCAGAGGGTGGAATCACTTGTCTGGGCTAAGACTTCCAAGCAGGCCTTCTGTGGGGTTCTCTGATCTCCAGTCCACGGAGGAAGTCTCTATGTGTTAAATGCGGCAGACATGCTTTGTTTTCCTTATCTCATTCAACCCTCATGTTAACTCTCTGTGACACACTCAGTACCTCCCTTTTACAGATGTGGTAACAGAGGCCTAGAAATCCTAAGTACCTTTCCAAGATCAAGAGCTAATAAGGAATCATTTGCACCCTGGACCATCTGTCAACAACTTTCATGCACTTGTCCCAAACAACCTTATACTGAGCCTTGGGAAAGGGACTTCTAAGTGACACCAGCATCCCAGTATAAAACCTAGAGTGTGTCCAGTTATGCCTTGAGCCTGTGGAGTCCACTTGGTGTTACCTTGCCACCAAACTTGGATTTCCTGCAGCTTTGTATTACTGCTGTGTTTTCTGACTGATGGAAATGGCCCATGCCTAGTTCACACCTCCTCTGCCCTTGGACCTCACCTCCACCCCTACACTTGATATAATCACCCATGCCAAGGGGAAGCATGTGACCTGGGCTGATAAGACGTACATAGGCTTCCGGCACTCGTCTAAAGTGGGCTGTTGCAAATGGAATGGGGAAGGCCTGGCCCCAGCTGCTGCACGTGAAGACAGCCCCTTCCTCCTCAAGCAATTCTCACACAGGTAGGCCAGTTAGGGGTGAGATCCCAAGGCAGCTTAGAAGATGTTCTGCTTTCCCACGCTGTGTTTCTACACAAAAGCTTACTCTGGGCCAGTTTTACCTAAACTGACTGAGAAAATTTGCAGAAAGCAAAACCAGGTCAAGCATAGGAACTACCGTAGATTCAATAAAACACAGATCACAGATCTGCTTTCGTTGGTGCTATGGGAGACTCTCGTTTCAAAAACAAAACAAACAAGACATCCGCAATGTAGTCAAGTCCCACTAACACCCATTTCTAAATATCCTGGAAGATTTCGGGTGACAGGAGCTGGCGCTGTGCCACCTCTCAGGGCATGGCTGTCCTGCTTCTCAGTTTTCACATCCTTGGACTCTGTTGGTTTACTAACTCAGAAGGCCTGAGGCCTCTCTTATCACACTTCGGCATCAGAATCCTGAATAGCAAACATCTTCTGAACCGAGTACAAGGAAGTTGAGATTACTCTGGGGTCAGAGGTTGAAAAATATGGTTGAAAAGCTGGCGACAGGAGGCCCTGCTAAAACAGTGGCCGATTGCAGGGACCCAGGCAGGGCTTCCCTTCAGGGCAGGAGGGGCCCTCAGATGCGAGGCTCTACGTCTGGATCTGAGGCCCTGGGAAGTCACGGAGGGAGGCCGCTCGTAGGGCCGAGGCCCCGAGTCCGCAGCTGAGCAAGGAGCAGGGAAGCCCGCCGGGCCCGCCTGGCACCCTTGGCCCATCTGACGGTCACAGACTCGGAGGAGGGCCCGGCGACCGGGGGGGTGCGGGAGGCGCTGAATCCTGCAGGATCCCGAGCTTCCAACCTGAAGTGTTTTCCAGGCTCAGGCACAAAATCATTTGTCATCACTCGGGTCCTAACAGAGAAAAAAATACAATGGAAAATTAGATCCTGTGTCACAATGTCATGGGTATAAATAAAATGAAAGGCAAGCTTGACGTCAGTAATAAGGATTCTCACATTCCACTTCACTTCCTCATCACCAAATATGCAGCTCAATTTACCCCCTTGGGTGGTGGAAACCGGTTAGTGTAAACAGGTGGGGGCTCTGACATCGTGGGGACTGTGTTCCTTTCTCCCTCAAAATTCCCCAGGAGCCCTGGGCAAACAGTCCCAAGGGGGGCCTCACTCCCTGTGCTGGGTGTCCCCTGGGTACGCAGGGACATTCTTAGCAGATGTCACAAATCTTTTCTCTCATTCCTCTGCTTCTCCAGTCTGTATTCTTGTGCTCAAACTTCCATTCTTGGGGACAGCCAGTTGTCACTTCACCAGCTTTCCTGAGCTTGGCTGAAGGGACGTTGCTCTGCCTGGAGAAGAGAAAGGAGAACGAAGGAAGAGGGAGCTGAGTACTCCTTTGCACAGGCTCACAGCGGCCTAGATGGTGGCTTCAGCCTGGGGAATATTGACTCATAATGATTCATATGCTAAACACTCTCTGGGGACCCCCTGGGTGGCTCAGCGGTTGAGGGTCTGCCTTCGGCCCAAGGTGTAATCCTGGAGTCCCAGATTGGGATCGAGTCCCAGGACAGGCTCCCTGCAGGGAGCCTGCTTCTCCCTCTGCCTGTGTCTCTACCTCTCTCTGTCTCACAAATAAATAAATACAATCTTTAAAAAAAAAATAGACACTCTCTGGAATATGATGCCCTAAAGGAACCTCATGGTAGATAATTTTGTAACACAAAATTACTCCCTCCACCCCCACCCCTAAGTTCTATTCCTATATTAGGAGGAATAGCTAGATTACCTAAACTCTACAAGGTTCTTCTCAGAGCATTAAGCAGCCCTGTACTCCAAAGCCAAAAATAGACCTGGCCTGGTACACAATCTAACACACCTTTGTCATCAAAAGTCAGCTCACTTCAAAGCACGCGGAGGAACACTGACAGGCAGTGCCCCGTATGATTAAACCAGGGGTTGTCAATACAACACAGGGATTGATTGGTGTCTGGCATTATCCGGTTCCATGTCCCCTCAAGGGGGATCACTGGACCTCAGATAGTCGTGGAGCCTCTTCTCAGTCTACTCGGTAACCCCTCAGATGGTGGTAACCCATCGTTCTGAATCCAGCACATTCAACAAGCAGGTTCTGGGGCCGTTCTGGGGCCTTCCCGGGGCTGGGGGCCTTCCGGGAGCTGGGGGCCTTCCTGGGACTGGGGGAGCTGTGAGCATGACCCAACCCCACCCTCCCATCTCCGCTCTGACCTGGGGCGGGGGCAGCAGTGGCCTGCAGAGGGCCTTTGGATTTGAGTTTACATATCCGTTCTGGTGCTTCCTGGCTGTTTTGAGTGCCTACCTCAGAGGTTCCCAAGTGCCATGTGAGGTAAGGGATGGAAGGTGCTGCTTGCTCCCCTCTCCCAACTCTCCCACTCACCAGCACTGAATCTGCTGCCTAGAAAGAAAATAAGAAATAGTGAAAGGGACCATAAGGGCAGGGGGGGAACTAAGTGGGAAAAATAAGAGAGGGACTCAAAACATGAGAGACTCCTGACTCTGGAAAACAAACAGGGATTGCAGAGGGGGAGGGGGCTGGGGAGAACGGCGGGGGCGGGGGGAGGGGGGGACTGGGTGACAGGCACTGAGGGGGCACTTGACGGGATGAGCACTGGGTGTTATATACTATATGTTGGCAAATTGAATTTAAATTAAAAAAATTAGTGTTGCATATATGCACAAGGTAGTACTCATTTCCTCATTCTAGCCTGCACACAGGTGAGCACGTGTACACGCACGCGTGCACACACACACACACCCTTAACCTGGCTTTCCAAGTCACAGATTACAATGATATTTTTAGAGCTCGATTTCTACTCTGCTGCCGCTCAAGAAGTAGATTGGATTGATAATGGACTGAAAAGGCATTTGGTCATTTTCCTCTCCATGTGTACTCAGCAGGGCAGAATTTGGTATCACCTAGGCCTCTAGCGCTTCTCATTTAGTGTGTCATTATGGCTGCTGGGGACAGATCTGTGGCCTGAATTCTGGGAGACCTATTTTATAAGATGTGTTTCTGAGACCACAGAAGATTTTTTTCCCCTTTACCATAAGAATCTTATGAGGAAATGTCCTTCAAAATTTGTGCAAGAACTGGCCCAGGGCAGAACACTTTGCACACTGAAGTGCAAAGAGTTAGTTTTTTCCCACTATCTTTCCTGCTTTCTGTCACCAACCTAAGCATTCAGTATCCACATACCACACCTGGCTTCTAGAACCTTCTATGATAGTCTCTGTCCATTTTGACACCACCCAAGCTGTCCTCTTCCTTCCATCTCAAAACTCACCCTTCCTATAAACCTTCCCTCCCAGACATGCTCACTGCTAAATAGATATGGGTTAGCCATGGTGTGGGATGAAAATTCTATGCCAGCAGGTAATGGTTTTAGAAGGTTTTTTTTTTTTTTTTTTTAATTTTTGTTATCGTGATGGTTAAAGGAACCTAGGTGTTTGTCTTAGACCCATTTTAGGGCTTCTCCCATGCCAGGGTAGGTGATAAAGCAGGAGGCAGGAGCCTTGTATTCCCCTTAAAGATGTGATATTCCTCTAACATACTGAGTGTTTTGTTCTTTTTGGACCCAATACCCAAAACCAGCTTGTATTGGACTCAGGAGAGCAGAGTGTCAAAGTTTTAGGAATTTTGCCAGATGGTTGTTGAAACACTGCCATGATTAAAAATGAAATTATATAATTTATTACATTTAATTGTATAAATTAAATAAATAATATTAAAAATTAAATAATTAAATTAATTATATTAAAAATAAAGGTAATAAATACTTAAACCTCATCACTTCCTAATTATTTCATTTTGCATACCCTCACCTATGCCCTTGAAGCTATTTATGCCTAGTAGATCTCTATGTGGGGATATCGCATGTGGGGGGTCATGTCCTCCCAACTCCATGTTCAATGACATCACACTGGTAGCTAGGATTCAGCCCTGGTGGGTAGTATTTACACCGGAGAATTCAGCAAACACAACAGATCAGGGCTTCATTGATTGCCCTTTCCCTGCCAAACCAGAGGTTGAGCACTTACCATCAGCATACGGCTAGTTTGCCTCCCACTGGGCTCAGGAGCCAGGCCTCCAGTCAGCTAGGACTGCTGACATCCGACTTCATGGATGCGGGAGGACAGCTGCAGAACCTCCCCGAAGCTCTGCCCATGCCTTCCCAAAGCCATTTTCCCTAGATAACTTCTGACATTTTCAAGTCATTCTTGCTGTGTCCCCACCACCACCACAGAGACTCACGTGCCGCCCACTGGGGGCTCTCTCGCTTCTCTGTCTGTCCCTCTCTCATAGCCAACACAATCTGTTTGTGGTGAATTCTGTTAACTCCGATACAATTCCAGGGAATTTGAGAGTCTATAGCCTGGGGCTTAGGGGTATCTGACGTATGAGAGGAGAGAAGCAGAAAATGGAATATTTGGGGAAAAAAGGTTACTGTGCATACAATCTCCTATCATTTGGCCCCACAGGTTGACTTCAGAACTGGGAGATGAGTGATTCTCCTCAGTTCTCCACTATGGATATTTTTTTTTTTTGACAGATGCATACTGGAACTGGAATTTTTATAAGTAAACCTATAGCTTTGACCTGTGATTCTCAAGATACTCAGCTTCCCCCCCCCCTCCCGCGCCGCCCGCCAGGGTGAATGGGGTCAAAAGTATTATCCTTAAAAGAATATAATGTCTTGCACTCTACAGAGCCCATCACATTGATTATTATATGAAGCTTTTAGAATAACATTGAGATGGTAGCAACACACACATTATTATTCTCATTATGAACAAAAGAGGCCCAAGAGACCTAACTTAGCATTGCCCACCTAGCTAGTTTGCGAAATGGCTGGGATTAGGTCCCACAGTGCCAAGTGGATTTGAAAATGCCATACCTTACAAAGATCAGAAACATAACATGCGATTATTTTAACCTGAAGTCAACCACGTTGACCCATGTGTTATTCTCTCTTCCTCCTCCAAGGACTCTCATGTCCGCTTTTCACCTGATTCCATGGCAATAAGCTATTTAGAGATTCATCTTGGCCATGCAAACCATTTATTTACTAGAAAGTGAGATTAGGGGTTGACCTTCAGTGTCCTTAACAGATGACACCAGAGTACAAAGAAGAAGACCACAAGGCCAGGGCACTGCAAGGCCACGCAATCAGGATGGGAAGCATGAAGTGGTAAAACTGCCCTACTTGTAAAGCAGAGTATAGGTTCTCAAGGGGTGAACCTACATACCATAAACATCTAAACAATTTTTGTGAAACTGTGGTTTATTAATTCCTGGCTAAAAGATTGAATGACATTAAGCCTTACTAATTTGCTGGCCAACTGGGCAGAGACTGTGTCCAGGGAAGGGAGAGAGGCCAGTTTTTGCAAAACAGCTGTTTACCCAGTCCTTGGGCCAGACCCAAAGAATGGGGAAAAGCAACTCCTTATTATATCCTTGTAAGTGAGAGGTTTTGTTTTACAAACTGTGACTGGAAAAAGTTGTACCAAACTGTTAATAGTGGTTTTTCAAGGAAAAATGAAGACTTTTTAAAAAATTCCCACTATCAACATACAGTTTTTAGCAGATAATCACCTTTTCTCAGTCTTCCTTATACTTTTATTTTTTTCCTTATACTTTTAAAAGCACAATATAACACCTTAAATTTATAAAGCAAGTTGGCCTTTGCAAGGCATTTTGGCCATTACTTCAATTGAGCCATATGAACATCCTGTATCAGAATTTTATCCTTAAAGAAACCAAACCAAAACCTCCCCAAAGACAAAAAAAAAAAAAAAAAAAAAAAAATTGTGTAGAGAGGGACTTCGCACTGAAGGTAGGGATTGCTATGCCAGCCATTGCTCCAAATCTCTCTCTTAAATTGCTGTGTTCCCTTAGGGGCCACAAAATTTTACTCCTAATCCTCAATCTTACCACAAAATTGAGTTCAGAAGATACTGTTTGGTCCTTCTCTTGATGTTTATTTACATGCCTGCCCCTGGGTAAAATCAATGACAAATGGCAGGACACCAGGGTGGCTCAATGGTTGAGTGTCTGCCTTTGGCTCAGAGCATGATCCTGGGGTCCTGGGATTGAGTCCCTCATCAGGCTCCTTGCAGGGAGCCTGCTTCTCCCTCTGCCTGTGTCTCTGCCTCTCTCTGTCTGTGGCTCATGAATAGATAAATAAAATCTTCAAAAAAAAAATGACAAATGTCTACTTTGAAAAGACAGAAATCATTTTAATGTAACTTTCCCATGAGTAAGAGTAACATTCCCTTTTTACCTGTCTTCTTAATTTGAAATCAAGTAGATTTAGTCTTTAGGTCTGGTTAAAGCAACTTTGGGAATCAATTCTTTGTGTAAATAAGAACTACTGTGACTGGCTGGGATGCTTGGGTGGCTCAGTTGGTTAAGCGTCTGCCTTCAGCTCAGGTCATTATCTCAGGTTCCTGGGATCAAGCCCTGAGTTGGGCTCCCTACTAAGAGGGGAGTCTGCTTTTCCCTCTCCCTCTGTGCTCTCTTCCTCTCCCTTTGTCCTCTCTCTCTCTCTCTCTAGTAAATACATAAAATCTTAAAAGAAAAAAAAAAGAAGTACTGTGCATTCACAGTAGTTAAAAATAATTATTTGGGGCCACCTGTGCACTTGAACCCTGGGCAAAGCAATTTACAAATTAGATCTATGTGATTTCAAAAAGTGGTTGATTTTCCTTCACTGGTAAAATCAAAGCCACTGCATTATTGGTTAGTGATGGGTTAGCTTCCAACTGGGCTAGTTCCAACAAACTCTAATAATCCTATTTTGATTTATTCTCACAAAGTAAACATGACTTCAATATTAAAATCAAGAATATTAAAAAAAATAAAAATAAAATCAAGAATATTCTCATAGGTGATAGATGTATTAATTATCTTCATCTTGGTGATCATTGCACAATATATATGTATATGAAATCATTACAGTGTACATTTTAAGTATAGGTAATTATATTTGTCAATTATTCCTCAATAAAACTGGGAGGAAAGAGGAGAAAAAAAGAATATTCTCACTAAACCCAAATATCAAGATGATTTGATAGAGAAAGGCGACTGCCGTGGAGAACATAATCAGATTTTATTATATCATTGAGGAAAAGAGAGAGAACGAGAAAAAGAAAGGGGAAAAGGGAATGAGAGGGGAAGGAAACAAAACAGAAAAAATATTACCACTAATAAAAGTGTTCAGCCATTCCCAGGGCTGGAAACAGAATGAAAGAACAGAAATGACTCACATGTCTTTATTTTAATATTTAATAAACATGGTATTTTAAATCAGGGGAGGATAGAATATCAATAAATGGTACTGAAATAATATTTTTTTAAAGAAAGAGAGTGAGCAGATGGGGAGGAGTAGAGGGAGAGGGAGAGAGAATCTGATGCAGCTCCCCGACCACCATGGAGCCCGACACAGGGCTGGATCTCATGACCCTGATATCATGATTTCAGCCAAAACCAAAAGTCAGATGTTTAACCGACTGAGCCACCCAGGGGCCCCATAATTTGCTAATATTTTTGAAAAATAATTCAGATAGAATAAAAATTCTCATTTTATTTTAATTTTAGATTAAAATTTTACTATTATGGAAAAGTCAGAAAAGTATAAATGAATAGTTGTCTAATGTTGGGGATAATAGCATCTTTCCAAGAATAACACCAAAGGCATCAGCATAAAGAAAAGACAGATACATCTGATTTCTTAAAATTTTTAAATTTTGCATATCAAAAGCATCCACGATAACAGTCCTTTGTCAGAAATATGTATTGAAAAATATTTTCTCAAAAAAAAATATTTTCTCATATCTATGAGTTGTCTTTTCATTTTCTTAATAATTTATTCTGAGAACACAACAGCATGGATGAATTTCAGAAATGTGTTTTGTGGAAAAAATATACATTGGATGGTTCCACTTATATGAAGTTCTAGAAGAGGAAAAATTTATCCAAAGTGATGGAAATTAGATCTATGTAAAATGGCACAAGGGAATTTTGGGGGGCAACAGAAATGTTCTATATCTTGATTGTGGTCATGGATACATGGGTATATACATTTATCAAAACTCATTAAATTAAAAAAAAACTCATTAAATTGCACACTTAAAGTAGATGCATTTTATTGTATATAAATTATATTACAATTACAGAAAAAAATCCATAGTAAATATCAAGGAAAATGACAAACTGAGAATATTCACAACATCTAAGACAAATAAATTTGTGAGGCCCTCATATACAAAGAACTCTAAAAGTCAATAAGGAAAAAATGAGCATCCCAAAAGAAAAACCACAAAAGGACCTAAAGGAGTAATTCATAAAAGAAAAAACATAAATGGACAGTGACTACGAAAAAGACTCCAACTCTTTGGAAATCAAACAAACATAAATTAGAAAAGGAATATATTATCTGTTAAATTGATTTTTTAAATAATATTAAGTACTTAGGTTTGTTAAGGGCTCAGAGAAAAAGACATTTTCAGAACCCGGGGGGGGGGGTCGTGGTGTGTAAATTGGTACAGTACTACTGGACGAAAAATTGTCCATATATAGCCAGAGTCGTTTTGCTTTACCGGGACGGGAGATGGAGGGACTATGGGGGCGCATACCTATTTTGCTTCTTCAAATCACCAGAGGGGCAAAGATCCTTAGGTTTATGCCTCTGTTACGTGCTTCTGTCTCAGGAATGAAAATATAACCTCAGTAATTGGGATAACCCAGAATGGGCGCTGTGTAGACCTCAAAATATTATCAACTGACACTCTCTGAGTGTGTAGCCTCTAAGGGAGCAGAGGCATCCAGTCTCCAAACCATAGATGGGGCGCGCTTCGCACCAGCGTGGGCGCTTACGGGGTCCCCCACAGTGGCTGGTGCCCCTGCGGCCCAGGGGAGAGGGCGTCCCTTTCTCCGCTGCGGGGGCTGTCTTCCCTGCCCTGGTCACGGCTGGCGACACGGGACAGAGGGAGAGGGGCTCCATCTAAAGCGAACACGCGGCACAGGAAGCGTCCGTCTGCACCTGGACGCGTGGACAGCGGAAGGGGCGCGCCGGGCACGGGGACCGCGTTAGGGGCGCGCTGGGCTGGGCTCGGGGGGGGGGGGGGTTGGGACCTGGGCACGGGGATGGCGGAAGGGGCGCGCCGGGCTTGGGGGGGCGGATCTGGGCACGGGGACGGTGCAAGGGGCGCGCTGGGCTCCGGGGGGGACCTGGGCACTGAGATGGCGGAAGGGGCGCGCCGGGCTTGGAGGGGACCTGGGCACGGGGACGGCGCAAGGGGCGCGCTGGGCTCCGGGGTGGTACCCGGGCACGGAGATGGCGTAAGGGGCGCGCCGGGCTTGGAGGGGACCTGGGCACAGGGACGGTGCAAGAGGCGCGCCGGGCTGGGGGGGCGGATCTGGGGATCTGGGCACGGGGATGGCGGAAGGGGTGCGCCGGGCTCTGGGGGGGACCTGGGCACGGGGATGACGCAAGGGGTGCGCGGGGCTGGGGGGTGGGACCTGGGCACAGGGACGGTGCAAGGGGCGCGCCGGGCTGGGCAGGGGGCGGGCGGGGCGCAGGTGCCCAGGCCGGAAGGCTAGGCCGGGGCCGCTCCCAGCTGCCGACCGCCTCTCGCGTCCTGAGCTCGGCACCGCACGTGGCGCCGGCCGCCACGGGACCTCCAGGCCGTTCCCGCGCTGTTCCGACGAATCCGGCGCGTCGCCCTAAACGGCGGGAACCTCCAGACACGCCCCCTTCCGGGAGCCTCCCCGCACGACCCCTCCTCTCGCCCCCGCCGTCGTGCGGCCGCACTCGTCTGGCTGGTGGCAGCCTCGCCGCGTCGCCGAGGGCGCGTGCGCGGCACCGGCTGCGCCCCCCAGCTGCGGGCCCTGCTCTCCGGCCCCCGCCGCGGCCCCCGCCTCCCGGCCCTGCGGCCTCCGCCTCCACCGAGTGAGGGCGGAAGCGGCGCCTGCCCCGCGGCTGCGAGCCCGACACCCCGAGGGCCCGGCGCCAGCGCCCAGCGGCGGGCGGTGCCGGGAGGGGAGGCGACGGCCGCTCCAGGGTGGCGCGAGCCCCGGCCGCACGGCACAGGCCAAGTGCCTTCGAGGCGCCGGGCGTTCAGGACGAGGCGCAAGAGAGGCCACACCCGAGGTCTTCAGGACACACGCGAACCTCCGGGACATTATGAATTCACCCCGCAAGCACAGACCCGGCACGACGGGTATTGCAGGAAAACAAGAACTTTCCTTCCTCGGCCCCAACTAAGAACGTAAGCCGTGTGCATCCGCGAAGCTGTTGCAGCTGCAGCCTCTGTGGCTTCTGGCCGGAGCCACTGTCAGAATGAACAAGGCCCAGGCCCGCCCTGCTCTCCTCCTTACCGATGTACTGGGCGGACGTAGGTGAGTTCTCTAACGTACCTGAAGACTTCATTCCCTTTCCGAAACCCTTACTGGCTCCCTGCTGCCAGAGCGGTCTGGCCCTCCTGGACCCCCACACTCAAGCTCCCCACACTTCCAAGGGTATTTCGGATTGTCTTCTCTGGCTATCTAGGAAATTCCTTCTCTCCCTTTAAGAACCAGCCTCAGTGTCAGGCCCCCTGGGAAGCCCTCCATATCCATCACAGCACCGCCAGAAATACAGAAACCATTTTCTCTATTCAAATAGAGTGAATTTAGGGACGCCTGGGTGGCTTAGTCGCTTAAGCGACTGCCTTGGGCTCAGGTCATGATTCTGGGGTCCTAGAATTGAGCTCTGCATTGTTGGGCTCCCTGCTCAGTGGGAAGCCTGCTTCTCCCTCTCCCTCTGCTCTCTCTTTCAGATAAATAAATAAAACCTGAAACAAAACAAAACAAAACTGAATTTAGTATAGGGGATTGATTTCCAGGTGATGGATTGCAGACCCAGGGGAAAGACTAAGCCACCAACCAGCAGACACTGTGGCAAGGCAGAGGTCAGCACCAGCAAGAAGCTGCTCCCACTCTTAGGCTGGAGATGCAAACAGATCCCAGGGTTTGTGATCACTCTGCAGAAGCTGACCCCAGTGGGCCTGTCCAGGAGGAGATGGAGTCATGGCAGAGACCTGGATGCTTTGCAGATTTTGAAGATAGCACTCCAGGCAGAGAAGGAAAGAGAGATACCCTGACTTTCCCTCCCACTCATTCTCCAGTCTGCCACCCTTGCCTCTCATTGGCTGAACCAGCCAGAAGCCAGCTGACACTGGTCTGCAGCCATTCCCCACTCCCAACCCCAAAATAGAGCAAAGCCAAGGAAGACTGAGGGATGGAGCTGTTCCCTTTGCTGACTCCCATAGGTAGATTGTCACTGTCTGTCCTCTGCTCCCTTAACTCTGATCCCATCTCTTTTATAGCCCTGATCTACTAAGCTGTGATTTTTGTGTTTATAAGTCTGTTTTCCTTAATAGATTGTGTAATTCCAAGGAGAAAGACAATGGCCTTATTCATCTTGGTATCCTCAGCTCCTGGTATAATACACGGTACCTAACAGACATTTTCTCTTTACTGGGTATCTGTTAAAAGGAAACTCCTGGAGTCACCACCAGCTAGCCCTCCTTTTCCATCTCCTTGCTTGATTTACCTGTCTTTACTGAACTTTCAGCCCTAAAGAATAAACAAGAAGGAGCTTGGGGTCCATTGAACTCTCTGGGTCTGCAATCCATAACCTTATATTTAAATACACCCAACAACAAATTACAATAATTATTTATACTCAGAGCATCATCAGCATATCAACCTACCTTCCCATAGCTACATGAAAATTATCCACGGAAATTCCCCTCAAATCTCAAGATATAATCCCTCCACCACCCAAGATGTTTCTAGGCCACCTCTCCCTGCTGTTAATCAGAGTGTGCTCAGGGTAAACAAACTAATTTTAAAATCAGCTTAAGCAAAACATAATTAGGAAGATAAATTAGCTGCCCCCCAAATTGCATAATGAATGCCCAAGGAGAAATTATTTTTATTATCTACCATTTTTATTATCTGTGTAATGTTTTCTCCTCCATCATTGTAGATGATACTCAGCTGACAGTGTCAAGAAATACCACAGAATTTAACTCCTGACCTTGATCATCTGCACAATGATTACCAAAGGAGAAAAATAAGCTGCTTTTGTTTTTGTTTTTCTTCTCTTGAATTTACACCACCAGCCCAGCTGTAGAGGAAAAGAAGCCTGTAATTATATTCAGACAATCAGGGTTCAATTCTTGGTTCTGACTTATTGCTGTACAATCACAGGCAAGTTGGGTCACCTCCAAAAAATCAGTTTCTTCACATGTAAAATAAAGGTGATGACAACGCCTACCTCAACAAGAGCCCACGCATGCTTCCTATCTGGTTCTAAGCACTTCATATGAACTAACTCCTTTCATCTTTGTCATAAATAATCTACTGTTATTTTTATTTTACACATAAGGAAACAGGCACAGGGATTAAGGAACCTCCTCAAAGGGTTGTTGTAGAAATTTAGTGTGATTTTATACATTGAAATCATTTAAGTAATTGCCTGAAACATTGTAGGTGCTCAATTGATTTTTTCTTTTACGAGCCCCCCACCACCACTCAACCCACCCCTCCACCAAAATAACTAGTGTTGATAGAAATTGGTTATTAAAGCTTCTTTGTTAAGGGACCTGGATCCTTCTCGTAGCTCTGTACTCACTGTGCCTCAGTTTCCCTCCATGTAAAATGAAATGTCAGACTATATCAGCAGCTGCCAATCAATGGCCTATGAGAGGAACCTGGCCTGCAGTTACATTTTGTTATCTTGCATAATATTTATATTTTTCAAAAGTAGCTTCTAACATTTAAAAATCAGTAAGTCTCTCTCTCTCTCTCTCACACACACACACACATACACACACAAACACACACATATTTCAGGCTTCTCTTGAAAAACTGACCCTTATGGCCACATGGGCTCTTATTCCCACAGGTCAACATTCATTCCCAGTGCCTGTGGCCATCCCCTTTTACAAAGGATATCTCTTTCCCAGTTTGCCGTAGTCCCCATTTCTCATAGCTTCTTGCAAACAGGAGTCTTTCCCCCTTCCATCACTAAGAGTCCGTGACAACATTTCCCAGAGGAAGCATCCACTGTAGGGCACCAGAGTTTTTCACTGCATGCTATGGTCCCAAAGGGTGACAATTCATCTCAGTTTAATTAGGACTTACCCCTTTTTTGGACTGAAAGTCCTGCATCCAAGAAACTCCTTCGTCCCAGGCAAACCAGGTAGGTCTTTCTACATCACACCACAAAACAATCCCACAGCGGCCACTCCCATCCCGGACACGAGGATGCCATACTGCACCCGCTTGCTCCTGAGTCTCCTTGGACCATCTGCAGGGCTAAAAGAGTATGCATTTACATACCTGCGCAGGGGCTGGGACAGGCTGAATTAGAGAGCCTAGACCTCGTTATATGTCTGGCTCTCCCGATGGGGCTCTCTATGACCTTACATAGGTCATGCAGTCTCTGGGCCTCTCGGCTCTGCCATTCATTCATTCATTCATTCATTCAACATATACTTTTCAAACGTCTTCCATATGCCAGGCACCATTCTAGGCACTGAGGACATACAGCAATGAATAAGCAAGAATAGGGTCCTTGTCCTTAGAAAACTCACATCTGTAAGAGGAAACAGATATTAAAACAAGTAAACGATATCTGATAAAATTTCAGGTGATTATAATGCCATAAAAAATACCACCAACTACACAAGAGAAGCAAAGGCCACAGGGGCCATCCCCAGTTTTGGTGGGTGCCAAGGAATATCAGAAATAAGTCAAAATTCCACCTCGACTCCTATTTTGAATAATACGTAATTCTTAACTCTGGGATCTTTTGGCGCAAGGGATATATGTAACAATTTAATTTTTCAATGATAAAATCTTTCTCAGTAAAAAACTGCTTTCTGTATGGCTACGATCCATATCCGTATCAAATCTGGGTCTCATACAGATATCAAGCCAAATCCACCCAAATAATAGCACAAGAGCTGAGAAAAGAGAGAAGGCCAAGCTTATTAGCAAATCTGACAACATTTTGTTAAAGTGTAGCTGAAGTCAAGGGGCCCATATGCTAACGCCAGAAGCAGAAAAACAAATGAATGTTTGAATAAATAGTCTGTCCAGTACCTGTCTCTCTCCCCTCCAAAGAGCCATATACTGCCTTAAAGAAGGAAGTAACCACTTTATTTATGTTTTTTAAAATATTTTATTTATTCATGAGAGACACAGACAGAGATAGAGGCAGAGGGAGAAGCAGGCTCCCTGCGGGGAGCCCGATGTGGGACTTGATCCTAGGACCCCAGGATCAGAACCTGAGCTGAAGACAGATGCTCCACCACTGAGCCACCCAGGGGTCCCGGAAGTAACCATTTTATAACAAATTCAGTAAGGGATGCCAGGAAGGTATGCCATTCATTCATTCATTGCAGAAACAGATACTTATAGTACTTACTAATGCCAACATTGTTACTATAAATAATGAAAGAAGATGATACTTAGGAAGCCAAAATATGTCTCTATATTTAAAATAACACTTATTTGATTTTTCTGGTTATAAAATAATAAATCGCTTTTTATAATTTTGAAGCTTAAAAATGTAATACAAGCCATCCTTTAATAAGCCAGGATTTTTCAACCTTGGGACTACTGACATTTGGGGATGAGAAATTCTTTGTTGTGGGCGCTATCTTGTATGCATTGTAGGATGTTTAGCAGCATCCCTGGCCTCTACCCACAAAATGCCACCAGCATCCACCTTACCCCCTGCTACACACAATTTGTTAACACTAAAAATGCCTCCAAGCTTTGCAAATGCCCTACGAGTCAAAATCTCATCTCGTACTTGAAAAATGCTACTGTAAACAATCCACTTTGCTCACACAGTAGGAAGCTCAGCAGTGAAGGCTTATGGGGAGGCCCCTTTTTCCTACAGGCAAATAAATAGGAAATTTCCACCTAGAAGAGCCTTGGCACTACCCTTCCCTCCTTGATGCCAAGACACCAGCCCTCTGGAGAAAGGCAGCACTGTCCCAAGTCTGGGATGGGAGGACAGGGAAGGGGGTGGGGATGGGCAGGCTTGGGCTTTGCTAAGGGGATCAGCAAGCTTCTGGAGCTTACACCATGTGCGTCATGGCTGCTGATCCAGGCCATGCCCCACACCCGCACTCCTCCAAATGAGCTTTGCTAACAGCCCTGGGAGAAAAGCTTCTCCTGTTCGAGGCTTACCCACATGTAAGTCCCGCAGTCTGTGCTGCTCTAAGCCAGGCGGATTAAAATTGTGCCCGTCTATCTTGAGCACGGTTATGAGAGAGTCTCCAAAGCTGGAAGCAGGGCATGCCTGCCCGTCCTCGCCCTACTATAAGGACTTTACAAAGAGCCCATTGTGCACAACCTAATCTGAGATAGAACTAATGCACCTGCCTGGTCATTCACCCCATGCTTTGGCTGGTTCTTCAGAGCAAACGCTAGCTGTATAGAAGCAAACATTTTCAGTTGATAGAAAATGTCAACATGAGCCCAAGTTAGACACAATGTTTTAAGTACCTGTAATCTGAGTCCTGGCTGCTTAGAATGAAAGGGAAATTAGCCTTCGTGTCACCACTTAGTGTCTTAGTTTCAACGGTTCCCAGTCACATAAAGGAGGGGAGGTGAAGAAACAGGGAGAGGGTAAGAGAATCCAGGTTCTGCTTTTATTCATTAATTTCCTAAATATTTGTTGAGTCCCAAAGCTGTGCTCTACACAAGGAGAGAACCTAGCTTTAGGTGGAACATTTAGGGACCGCTCTTCAGCTCCAGCTGCTGTTGCCACAATCGTCTAGAAGTTAGTTTTGCTAGATCTCCTCAATTTCCAAGAGAAACTAGAAAACATGATCTTTATATAAAATCTTTTAGTTTTTAAGAATAGGCTGAATTTTTTTTTAATTTTTATTTATTTATGATAGTCACACACACACACACAGAGAGAGAGGCAGAGACACAGGCAGAGAGAGAAGCAGGCTCCATGCACCGGGAGCCCGACGTGGGATTCGATCCCGGGTCTCCAGGATCGTGCCCTGGGCCAAAGGCAGGCGCTAAACTGCTGCACCACCCAGGGATCCCTAGGCTGAAATTTTTAAGTGAAAACAAAACAAAAAATCCCTGCGTGGACAAAACCAGTCCAGTTTCCAAGCCTTCAAACTCTAACTTCTGCTTCAGAGACACAAGAAGTAGTGGTTAAGAGTAAGGTGCTGTGTCATGAGCACTAACATATAGAATTGTTGAATTGCTATGTTGAACACCTGACACTAATATAACACTGTATGTTAGCTAAACTGGAGTTAATAGAAAAAACTTAATTAAAAAAAGTGAGGTACTCTGGTTCAACCCCTTGCTTGCTGTGTGACCTTGGGCAAGTTATCCTCAATGTGCCTGTGCCTTACTCTCCTCATGTATAAAGTGAGTATGATAAAGCATATTGTAGATATATTTTTAAAACGTATTTAAATTCAATTAATTAACATATAGTGTTAATATTAGTTTCATAGGTAGAGGTCAGTGATTCATCAGTCTTCTATAACACCCCATGATCATTACATAACGTACCCTCCTTTATGCCCATCACCCAGTTACCCCATCTCCCCACCCCTCTCCAGTAGCCCTCAGTTTGTTTCCTATGATTAAGAGTCTCCTATGGTTTGTCTCCCTCTCTGATTTTGTCTTGTTTTATTTTTCCCTCCCTCCCCCTATGCTCCTCTGTTTTGTTTCTTAAGCTCCACATATAAGTGAAATCCCATATTGTAGATTTAAATGCAAGAATACATATACATGCCCGATCTATAATACCTCAGTAAATGTGAACTATTATTTTTGTAGGTCGTCTGGGCCACTCTCCCAAGAATCTCTTTTAAAACAGCCTTGAGAGTGGAACATTTAATCATTGCTTGTGCACATCCTGAAACATTAAGCTCATGACTTCTGAGGAAATGCCGGTTGTATAATAATCCCCAGATTGCAGTGACTTGATCCAATGTATGTTCATTTATTGCTTATGTCCCAATCCAATGGGACAGAGTGCTCTGTTCTACTCTATGCTCTTCAAATCCATGTACCCCCTACCTGGTGGCTCTACCATCCCTAAGGACATTCCTAGAATCCTCAACTGGGTTCTCTGCTTTCAGCCAGCTAAGAACAAGAAAGAGAAAATGAAAAAAAGAAATTGAGAGAATATCAGGTGTATCACATCTGCACATTCCCATTTGTTGGAACCCTGTCACACTGTCCCAATCTAAAGGAAGTTGGGACATGAAGTGTTCCTCTGCATCCAGGAAGAAAAAATACTGTTGGTGAATCTGAACAATCTCTGCCATGCTCTGCATTCATATAAACACAATTCTGGGGACTTAGATTGTCTACCTGTTTTTTCCAGTCTTGCCCTTCAGGGGAACACACACATGGCAGCAGGAAGACACAAGCTTGGGGACAGGCAGGTATGGATATGAAACTCTATTTCTATACCTGCTTAGTCCAATATTTTGGACCTTGGGCAAATTCCTTTAACTTCTTGTGCCTCAGTTTCCTCATTCAAAAAATGAAGATTGTCAATACTTGGGTTGTTGTAAGGATATGATAATGTATGTGTTAGCACACTGCATAATATCTAGTACATAACCTAGAAGGAGCTCATTTAATGCCAGCGTCTCCTCTTTCACACGAAAGATTTCCAGGCACTTAAAAATGACTATAATTATTTCTGTAAGTTTTCTCTTCTCACAGTTTCATCTTTATTTTCGCTGTTTTCATCATTTTTTATGATATCATTACCAACCCCCTCACTCTCCTGATGGCCATTCCATGGAAATATCCCAGTTTGTTCAGGGACCAAGTATGATATCTGCCTTGGTTCAGGTTTTCAAAATAGATCCTGCCTTGGTTCGGGTTTTGAAAATAGATCCTGTAACAGCATCTGGGTGCAGATAATTTGGGGAGGAAGCTATCTTTAAGAAACACAATGGAAGGAAAAGGGAAAGGAGAAAAATCAATAAATGAGTAGGTTACAGCTTTGGGAAACAGGTTCAATCCAAGAGGGGACTCTGAGGAACAATGCAGAAGTCATCTTAGAATTACCTCATATTCCATGTCTGCTGGATGGGCCATTTATCCATGAAATTCTCTTCTTGTTGGTTTAGGGCAACCAGGAGGTGTTAACTGACTTGAAATTATGGGTTGTGCTGACATTTGGAGGGTTGGCTTTCCAGACTTCTAGAATGCAATGGTGAGAGATACTGTGATGTGATCTTGTATGGACACTGGCAACGTATATGGCAGTGTTCATGCCACAGCTATGGCTAAAGAACGTGGTTCAAAGCATCATAATCTGTGCCACAGTACCGCTAGCAAAAATATTTGGGTGAATCCACCCCACATGTTCATATAGGTTAGGTCTGAGTATAGGGATTATAATGATAGTTATTTTATTTATTTTTGTTTCCCCAAGAACATGTGATGGCCATGAATAAATACTATGATCCAAGAAAGGTTTTGACAGTGCAGAACAGAAGATAAAATAGTTCATTACAAGCAGACTGAGCCTGGGTGGCTCAGTCGGTTAAGCGTCTGCCTTTGGCTCAGGTCATGATCTCAGGGTTCTGGGATCCAGTCCCATGTTGGGCTCCCTGCTCAGTGGGGAGTCTGTTCTCCCCTCTCCCTCTGCCCTTTCCCCACCTGTTCATGCTCTCTCTCTCTCAAATAAATAAATGAATAAAATCTTTTTTAAAAAGACTGAAAAAAAAAGCAGACAGGGTAAAGGAAGAAGTAAAGTTGCTTATATTCATAGGTGACATCATGCTATGCATAGAAAAATCTCAAGGAATTCACATACAAAATGACCAGAACTAAGAAATGAGTTTAGCAAGGTTGCAGGATACCAGGTGAATATTTAAAAATCAGTTGTGTTTCTGTGTTAGCAATGACAAATACAAAACTGAAATTTAAAAAATTCTATTCATAAAGCATAAACTGAAAAGAATATGTAGGCATAAATTAAAGATTATAAGACTTGTATGTTAAAAATTATAAAATGTGATTAGGAGAAATTAATGAAGAATCAAGTAAATGGAGAGACATTACCCATTTCTGGATTGGAAGACTCAGTATTGTCGAAACAGAAATTCTCCCCAAATTCATCATAAGCGCTCTCAAAAAAAAAAAAATCCCAGTAGCTTTTTATTTTATTTTAGCCTCTTTTTTTTTCATGTTTATTTACTTTTTTAGTAAGCTCTACACCAACATGGAGTTCAAGCCCATAACCCTGAAATCAAGAGTTACATGCTCTCCTGATGGAGCCAGCCAAGCACCCCCACCCCAGTAGCTTTTTAAATGGAAACTGACACAGTGATCCTAAAATTTATATAGAAATGCAAAGTATGGTCAAAGCATTTCAAAAAAGAAAAATGAAGTTGGAATACTTACATAACCTGATTTCAAAATTTGCTATAATACTATGAATTGATAGTGTGTGATACTGATGCAAGGACAGACAGACATATAGATCAGTGGGTGAAAATCGAGACTAAAACTTCTAGCAAAAAACATAAGAGAAAATCTTGATAACTTTGGGTTGGGCAAAGTATTCTTAGATAAGGCATCAAAAACACGGCACTTGAAAGACAAAAAGGATCAACTGGACGTCACCAAAATTAAACATTTGCTCCTTAAAATATCATTAAGAAAAATATTTTAACAAGCTACAAGCTAGGAGAAAAATAAACAGAATCATGGATCTTATTAAGGACCATATACAGAAGAAATAAAAAACTCTTAAACTTACTAATAAGACAGTTTGCCTAATTTTTAAATGGGCTAAAGATTCGAATAGATATTTCACTAAAGAAAGTACACAACTGTCTAATTAGCATGTGGAAAGATACCCAAATCATTACTCATTAGGGAAATGCAAATTAATACCACAAATGAGATTACTATGCCAGAAGAGCTATGATGTAAAAGAGAGAAAATACTAAGATCGGTAAGGATATGAAAGAACTGGAACCTTCATACGTTGTTGATAGGTATGTAAAATGTTACAGACACATTGGAAAATAGTTTGACAGTTTCTTCAAAATTTAAACACACATTTACCATTCAACCCAGTGATCCACTCTGAGGAATCTACCCCAGAGATAAAAACATACATCCACACCAAGACTTGTATGTGAATAGTTACAGCAGGCATTATTCCTAACAGTCAAAAAACTGGAAACAACCCAAATATCTGTTAACTGATAAATGCATACACACAATATGGTACAACCACACAAGAAAATACATCACTCAGCAGCCAGGGTGAACTTTAGAAAGTGCAAATTAGACTTGTGATTTTAAGGCTCAATATCTAAGAGAATTGTGCTAACTTTATTAACAGGTTTAAAATATGCAAGACTAGGGACGCCTGGATGGCTCAGTGGTTGAGCTCTGCTTTTGGCTCAGGTTGTGGTCCTGGAGTTCAGGGATCGAGTCCCACATCAGGCTCCCTGAGGGGAGCCTGCTTCTCCCTCTGCCTGTGTCTCTGCCTCTGTGTGTGTGTGTGTGTCTCTCATGAATAAATAAAATCTCTAAAAAATTTTTTTAAATAAAAATAAAATAAAATATGCAAGACTATATAAATTTGTATAATGTTATACGTCAGTACCTGTATAAGTCATGCTGGAGTTGACACACACTGTTGCTGACCTGACTCACCTCACTGGTGTGAAGCAGCATCCGGGTTTGCTTGTACTTTCGATTCTCTTTCAATTTTCCTTACTCCTGTGCATGTGCTTAGTGGTGTGTTTAGTTAAAGGATGCCAGTTTCTATAGGATACCCATGTGGACAAGGTCAAAGGCAATAAGAACAAACACAGGTTTCAGTCTGTCCCAGTGGGACAGTATTCCTTATGTTCATGAGATACTAGCCTGCTTGTGATCTTCCCTTCCTGCCTACAGACTTCAAAGGTTTGACTGGGATCGGGTCTGCTTGCAAGTTCGTGTAGCTATCAGAGCATTTAGTTTCTTACAAGTTGTCAAAATGAGATATTCATTTTCTTATCAGTTGGAGGCTGCCTTCAGCTCTTTGCAGTGTGGCCCTCTCCATATGGCAGCTCAAAACATGGCAGCTTGCTCTTTCAAAGCCAGCAAGGGAGAGGGAGTCTTCTAGCGAGGTGGATTATAATCTTAGGTAATAGGGTCATGTACAAATAATCGCATATATCCCATTGTCTTCACTAAACTCTACTACTTAGAAGAAAGTCACAGGCCCCATTAACACTCAAGGGGAAAAAATAAATAAATAAAATTTAAAAATTTAAAAAGTAAAAATTAAAAAAAAAAAAAAAACCCACTCAAGGGGAGATCGTACAAGGGTTTAAACCAGGAAGTGGGAAATGTAAGGCTACCCTAGAGTCTCTCATCACTGCCCATCCTCTGGTCCCCAGTGATCTGTGTCCCTTCCACGTATAAAAAAAAAAAAAAAATTTACTCCCTCTCAAAATCCTCAAGAACTTTATGCTGTTACATCTGCTTAAAGTCCAGAATTTTATTATCTAAATCAGGTCCAGGTATAGATGAGGCTCTTCGGCATAGTTACTCTCAATCTATAAAACTAAAGACAGGCTATCTGGCTCCGAACATGCCCAACATGCAATGGGGGAACAGATACAGAAAAATAGCTGTAGACACTCCACTTAGAGGGGAGGAATGGAAGGTAAAAAGGAGTTAAGGAATTACTAGTTCAAAGTAGTTTTGAAACGCAGCCTAGCAAACTCTGCCAGAAATCCTTGATTAGATTGCAAGACCTAGGAATAATCCACTCTTGGTTAATAGTTCTTGACTCCACTCTCAGTCATCTTTCCTTTTTCAGGCAAGTTTTACTGTCCTGCTTCCTGCCAGTAGAATTTTGGAGATCTAATGGCCTCCTTGAGTTGGTGACTCTTTCTGTCCCATTCAGTTTAAGTTGGCAGTGCTTTTGCTGACATAGTACATTTCTTAAATGCACTGTGGGTCTCCTGTCACTTTCCCTCCACACAAGAGCAACATTTACCATTCTTTCTGAGACAGGCCCTCCTTCACCTACAGTTCAGATGCTGAAATGCTTAAAGAACAACTCAAATGTGGAAAAGTCCTAATTGTTTGAGGAGTTGTATGAGGCACACCCCTTGATCTGTGAAGAGGGCCCTTTGTGACTGATTACTATTCTGATCCTCTGATCTTCCTGAGGTTTTAACGAAAGCTTGTACAATCACTACTTGGCTTTTTCTCCAGGCTGGGGCTTTTCTCTATGCCACAAGCTTGAAAGTCACTCCTTAATTTTAACATATTTTGCCATTTGGAGACACTAAGAATTCTCAGAGTCATCAAGTCCTGGTTCCTTTTTGATGAACAGTTCTTCTCTAAATTTTTCTTTCCCCCCTTGCATTTTTTAATTTTTTAAAAAAGATTTTATTTATTTATTTATTCATGAGAAACCCAGAGAGAGAGGCAGAGACGTAGGCAGAGGGAGAAGCAGGCTCTATGCAGGGAGCCTGATGTGGGACTGGATCCTGGGACCCTGGGGTCACACTCTGAGCCAAAGGCAGACACACAACTGTGTAGCCACCCAGGCATCCCACTCTCCCCTTGTATTTTACTACATGTGGCAAGATGGACCAGGTGGCACCATCAATACTCACTGGGAATCTTAGTTGATGATCCACTTCATCACATACTTATTCTGCTTTTCCTGTAATGGAGACAATTTCCTTACACTTTCTGTTACGATCTAACAAGAAAACCTTTTCTTTTGGTTTCCAATGACATGTTTATTTCCTTTCGAGTCCTCACTGGCAACATCCTACAAATTTGAGTTTCTGCTTACAGTCGATTCAAGGCTACTTAGGCTTTCTCTATCGTGTTTCTCAAAATTCTTCTAGCCTCTAACCAGTGCCAAAGTCATGCCCACTACAGAAGACATGAACAGACATTTCTCCAAATAAGACATGCAAATGGCCAATAGACATGTGAAAACATGCTCTGCATCACTGGCCATCAGGCAAATACAAATCCAAACCACAATGAGATCCCACCTCACACCCTTGAGAATGGTGAAAATTAACAGGACAGGAAACAACAAATGTTGGAGAGGATGTAGAGGAAGGGGAACCCTCTTGCACTGTTGGTGGGAATGTGACCTGGTGCTGTCACTCTGGAAAACTGTGTGGAGGTTCCTCAAAGAGTTAAAAATAGATCTGCCCTACGACCCAGCAATTGCACTGCTGGGGATTTACCCCAAAGATACAGATGCAGTGAAAGACCGGGACACCTGCACCCCGATGTTTATAGCAGCAATGGCCACGATAGCCAAACTGTGGAAGGAGCCTCCGTGCCTATCAACAGATGATGGATAAGGAAAATGTGGTCTATGTATACAGTGGCACATTACTCAGCCAACAGAAACAACAAATACCCACCATTTGCTTCGACATGGATGGAAATGGAGGGTATTATGCTGAGTGAAGTCAGTCAGTCAGAGGACAATCATCATATGGTTTCACTCATACGGGGAATATAAGAAATAGTGAAAGGGATTATAAGGGAAAGGAGGGGAACTGAGTGGGAAAAATTAGAGAGGGAGACAAACCATGAGAGACTCCTAACTCTGGGAAACGAACGAGGGGTAGTGGTAAGGGAGGTGGGTGGTTATGGGGTGACTGGGTGACGGGTACTGAGGGGGGCACATGACAGGATGAGCACTGAGTGTTATGTTATATGTTGGCAAACAATTTAAATTAAAAAAAGTTTTTAAAAGTCATGCCCACTATTTTGGGTATTTGTTACAGCAGTACTGGACTTTTGGTACCAAAATACAACCCTGTATTTATAAGTTTAATTGATTAGATCTATTAGAATTTTAACTATATGGGAAGTTTTTGTGTTTGTAAGAAATTTCAAAACCCAGCATCTCCTTCCTGTGCTAGTTAGAAATGATATTGTTGGGATCCTTGGGTGGGTCAGTGGTTTGGCGCCTGCCTTTGGCCCAGGGCGTGATCCTGGAGTCCCAGGATCTAATCCCGCGTCAGGCTCCGGGCATGGAGCCTGTTTCTCCCTCTGCCTGTGTCTCTGCCTCTCTCTCTCTCTCTCTCTCTGTGTGTCTATCATGAATAAATAAATAAATCTTAAAAAAAAAGAAATTATATTGTTTGCTTTTGAACTTGAGAAAATTACTGTATCATTAGGAAAGCAAAGATACATATTTTAAAAAGATAGTCTATCCTCCGGAAGACTACAAGAAAACTTTCAAGAGTAAGTATAGTGATAAAGAAGAAGCAAATTTAAATACCTAAGTACTTTACAACAGCTTAAGTTTATTTTTTTTTAAGTTTAAATATAATAGTAAGTTTTGTAACCATTGTGATGTTTCATTTGTGTTTCTGCTTTTTAAGCATTTGTAGCCTTTAAAAGATTCAGATACAGGATATTTGTGATTTTAGCAACATTCAATTAACTTGGAAATTAATAGTAAAATGTCTGGAAAACGCATTTGTTTTTTTGAGGAGAATTTGGATTTTTAGAGAAACACTGTTTAGTCTACTTCTATAGTTAATAAATTAAGCATTCAAAAAATTAAAGATAGCAGTGACCGCGCCTCTTGACGGACAGAGACCCTCCTCCCCCCCCCCCCCCCCCCCCGAGACACTAAAGAATTTAACCAGATGTAAGCTTTCCAGAAAAATTCACGGAGGAGACATGGGAAGCAGCAGGAGGAAGGAGACTGGAGCCAGGCCCCGACCCGTCAAGGGCTGCTGGCCCGCAGAGCAGGGCGGCCGCTGTGCAACGCCGCTGTGCTGACGCCCTCTAGCGCTCAGGCCGCAACGTCGCCTTCCCTGAGCACCAGGACAAGGACGCTTATTGCCAGGCCGGTCATCCATCTGGCTCTCTAGGAAGTTTCATTTGATTAGCGAGATAATTGATGATGATGATGATGATGATGATGATGATGATAAATAAGAAGAAGGAGGAGAAGGAGAAGGAGGAGGAGGAGAAGAAGGAGAAGGAGGAGAAGAAGAAGGAGGAGGAGAAGGAGGAGAAGAAGGAGGACAAGGAGAAGGAGAAGGAGGAGAAGAAGGAGGAGAAGGACAAGGAGAAGGAGAAGAGGGAGGAGGAGGAGGAGGAGAAGGAGGAAGAGGAGAAGAGGGAGGAGAAGGAGGAGGAGAAGGAGGAGGAGAAGAAGGAGGAGAAGGAGGAGGAGAAGAAGGAGAAGGACAAGGACAAGGAGGAGGAGGAGGAGGAGGAGAAGAGAAGGAGAAGAAGGAGAAGAGGGAGGAGAAGGAGGAGGAGAAGAAGGAGAAGGAGGAGAAGGAGAAGGACAAGGAGGAGGAGGAGGAGGAGGAGAAGAGGGAGGAGAAGGAGGAGGAGAAGAAATAAGAATACTTAAAAGTCAGGATCCCTGGGTGGCGCAGCGGTTTGGCGCCTGCCTTTGGCCCAGGGCGTGATCCTGGAGACCTGGGATCGAATCCCACGTCAGGCTCCCGGTGCATGGAGCCTGCTTCTCCCTCTGCCTGTGTCTCTGCCTCTCTCTCTCTGTGTGACTATCATAAATAAATTTAAAAATTTTTTTAAAAAATTAAAAAAAAAAAGAATACTTAAAAGTCTAGAATTTCTGCGGCCAAGGTTCTCGTAGGCTCCTCATGCAGGCTTTGCCAAAGCTCCGGGGCTCCCGATGACGGAGGCTGCGCTGCTTCTCGGTCTCTGCCCCTGTGCGCGGGGCTCCGCGGCTGTGCGCGTCCCCGAGCGGCGCGGCACCATCCTGAGCTCTCCTCCCGCCGGCGGCACTTCGAATCCTTGGAAACAGCTTCTTGTCCGCACCCCAGCCCGCTCCCTGTAAAAGGGGTGTCTTCCTCTGGCCCAGTTTCTGTCCCAGTTAGTTCCTCTGGAGGCGTTTCCCGTTTGGCAGGCCCCGCGCCCCGCGCCCCGCGTCCCGCCCGCTCCGGGAGGACCCGCCTTGCCCGCGGGGGCGCGCGCAGCCAGGGCCCAGGGCGCGTGGGACGAGCTTCGCCAGAGGACGCGAAGCGGGATTTCTCCTGCCCGGCTGTCCCCACAGAGGCGCCCTCCCGCCTGCGCCCTTCCTAACCTCGGAGCATCTTCCGTGGTGGGAGACAAGGCCGAGCCCGGGGCTGGGGCTGGGGCTGGGGCTGGGGCTGGGGCTGCGGGGCTCCGACCCGGAGGACCGCTGCTCGGGGGACTGGACCGGCCCAAGCCGCTTCTGCGTCGAGGCCGTGTATCTCTTTACAGTTTCAAGCCTGCTGATGAGTCTACTCACACGCTCTTCCCTGGGCCGATGTAGACTTTTCCCTGAAGGGCTATTTTTCAAGACCTTTCATTTACCTGGTCTCCCCTGGCTCCCTTCCAATGTCTCTGAACAGCCTCCACTCAGGGGGCCCAGGACTGAACAGTATGTTTTAATGACTGATATTGGCTATAGATTAAGAATTATATCTGTGAAAATATTTCCATTCTAACACAGCTCATGCTTAACTAAGATTTATAGACCCAAGGGGTCCCTGGCTGCCATATATAGGTTATGTTTCTAAACTTTCTTTGTAGATCGGATATCTGGGCACATTTTCCAACAGAAACAAGATTATATCTGGTACTTGGGCTCCCAGCCCAGCCAACAAAAGCCAATTTAAGTCACAGGGCAATAATGATATCAGTCTGAATTTACAGAAAAAGAATTCTCTGATCTTAAGAATAAGAGAGACAGAAAAATAAAATGGCAGTTCCTTCTTCAGTTTCCAGCAGAGGTTGTTGCTTGGGAACATTTGGAAATGGAAGACTCTTAACTTCAGATCTTTCTCTCATTCGTCTCTAGTTTTCTCCTACGACTCTGGGTCCTTATCCCAGTATCCCAGTGTTATCCAGAATCTCCTACTGCGCTGCCACATTTAGGTCTCCCCACATCCCCCAATTCTCTCTGTTCCAGTACATCTTGGTTCCCTTCTCCCACAATGTAAGGAGCAACGCATTCTTCCAGTGAGGCTAAACCCAGGTGGGTGTTAGAATGACAGGCACCTCACTGAACCAGTTGCCATGAATGAGTTCTCAATAATGTCTCTGGTTTTCAGTGGGTATCTTACTGATCCAAAATACTCTCCTTTGTGCACTTTCAGGCAAGGTCAGGAAATGGAAGAAAAAATACAAGTATATGAGGGAAGATTTTACTGAAGATGGAAGCCATTACAGTAGGTATGCTCATTTTGTCTACTTGGGAGTCTATTCCAAATGGTACCTGCCTGCTTTCCACAGACTCCCTCCTTCTTCCATTTCTGAATCACAGATCCTAAGTTCCAGAGAGTTTTTCATCAGTTACATGATTTTTTTTAATTGCTTTTGAGAAATAGAAAGTTTATCAATGGTTACTCAAGTTCAAAAAAAGAAGAAGAAATGGACTACGAGAGGGCAGGAGGAAGCTGTTGGAGGCAATGGAAATGCCTACTGTCCTGATTATGGTAAAGGTTTCATGGGTATACATTTACCAAAGTTGATCACACTGTACACTTTAAATATATGTGTAGATTATTATACAGCAATTATACCTCAGTAACATTGTAAGAAAAGGGAAAATGCAAAAAAGGCCCATCTGTATGCACATATATATTTTCCTCCTCAGAAGTGACTTTTTTTTTATCATATGTGCCTCAAGTGTTGTTTACAGAAAAGAAATTAAATGAAACAAATAATAGTGAAGTCCCCAACCACAGTTCCAATTCTTCACCCCAATCCCTAGAAGCAACTATCAAGAATTTAGTGGGTATCCCAATCAGTCCATTTGTAATCACTTCATATGCATTCATATGTATTCATAAACAGTACGTATTATGTCTGTGTGCTTTAAAATTTACAAGAATGACAGCATGTACATTTTATTCCACAAATTTCTTTTTTTCTTACAAGCTGACATTATGTAGAGATAAAGATATTTTATGTGTGGATATATTATGTTATAGTTAGGTACAATCTATTCCTTCTAATGACTATTATAATAATTCCTATGATAATTCACATCGCAATATACTATGGGTATTATGATAATTCCTATCACAATATAATAGCACAATAGCAATAGAGGTTGGGGTTTTAAGTATATTACATTTTATTTACCCATTTCCTTTCTGAAAGGTATTTCACTTGTTTTCAACTTTTCATAATTACAAGCAATATTGCAACAAGCTGCAAGGTTTGCAAAACAAATCTCATGGTATTGGCGGTAGGAGTTACTGGGTAGTGACCACCAAATAAGTGTACAGATAGGTTTTCTATGAGTCAGATGTTGGTAAGGCAAGTGTCCTGCTTCGGGGATCTATGGACTGCATAAAAACAGCCAGCATTGGATATGACCCTGTCTCCAGATTGCAACATAACAAAGCAGCTCTGTGATATATCCTGTTGGGTTGGAGATGATTCAGAGGACACTCCAGTGGCCGATAGAGTTAAATGGGACTTGGTTGGACACACTAGGAATCCAAAGTAGATGACCTTCCATGAAGTAGGTGGGGCAAACGCCTTTAGCAACAAGCCATGAATAACTCAACTGTACCCATTGCTGTTTAAATTTTTGAGAGTTTTCATGTTAAATGAGCATCAGAAAGAGTAGATACAGAGGCACCTGGGTGGCTCAGTCAGTTGACATTCTGACTCTTGGTTTTCGGCTCAGGTCATGATCTCAGGGCCATAGAATCGAGCCCCACTCTATGCTAAGCATGGAGTCTGCTGAGATTCTCTTTCTCCCTCTTCCCTGCCACTCCCCACCCCAACTCTTTCTAAAATAAATATTTTTAAAAAATTATTTTTAAAACCCCAACCTCTATTGCTATGGTGTTTTTTTAAATTTTTGTACGGTATATTTTGATACCTTGTGATTCAGTATATACATATTCCCAAATGTTATATCTTGGTTGTGAATTTTACCTTTCATTATAAAATTACATCTTAAGAGTACGGAGGGGAACATGCAGCAATTCAAGCACTGAGATGATGCAGAAGAGCTCCCCTTCTACTACTATTATTATTAGAGAAACATTGGATGAAATAGTTACATATATAGGTGACAGAGAGAACAGGAACTCTCCAGGTTACAAAAGCAAAGAGGGAACTCAGAGACTGGGCAGTACAGAAGAGCTAACACCACCATAGCCTATTGAGGGTTTGGACCAGCTCCAGGCCAGTAAAAGTTCCTGGGATTTTTTATACCCTTGCAAGCCAATCTGGTGTTGTCCAGTGTGAACAAGGGAGACAACTGGAACTGAGCACTCTCCAAAATCTGAGTCCCTGAGTGCTATGCTGTTGGCAAAAACAAAGTCAGACAAATTCCCATGTCTTCAGGCTGCAGGTGAAAACAAAAGTTCATCCAGAAAAACATGAAACCAAGCCTATGCCATATATTGACACGAGTTCTGAGTTTTCACTGTGAGGTAGAAATGTCAGGCCGAAAAAAAGCATAAAAGCTGGTTGAGAAGTGGTGGTATCTCCAGGACTTGAGGAGAAGCAAACTTACATACACGGTCAAGAGACAATCTAATAACCTAAGGCACACAGCTTTTCCCTGGGGGGACAATCCATGCAGACTATATAAGCTCATAATAAAAATTACAAACCACAGGAGGAAAGCACCTTGAAGGTGGGATCACAAAGTTTAGTGGGACTGAGAGAATTCATTTGTTCATTAATTAATGCCCCCAAAACTAGATAAAACACACGCACAGATGGTGATAAATAAGAATGTTTTAAATGACCTCAAGATTTTTTTTAGGGGCACTTGGGTGGCTCTGTTATGCCTCTGGTTTGGCTCAGGTCATGATCTTGGTGTCCTGGGACTGAGCCCCACGTAGGGGCTCCCTGCTTGGTGGGGAGCCTGCTTCTCCCTCTCCCCCTGCTGTTCCCCCTGCTTGTGCGCTAGTTCCTCTCACTGTCAAATAAATAAATAAAATCTTTTTAAAAAAATCTTCTGTTAAAAAAAAAAGAAGATTTTTTAAAGGGAATAGAAAATACCAGAAAAGATAGGAAAATATGTAAAAAGAAAGGCAGATCTAGAAAAGGACCAAACAGTTCTTTAATACATGAAACTTAGAGTCACTGAAAGTCAAAACTAAAGGTCTTTATTTTATTTTTTAAAGATTTTATTTATTTATTCATGAGACACACAGAGAGAGAGAGGCAGAGGGAAAAGCAGGCTCCCTGCTTGGAGAGAGGGATCCCGATGTGGGTCTCAATCCTGGGACTCCAGGATCACGCCCCAGGCCAAAGGCAGATGCTAAACTGCTGGGCCACACAGGGATCCCCAAAATTAAAGATATTTAATACCTGAATAGAAAATAAGGAAACTGAAACTAAAGAAATGATTCAGAATGCTGCGGACAGAAAAATGGGGAAAAAAATGAATGAGAGTTTTAAGAATCACTAAAAAGACAATAATAAATGACAGAAAGGATATCCAATAAGAGTTATAGGAGGGGTGAGGGGTGCCTGGGTGGCTCAGTCAGTTAGGCAGCTCCGGTCATGACCTCAGGGTCCTGAGATCGAGTTCTGGGTTAGGCTCCATGCTGGGTGTAGAGCCTGCTTCAGATTCTCTCTCTCTCTCCTTCTGCCCCTTCCACCCCAGTTTGCTCTCTCGCTCTCTCTCTCTCTCTCTCTCTCAAAAAAAAAAAAAAAGTAGTTATAGAACAGGTGAATAGAAAATAGAAAATGGGAAAGAGGTAATACTTTGTGAATCATGATCAGTTTTTTCAGAACTGACAAAAGAAAGGGTTTCTTGAACTGACAAGTACGCTCCATCAGTATCTATTGCATAACAAACCATCCCCAAACTGAGTGGATTAAAACAACAATTGTTTAAACCATACTTCTGTGGAATTAAAACAACCCTTTATTTATATCATAGTCTTGAGGGAGAACAACTTGGACTTGGCTCAGGTAAGTGGGCAGCTGTGGTCAGTGGCCAGTGGCCCCACTCACTTCAACTAACTGAGAAATCAAGGGGAAGAGCAAGAGGCTCAGCCCACAGGGTTCCCTGCAGAGCGTGCTCTGTTTTACTTGGCAACCGTCAGGCCAGAGACAAGTTAGCAGTGATCCTAGGCCTCTGTGCTCTGACTTAATGTTTTGCAGCTGGGTTTTCAAATGTGCTGTTGTATACGTGTTCTGGCCCTTTACACAGATTGTGACAGATGTTGACTTACTGGGAACAATTTGGTTTTAAGAGGCAAGTTGGGGTCGTTTTCATTAATAATCTCACATTTCTTTGCCTCTCTCTGTTGCAAGCTTGAGGTTGCTAATTGCTAGTTTTACCTCTGACCACTTCACCTTCCAGATTTAGTGAGAAGTAATTAAATAAAAAACAAATCTCTTAAGTCAGTGTTAGAATTTGCTCTGGTAGGACTGCAGTACTCAGACCTTTTTTTTTCTTTGATTATGGTTAATGATTAAAAGAATCAGCAGGAATTATATTTACATAGTCCTGTAGATTGATGGATGTGAAAAATAGGAAAGATGGGTCTGGACTATGGGAACTGAAAGGAGGTAGAAAACAGGAAGCACAGATCAATGAAAAGGAGATAGCAACAAGATTTTCCTATTTGGGGTTTCCTAAACTATAAATCCCTATTCCTGTCAGCCAAGAAGTGCAAGCTAGAAAGTAATTTGTCTTTTCTAAATAAGCTCCACATTCAAGGTTTTGATAAACTCCTAGGAAATAAGGAAATCATGTTAAAGATTGCAACAGATTTTAGAGTGAGAGTGTCCTGTTTACGTCTGCTCCAGAAACACTTTGTTTTGGAAAGGGCTCTGGGCAGGAAATCCTCACATAATTGTTCTACTCAAAATATATAGGAAAAAAACTGACTGGCAAGAGAGAAAGGTATCACCTATCCTTGCCAATCACTACTGTAATCCATTTAGGATTCAGACAGGGCCAAGAGATGAAGGTTTAGGGAACGGTGGAGACAAGAAATCATTGAGTTCCTTCAGGGTGAGAGGGGCTAACGAGATGGCATCCAGGCTCCAAATTTCCCATCATGGTACCTGTTTCAAATATTCAGACTGAACTGCCCTTGAACCTGTCATATTAGATGTTCAGATCTACAGTCTTAAAAATCTGGTCACTATTAACACAGTAACTCTAAGGGGCTAGGGAAGTGGGAGGAGTCTTTCCTGATGGGGCAACCATGGTTACTTTTAATGACTGTTGGGTGTCTGTGCCTTTGCTTTTATTAATCTGTAGGTTTGGTGCCCCCCTATCCCGCCCGCTTGGCCTTTCCAAGACTTTGAAGTCTCCTTTTAGCTTTTTTCTTTTAAAGATTGTATTTATTTACTTGAGAGTGGGAGAGAATGGGTGGGGGAGGGGCAGAGGGCCAAGCAGTCCCTTGTTGAGAAGGGAGCTCCCCTCCCCCCAGGGCTCTAGGACCCTGAGATCATGACCTGAGCCCAAGGCAGTTGCTTAAATCATGGAGCCACCCAGGCTTCCTTCCTCTTAGCTTTACTGACAGCAAGCTCGAGCAAGCTCTAGCCGGATGACCCCACATCCACCGTATCCTATTTGACTCCTACAAAGGAAAAACGCCCAAATTAGGTAAGATCCGCAAAATGTGAGAACAAGGTAAAGCTCATAGCTAGAACAAGAGGGTGACTTTCTGAAATTTCAGTAAGGAGGCCTTTTCTGCAAGGTGCACAGAAGGTACTTGGCGACTGGATTTTGACCACTTGTGCTTCTTCCTTTGTGTTAAGACACTGAGAACCAGAAACCAGTCTTCCCGGGGCAGCGGCATCAAGGCAGGCCCGACATGGCCACTAGCACAGAAATTCAGATAAGCTGCTTCAACTTTGACTCTGCTTTGGCTGGTGTATCACTGCTAGTGTATCTCCTATCTGCTCCTTCTTCCACATACGACTGAGTCCACTCTCAACCCAATGAGCAGTTACCATTCCATTTCTGACCAGGTCATTTGAAAAAGTGCTCATTCCCAGCTCATTTTCATGCTTTTAGCATTTGGTCCAGCTGTATCTATGGATACCTCCACTGCTGGACTCCCAATCCTGGGCTGGGCTCTCCTGGGATAATCTACACAAGCTAATTATGAACCAGTCATTTACTCTTCACATGAAAAAGCCTGGGAAGATTTGCAGTTTTAAGATGGTAGAAAAAGACATTTTATTCTCCTTTCCCCTCTCAGCAACAAGTAAGATGAAAACAGAAATGCACATGCAGCACTGATGAAACTAGTAGACAATTCTGTTCTCAAACTATATTATATGAAGGTAGGAAGCAACTAGAAGACTCCAGTCTTAGCAGAGAAGAGAAAGATAGAAGGCTTGTACCTGCAGAGAATGAAAGCACCAAGAAGCAAATAGATTTTATGCTGCACACCCCCTGAAAAGATCAAGTTTTGAGGTACTAGTTGGGGTGAGGTAACTGATGAAAATAGGGAGATTCGTTCCAAATCTACTTAATGAGCATTTAGTCCTCATCCTCAACCTAAAGAAAGGGATAAAACCCTTCCCTGCATATATACTTTTTTGGGGAGAAATGAACCAGAAACTTTCTAGTATGGTGGCCTTAGATTCTGGAGTAAAAATACTGAATGATGCAAATGTCTCTTTCTTGTAGTGCTATGATATGCAGCTAAATACAACTAGCTCACACTTGCATCATTTTGTCTGGAGGTCTCTTGGCAGAAATCCAAATATTTTTAGGTACACATTTTAACTTCCAAGTTACCAAACATTTAAAAGCAGTTCATCCTTATATAACACAGATCATCATTTTCTTTTTTAAAATATTTTTAAATTTATTTATTCATGAGAGACACACAGAGAGAGGCAGAGACATAAGCAGAGGGAGAAGGCGGCTCCCCATGGGGAGCCCGATGTGGGGCTTGATCCCAGGACCTTGGTGATATGGGAGAGCTTGGTTATTGTCTCACAGAGTCGAAGAATGAATCTTGAGGACAACAAAGAGTGAGCAAAGTGATAGAAATTTATTAAGCAGAGATACAGAGAAAGCTCTCAAAAGTGGGAGGGATCCTGACAGGGTTGCCACTGAGGGCTTTTATAGTCTGTCTTTTATAGGAAACTGACCAAGGAACTTGGTAAATTTCTTGTCAATATCAGGAGGATATTTAGATGAAACATGGTGACTAGCAACAAACAAGATGTTCTGAGATCCCTGGATGGCTCAGCCGTTGAGGTCTGCCTTCAGCTCAGGGCGTGACCCTGGGGTCCCGGGATCGAGTCCCACATCAGGCTCCCTGCATGGAGCCTGCTTCTCCCTCTGCCTGTGTCTCTGCCTCTCTCTCTCTTTCTCTCTCTCATAAATAAATAAATAAATAAAATCTTAAAAAAAAAAAAAAGAACCAATTTCTGATACCAAAAGCTAATGCCACAAAATGTTACATAACAAATATCCAGAAACTCAGTGCCTTCAAAATAAATGTTCTTTATTACCATTGATCTGTGATTTAGCTGGGGGTTGGTAAAGCTCAGCTGGACTCAGCTGGCCTGCTTTGCTGATTTAGGTTGAACGTCACTAGGACCAATTGGCTTTATTCTTTGTATTACTCATCCTCCTCGAACCCGTGGGCTAGTTATCAACATGTTCTGCTGCTTCTGAGAGCATAGCATGAGAAAGCAAGCTCAACCACATAAATGCTTTTCAACCTCTGCTTACAATTTAGCTGCAATATCCCATAAGCCAAAGTAAGTCACATGGCCAAGCCTAGAACCAAAGTTCAGGGACATATATCCCACCCACATAGCTGGGAGGGGGACAGAAAACAGTGAATATTTTTGAATAATCCAATCTACTACATATGGTACTGTGGAATTTTAGATCACCTCCAAAGAGGAAAAGTCATTGGGTCCAACGGATTGGAAATTAGAATGGCAAAACTTCTCAGAGCAATTCCAAAAGTTAGGAGTCAATGGAATGCCTGCCAAATTCTGAATGAAATTATTTAAATCTAGAAGCCTATATCTATCTAAATTAGTCAATTATAAGGCTAGAAGAAGAAATTTTGAGCCATTCAGATTCTCAATTATGTCCCATGTACATTTCTTCAGGAATCTATAGGAGAATAAGATCCACAAAAAAAGAAGGACTAAAACCAAGAAAGAGCAAGAGGAGGAATACAAGAAATAGGAAAAATAGGAAATCTTTTTTTTTTTAAGATTTATTTATTTATTTATTCAGAGAGAGAGAGAGAGAGAGAGGCAGAGACACAGGCAGAGGGAGAAGCAGGCTCCATGCAGGGAGCCTGATGCGGGACTCAATCCCGGGTCTCCAGGATCACACCCCAGGCTGCAGGCGGTGCTAAACCGCTGCACCACCGGGGCTGCCCGGAAATAGGAAATCTAACAGAGGAGAGAGATCAAGGAAATTTCCAGTGTGACAGCACATGGAAGTTCCATACCATTGCATGGCGAGAAAGAGCACTCTGGATTTATAGGGATACTCTCTGGTTCTCTGCAGTGTGGACAATTTAATTGTGTGAAAAATCTAAATAAAATGCTATTATGCAGAATGCGAAAACTCAAGTATATTTACAATGAGAAACTAAGCAAACAAAAAATGGTGCAATTATTAACTCTAGAAAAATACTCAAAAAATGTATATAAAAATATAATTATAATTCACTATGGTTTGATTGTAAACAATGTTTCATATTAAGGTAATCATAAAAATTGTACTATTGGAAGAATAGGAAGAAGAAAGTGAAATCCTATCTACCATAATAGAAAGTAACTAGATAATATCCAACATGGATAAATGAGGAGTAAGTAATATAATACAAATTATTTAGCAATATGGAAGAAATCAATTGACTCCAGAGTGGAATTAGAAAACATGAAGTGTGGGACAAAGGATTGCTATTTTGTAAGTCTTTTTATCAATACTTGACTCTTGTAAAAATGTGTGCATATATTATTCTAATAAATATTTTAAAGGCCTAGGGAAAGGTAATAAAATAAGCCTGTATAATACTTGGTGAGAGCAAATTTCATCCATTTTGTCATTTATTGAATAATCATTTATGCTTGGCACTGGGCATCAAAATAATGATTAACAATGCACAGTGTTTAGTGATTATGAAACAGGTTTGTATATATTAGTCTTATGATTTGATTCTCACAAGTCTGTGAGGTTAACACAGAAACAAACTTACCGTGATACTGATCAATCTTAAGCTTCAAGGCCGCTCAGTGAATGAGCTGCTTCCTAACTCTGGGAACGGTCACTAGTAATATGCTCACACATGACAAGTTTTGGTAAATTATACACCCCCCCAAAATGGCCTTTTGTTAAGATGACTGTTACTTTCCAAATTCCAATGCATCATACTTCCCCTTATGTAGGCTTGGGCATTATTTCTAAATAAATACACATTTTGTATACATCTAATGTATATTCACAATTTTGTATCTTTGCTTAAAAAGGGCTCCTCCTCATATTATCAACTTCAGGCTTTATAAAACCTGAATTAATCCCTGGTATATTATACATGTATATTATACATCCCATATATACATCCATATATATATATCCATATATATACATATTATACATCCCATTTTACAAATTAATGAATAAGGGTAAGTAGCTTTGCCCAGATTTCCACATCTGGATTTAAATTCACGTATTTGAGTTGTCTGACTTCATTTTCTTTCCATTACTCCACAGTATATCTCTAGATGGTGAAAGAAAGGTTAAGAGGCATCAGCTACTTTCCTGGGAAAATCAGTACTGGAACATGGGTGGAAAGGGGGTAAACCTGAGTCATCAGGATTCATATGGTGGTGTTGGGTAACAGGTGGTGCAAAAGATACAAAAGGAAAGGTCACTGAAAACAAACCACAATGACATATAACCTATCTTCAGTGGGTTCTGCTGAGTGGTTGGAAAGAAATTGCACTAAAATACCTTCTATGAGACACCACATACTTGGAGTAGGAAAAGAAGGTCCCCTTTTTCCAGATGTTTCTCCTTTTATTTTCTTTTTCTTTTTTTTTTCTTTTTTTTAGGAAAAAGAAGGAAATTGCACTAAAATACCTTCTATGAGACACCACATACTTGGAGTAGGAAAAGAAGGTCCCCTTTTTCCAGATGTTTCTCCTTTTATTTTATTTTCTTTTTCTTTTTTTTTTTCTTTTTTTTAAATTTTTAAGTAGGCTCCATGTCCAGTGTGGAGCCCAATGTGGGGCCTGAACTCTTTTCCTGAGATCAGGAAATCAAAGACTAATGGATTGAAAGAGACAGTTCTGGGGATTTAGCCCAACTCCTCAATGATGGGAGGCAGACCATGGTGAGAGGCAATATACATAGTGGTTAAGAGCATGGCTGAGGGGCACCTGGCTGGCTTAGTCAGTGGAACATGTGACTCTGGATCTCGGGTTTGTGGGTTCAAGCCCCATATTGGGTGTAGAGATTACTTAAAATCTTTTTTAAAAATGAGCATGTTTATGAGACACAGGGGTGGCTCAGCAGTTGAGCATCTGCCTTCGGCTCAGGGCATGATCCAGGATCTGGAATCGAGTCGCACATCATGCTCCTTGCGAGGAGTCTGCTTCTCCCTCTGCCTGTGTCTGCCTTTCTCTTAAGTAAATAAATAAAATCTTTTTAAAAAATGAACATGTTTGAAGTTAGCTTCTGTCTAGAAGCTGTATGATTCTAAGCAAGTAATCTAATCTCTATGCCTCAGTTTCTTCATTTATAGACTAGGGATAGCAAAATGAGTTCATATTCCCTTATGTACAATTCAGAATCCATAACCCTAAAATTACTTCAAAACTTATTTGGTGGATAGAGCTAATCTGAACTGATTTGGAAGCAAAATCTAACCCAATAGATTCATATAAAGGTATTTATTCCATTGAATGTAAAACTTCACATGCCTCTAACAGACACATGAAAAGATGCTCAATATCATCCATCATCAGGGAAACACAAATCAAAACTATAATGAGCTATCACCTCACACCTATCAGAATAGCTAAAATCAATAACACAAGAAACAACAGGTGTTGGTCAGGATGTGGAGAAAGGGGAACCCTTTGGCCCTGCTGGTGGGAATGCAAACTGGTGCAGCTACTGTGGAAAACAGTATGGAGGTTCTTTAAAAAGGTAAAAATAAAACATCTTATGACCTAGCAATTGCACTACTGGGTACTTACCCAGAGGATAAGAAAAAATACTAATTCAAAGGGACACATACAGCCCATGTTTATAGCAGCATTATCTACAATAGCCAAACTATGGAGAGAGCCTATGTGTCCATTGACTGATCAGTGGATAAAGATGAGGTGGTATATATACAAAATAGAATATTATTCAGCCACAAAAAAAAGAAGGAAATCTTGCCATTTGCAATGACATGGACGGAGCTAGAGAGTATTATGCTAAGCAAAATAAGTCAATCAGAGGAAGACAAATACCATATGATTTCATTCATGTGGCATTTAAGAAATAAAAAAACAAGCAAAAGGTGGGAGGAAAGAGGCAAACCCCAAAACAGACTCTTAACTCTAAAGAACAAACTGATGATTACCAGAGGGGACGTGTAGGAGGAGATAGGGGAAATCAGTGATGGGGATGAAGGACTGCACTTGCTGTGATGAGCACTGGGTGTTACATGGAAGTCTACACTTAAAACTAATATTACACAGTATGTGAACTCTACTTGAATTTAGATTAAAAACTTCTATAAATTTGTATGTCTCACCAAAGAAATACTAATTAATTATGGAGTACAGTCCCCTGAAGGTGTTTTCTAATGCAAGACAGATGTGCCCATGTGCGTTTGTAAAATCCAAAGATTTTTGAAACACATCTGGTCTTACGGCTTTCAGATAAAATACCAGGGATCTGAAGCACCTCTCTATAAGGCCGCTGTAAGGATTAAATCAGTAATGCAGGAAAAGTGCGTAGAATAGTACTTGGTTCAAAATAAGTACTCCAGACATGGGTGTACTATTATCATTGGGAACCCCCTCTATAAGCATATTCCTAAGAGACATTATCTGGCATTTATCTGACTCCTAAGGAGGAGAATTCACTTGTTTATGAGACAACTAGTTCAAATACTAGACATCTCTTTCTCTTAAGATTTTATTTATTTGAGAGAGAGTAAGAGACAGAGAGAGCATGAGATGGGGAGGTTCAGAGGGAGAAACAGACTCTCTGCCAAGCAAGGAGCCCGTCTCAGGGCTTGATCCTGGGACTCCAGGATCATGACCCGACTGAGTCACCCAAGCGCCCCAAATGCTGGACATTTCTAATCTAATCTTATAGTAGCTGAAATTTGCCTTCCTCTAACTTCCCCCTACTGGTCATAGTTAGATTTTAGTATAGCTTTTGTAGATAGCTGCTGTGTCTGCCCTGAGTCTTCTTTCCTCCATGATTAATTGTTCATCATACACTGCTCCCAGACCAACCTGTTAGCTCTGCCCCAACACACTTCAATTTGCCAATATATCCTTCCAAATGTGGTGCCCAAAATAAAACCCAGAAATCCATATGGGTTCTGAGCAGCACAAGTACAGACCATGGTTTTTTTCCTGCTCCAGACTGTGAAAAACAATGGTGTCTCAGTGTGAAAACAGAAGTGAGATGGAAGGAGAAATGGAAAAACACAATCAAGGCCATTGCAGAGTTTCATTAGAAAAACATACTAAAAAAATTCAATTTCAAAGCAATTTTTTTCTGGTTTCCCTGAACTAGATGGAAAACACTGAGCAGCTTAGACCAGTTCAAATATAAGAGTCAAACAGTGTAGAAGTAAGGTCAGTGACGTTACACCAATTCATTTACTGTGAAATACTACAGACAGTACTGCTGGCGCCTGTGTGAAGGTCACGGACCATATCCCACAGCCCAAGAAAAACTAATGATATTCCAACAGGAGGAGGAGAAGAACAGAGCTAAAACAAAACAAAAAATAAAAAAACAAAACCTCTGACAAGTATCAGCACCAATTTACAGTGAATTACTGAGAAACAGAAGGATACTGCTCCCACTGGTGGGCAGCTAGATACTTCCTCATCCTTGATCCCTCTGGTTAAAAAGAACTTGAACAAATAAATCCACTGGAGGGGAAGAAATCCATTTCCAAGGTGGGCAGTGTGATCACTCACTCAAGCTGTGACGGGGAAAACATTCTTCTCCTGCAGTGGCCATCTTGGCTACCTGCATGGGGCGCCTAGAATTCTAGATGTTTTCACGTCTTGGTAAAAATCCAAGAGTTGGTTGGTGAGTACATGGGAATTTGTTATTCTATTCTTTCTACTTTGTGTGTGTTTTAAATTTTCCTAACAAAATGTTTTGAAAAATCCTCAAGCAATTATAACTTTTTAAAACAAATGATGACAGTCTAATTATGGAATCTGTCCTTTTCCCCATACAGAGATACTTTTTTAAACCTCCCCCTCTTTTTTTGAAGATACTTTTTAAACCAGAAGGTACCTTTATTAATAAACTAGCTGGGAAAATCTTAGTAATTTTTTATGTAGACCTATTAAATTATATAGTAGCTTCTAAATCTAGTAACTAAACACAGAAATAAACTATCAGAAAGAATTTTAACACTGCAAAGTGTGTTCCTAGCCATGCTGGTGAATGAAGACCATCAAGTTAATGTCTGGTTGAAAGCAAGGATGTTAGGGGATCCCTGGGTGGCTCAGCCGTTCAGCGCCTGCCTTTGGCCCGGGGTGCGATCCTGGGGTCCCGGGATCGAGTCCTGCATCGGGCTCCTGGCATGGAGCCTGCTTCTCCCTCTGCCTGTGTCTCTGCCTCTCTCTCTCTATCTGTGTCTATCATAAATAAATAAATCTTTAAAAAAAAAAGAAAGAAAGCAAGGATGTTAGTGTGAGAATGTCTAGCCTGGTTTTTCCTTTAGTCCACTGAGGAATAGCTTTGTGATCATATGACTCAGATCAAACCTAATACCAGAATCACACAGATAAAAGAGTAGTCAGAAAAACTGATTAGGCAAATAGACTTTGGCCTACTTCTGTTGAAGTGCATCTAGGAGTGGACCTCCAATTCACTTGGGCTCAAGTAAATGCTCAGAACAGGCAGACAATGCTTTGTATATGGATACTTGGCTAGAGGCAGAGCCTCCAATGTACCAGAGCTCTTGAGCACAATTTCTCATCCTGGCCCTGCCACTGACTCCAGTCACTGCTGCAGGGAATCAATTCCACATAGGCTTGGGCCAGTCTACAATATGGTCCACAATATGGACCTCTAGACTTTGCTCCAGGGTTTCTCTGACAACAAGATCTGTGATGTCTGTGGAAAGCTGCTTGGCAGTGGCACTTGCACAATCCAAAAGTGTTGAGCAATTACTACTTGTTAGGATCTGTTTAGATGGGATGTTGTAGGTGAAAGGAAATAAGGGCCCCATTGCTGGTGGTAAGTGCAGATCCAGCAGCAACACAACTGGTTCTCACTTGGATTGGGATGAGGTACAGGTAGAAGGGAGAAGTTTTGGGTTATGTGGTAGCTGTGCACTTGAACAATATGGAGGCAATGATAATGATAATGATAAAGAATGGGGACTTCATTGGCTTTTGTGACCTTTGGAAGTCTTTAAAAAATGAGATGATGAATTCAGGTTAGGCAATAATCAATTCAAGCACACTGTGAGCTTCAGGTCCATGGCAATGTTTTAAAAACTTTATCTCCTGCAGATGCAGGGAATACCGTCTTGAACATTAAGCCAATGATTTAGTCATAAGGTGATAAAGTCAAAAGGACAGTGAATGCAAACCTTAAGAGGTCTCCTATTTCAAAGTTAGGATCCTAATAGGAAAAGTTTAAGATCTTAAGATCTGGGATAGGATATTCAAGTCTGAGAATATTGACTCACGAGATTGATTTTAATGTACTTAAGCAGAACCAGTCTTCTTCCCCTTGGACAGAAGAGAACATCCTCATCCAGCTAGGAACCCCTGAAAAGAATGCACCTGAATCTTGCCTTGCAAGGTGATGCTTGTCCTCATCAAGATCTTAACCCACCTTCACTCACTATCTCCAGGATAACTGGAGCCAAGTTTTGGTTCAGGTAGGCAGGAAAATACATCATTGCTCCAATAGGAAGTAGTTTACTCAAGAAACTGAAGGCCCTGGCTATTGAATACAGCCGGGAACCTGGAGATGCTAACAAGAGAGAATCTTGAGGATGCTGGGCCAGGGTTGGTAAGTGGATAGCAGAGAAGTCATTGACAGTGGAGCGCTCCTCCTTGATATAAGCTGGCCTGGCAAAAGCCTGCAGCAGTCCACTGCAATGATGGTTTCCTGAGGCTTGGACAAAATGATGGCCTACAATAAATAAGTTGCTGGAATTTGCCTGGCAAAACTCTGAGGAAGAAGTTACAAAGCTCAGGCAAGTGGAAATATTAGAGTAATCTTTTTTGATTATTCACTTAGGGTAGATTACAAAAAGCAGTGATTAGGAATTAACAGAGGTAACATGTAATTTCAATTTCTACAAGCACTTGTTTTTCAAAGGTTTGCAGGAAACACACATAGATGCCACTTTACATAACTGAATTTCATCAAACTCTTTTGTTTCTGTCATTGTCATCAAATGAGCAATACTGGCAAACAAAGCAGTTTATTCTTGAACAGTGGAAAGTAACTGAAAAAAGTATTGTGGTAAAATATACATATATAAAATTTACCATTTAAACTAATAAAAATAAATAAATAAATAAACTAATAGTCCTACTTTCATGTAGGAAAATATTTCCCTAGGGGAAGTGGGATGGCTCCACTGAACTTGAGGACATTACTGCCTCCTGTGAACTCTGGACTCCTCGTGGCAGTAGAGCAGCAAAGAAAGGTGTTAGCATGTTGGCAAGAGGAGCTGGCTCTGATTACCGGTTACATAGTATGTGCAAGCAAGAATAAGCCTGGAATACAGAAGATAAACTGGGACATCGACTGAGGATTCTATGACTGGGGACGATGAAATGGGCGCTTGCAGCAATCATGGCCCTACAAAGACAACTAAAGCCTCCGAGTCCTCAGAGATGAAGGTCTGAAGTGGTGGAAGTAGCCTAGATGGGTCAAAGAACGGGCTGAAAGTGAGAGAAACCTGAGCAGAGTGGGAAAGGGGGATGGCAGGGTAGAGACTTGGGACCTGTTATAGCAGCAGAGCTGGTAACTTCTACTAAGTTTCCTGTATTAAATCTTTGTAGCACCTGGGCCTGGCCATTGCCTCAAAGAAGAGTCTGGACTAAATGCAGAGCATAAAGTATCTAAAATCTAAAAAAGTAAAAGGTTGAACTCTATTAAAAGCCTGTTGCAAGGGCAGCCTGGGTGGCTCAGCGGTTTAGTGCCTGCCTTCCGCCTGGGGCGTGATCCTGGAGACCCGGGATTGAGTCCCATGTCGGGCTCCCTGCATGGAGCCTGCTTCTCCCTCTGCCTGTGTCTCTGCCTCTCTCTCTCTCTCTCTCTCTCTCTGTGTCTCATGAATAAATAAATAAAATCTTTAAAAAAAATAACCTGTTGTAATTTAAAAATATGTCCTCAAAATGCTCTGATGGTCCTTCCTTCAAAAGGTGAAAACTAATTCCCTTCCCCTTAAATGTGGACAATATTTAGTGACTCACTTCTAAGGAAGAGAACACGGTGGAAGTGACGCTGTGTCTCTAGACCTCTGAGACTAAAGGAAAGGCATGTGACATCCATCTCCCAACTCCCATTCCCAGCCTGCACAACCGTCCCCGCCCCCTCTAAATCTCTCTGCCTCCCACTCCATCACTTTCTCTGGGGAAGCCAGGTGCCATGTCATATGGATTCCAAGTCACCCTTAACCATGAGGCCCACGGAGTGGGGGGTGCTTAAGCCTCCTGCCAACAGCCATGTTGTGAGGCACCTGGGAAATGGTTCTTTCAGCCCTAAATCAAGTTTTCAGATAAATGCAGCCCTTGCTTTAAATACTGGATATAATATCATGGGAGACCATGAGCCAGGAGCACCCATAAGCTGATCCTGAATCCCTTACCACAGAAACTGTGGATAGTAATTGTTTGTTGGAATACGCTAAGCTTTAGAGTAATAATCCATTATGCAGCAAGGGGCAACTAACACAGTCCTTCTTCTGCAGCACAGTAGATCCTCTTGTCTGACTCTTAACTCTATCGTTGCTGCATGTGACCAGTTCTGCACGGGCTTTGACCAGCTCAGCTGTACACAGGTGCAAGCTGAAGCATCACCCTTAGGCCATGCTGTGTACCTACAAAGGGAATTCTTTTTTTTTTTTTTTTTTAGATTTTTATTTATTTATTCACAAGAGACACAGGGAGAGAGAGAGAGAGAGAGAGAGAGAGAGAGAGAGAAGGAGGCAGAGACATAGGCAGAGGGAGAAGCAGGCTCTACACAGGGATCCCACGTGGGACTTGATCCCGGGTCTCCAGGATCATGCCCTGGGCCGAAGCCAGGCACTGAACCACTGGGGCACCCAGGGATCCCCTACAATGGGAATTCTATAAGGTATAGGGCATCGGCAAGAGGCCTTCCAGCACTCACATGATAGATAGATGCTTTCCCTTTCATCATCCACAAGCTAGGTTCTGACGTAGATTTTGTAAGACTCCTCAGAAGATTCCAATAGGTTTGAACACCACTTGCTCAGTTGTGCCTAACTTGACATTGTATTTTTCTTTTTACCCTACTCTTTATTATGAAAATTTTCAAATGTAAAGAGAAGCTGAAAGAATTTTACAACCAAAGCCATGTAACCATTACCTAGATTGTACAATTAACACTTTACTCTCTATTACATGTCTGCTCATTTATCTATCCCTCCATCTATTCATTATCTTATTTTTAAAGCATTTCAAAGTAATTTGCAGGCAATACTATAATTCACCTCTAAATACTTCAGCGTGGGGACACCTGGGTGGCTCAGCGGTTGAGCGTCTGCTTTCAGCTCAGGGCGTGATCCTGGGGTCCTGGGATGGAGTCCCACATGGGGCTCCCTGCATGGAGCCTGCTTCTTCCTTTGCCTGTGTCTCTGCCCCTCTCTCTCTGTGTCTCTCCTGAATAAATAAATAAATATTTAAATAAATAAATACTCCAACGTGAATATCACTGACTAGAATCCAATATCTTTTGATAATTTTTTTCTTTTAAGGCAAAGTTTACATTCAATGAAATGCAAAAATTTTAAGTGCACCATAAAATAATTTTTGAAAAATAAATTTACCTGTGTAACCCAAACCCTCTGAAGATATATAGCACTCCCTCATGCCCATTTTCTGTCAATCCCCGTTTAAACACATACACAAACTACTGTTTTGATTTTTCTTCATTGTAGATTAGTTTTATCTGTTCTAGAACTTCATACAAATGGAAACATATAGTACTCTTGTGTAAATGGAAACATACAGTATTTCTTTCACCCAACATAGTCTAATACTTATTCATATGTTGTAGCAACAGTCTTCCTTTTTACTGCTGAGCGCTACCCCACAGCATCAACATACCAGTTTACTTATCCATTCTGTAAGTGGGCCATTTCTAGTTTTTGACTATTATAAATAATGCTGCTATGAACATTCTTATACAAGGCTGTTTGTATGCAGATATTTGCACTGAGTAAATATCTAGGAAAGGAACTGCTTGGCCACAGAGATGTGTGTTTTATTTTATAACAAACTGTCAGACCTCTCCAAAACAGGTGCACCATTTTACACTTACAACGCATCTTCAAATATATCATTCTCACTTCTCCAGTATTTCAGAATTGGCACATCTTCCCAACAATTTATTTCATAAGACCCGTGTTTCTCCTTCAATGTTCATGTGTAGTCAGGGATGTCTATGTATTTCAATATATTTTCATATGTTGAAAATATCTCACTCCCCTTCTGAATACACATCTCTTCCACAGAGAGCACATTCCTCTAGCTGACTTTGAGGGGCCATGGCATAGAGGGTAGGGTCTCTGCAGCAGAAAATGGACATTTCCCATCTTCCTGATTTTCCCGCTCAAGGAATGGCAGCACCATCCGTCCAGGTGAGTGAGTCTATACCAAGGAGTTACCCTTAGAACACTTCTTTACTCCGCATATCCAATCCATGAGTTAGCACTGCCCAGTCTGCCTCTCACTTCTCTGGCTGCCATTCAAGTCTAAGCTTTCAGCTTTGCCTGACCTACTGCAATAATCTCTTGGATGGCATTATATTCCCTGACTTTTGCCCACCTCTTTACAATCTATTCAACATTCTGCAGCCAAACTGATTTTCTCAGTATTAAGGAAAAAGCATTCAGTTGGGCACCATTCAGTATGATGTTAGCTACGAGGTTTTTGTAGAAGCCCTTTAGGTTAAGGGAATTTCCTTCTGTTCCAAGATGGCTAAGTCATGAATGGATACTGAATCCTGGCAATGCTCTTGGTATGGTAAATTACAGGAACTCTGTTACCGAATTACTGAAGGGGATTAGCTAAATGGGAGATAGAGTTGGAAGGACAGAGCAAGATGGAACTGTCTGAAATAACTGGCTGCATTATGCTCTGGTAAAAGCAAAACTAGAGGCTATCTGGCAGTCTCTGCTACCTCCATGATTCTAAGGCAAGTGAGTACATAGCATGTACTCTGAAACTACAGATTCCATCTCAGTCTGTGGTGGACAACTGGGATCCACTCTTCAACTCTCAGAGCACTGTCTTGGGATGCCCCTAGAAAGTTTTGAGTAGTATCCATTCCATCTGCCTTGTTGTCCTTCCACAAACAGCAATTATGACATCTCCAAAATGAAACTGGGGGTGCAGATTACTTCCTATTTATAGGCAGTCCTTATAATTAGCTATTAAACATCAAGGGCCAAACCCCAAAGTGAAATCTACTTATCAGAGGACAATTAATTAAATTTGACTTTCTCATTAGAAACCTATAGTTTCCCTAACCTTTCATTCAGGACATGGATTCCACGTGATGAATGTCACCTTAAAATTTGTTCTATCAGTCACAACACTCTATTTTACCCACAGAATGGGAGAAAATATCTGCAATACATACATCTGACAAAGAACTTGTATGAAGAATACAAAATAAACTAGTACAATTCAACTATGAAGACAGAAATCAATTAAATATAGGCAAAATTTTTGAAAACACACTTCATGAAACAAGATATATTAATGACCAATAAACACTTGGGGAGGGGCATGTGGGTGGCTCAGTGGTTGAGCGTCTGCCTTTGGCTCAGGTTGTGATCCCGGGGTCCTGGGAGCAAGCCCCTCATTGGGGTCCCCGCAGGGAGCCTGCTTTTCCCTCTGCCTGTGTCTCTGCATCTCTCTCTGTATCTCTCATGAATAAATAAATAAAACCTTTTTAAATAAATAAATAAATTTTAAAAATGGTAGCATTGGGGTGCCTGGGTGGTTCAATCAGTTAAGTGTCTGCTTTCAGGTTGGGTCACGATCCCAGGGTCCTTGGATCAAGCTCCATATCAGGCTCCCTGCTCAGTGGGGAGTCTGCTTCTCTCTCTCCTATGCCTGTCATTCTGCCTACTTGTGCTCTCCTTCTCTGTCAAATAAGTAAAAAAAATAAAATGGTAACATTTTATTGTACATAAATTGTACTGTAAAATTCATTTTAAAAAACAACAATAAAAAACAAATTCCTAAATGCTGATCTAGCTGTCCATTGTCACCTAAGGAGCATCTACTATACTGAGGCTCCTCGGGGCAAATATGTACCTGGCTCCCAGGCCATCATGTAGTCTCCTAACATGGAGAGGACTAGCCCTACATGAACCCCAACATGGGGCCTGGACCAGGTGCAGGCTGGCGGGCCTTCTGTGCTCCCCTTACCCTCAGATCCCACTTAACTTTTTCAAGGGAATGAAGGGCACCTTCTCCCAAGTAGGGGAGCTCACCTGGTCTCAGGAAGGAGGGGAAGTGGGGTGTAAGGAACAGGATATCCCCTTGTCCTGTTTACAACTCATTCAGGGACACCCATCATGGTTTATTGATGACTCATGCCAGGCTGCACACAGTGGTGAGTGTACAACCTGCTATCCTATTCAATTCTTGTCATAACCCTAAGCCTGACTCCTTCTGTTATGCCAGTTCAAAGAGGAAAAGGCAAAGGAAGTAGAGAAGCTAAGAACCTGTTCCAAGCTCTCAGAGCTACTACATGGCAGGGCTGAACCCAAGCAGCACGATGTCAAAGCCTGTGTTCTGAAGCCCCGTACTGCTTTGCTTGTGAGCTAGCTCTGCTTTTGATCGTCACGACCGTCCTTCCCCTTACCACGCTGCCCCAAGTGCACACGGTTGGGGGCAGGCCCAGAGGACAGTGTTCTGAACAAACAGGACCTAGGCCAGGAACACAGAGTCCTGTTCTCCTCCCTGCTCCAAGCTACATCAAGGGCACCCCAAGTTCAGACTCACATTAAGTCATTTTCTCTGTGATTCAAATACAGAAGTACTTTGGAGAGTCACACAGCAGTCTGGCTATTCCTGTGGAAATATGTAATTTAAGGGGAAAATGGAACTCTGTGTCGCATTCAAATTAAGAACTATCTGAAGAAAGGAGAAAAATATCCCATCCTATTGAGTCATGAGGAAAATACTTACTGTATATCAGGAATGTAAAAGTAGCCTCTGTTTGGAAGTGCAAATCAAATGGGGCCTTGAGCTTATTTCAAGTATTTTTTCTTTTTCTTTTTCTTTTTTTTTAAAGATTTTATTTATTTACTCATAGAGACAGAGAGAGAGAGGCAGAGACACAGGCAGAGGGAGAAGCAGGCTCCATGCAGAGAGCCCGACGTGGGACTCGATTCAGGGTCTCCAGGATCACACCCCGGGCTGCAGGCGGCGCTAAACCGCTGTGCTACCAGGGCTACCCCTCAAGTATTTTTTCATGAAGTATTTTCATTTTCACAACTTGATAAGGCTTCCATATTAAACCAAAGTCAAATGATTTTATATGCTAACTTGAAAACCCTTAAGATCAATGCATTCAACTCCTTTTGAAAAGAACAAACATACTGCAACTGTTCTTTGTAAACAGATTATCATGGCATATAGGTCATTAGTCATTAAGGAACAAGATCCTAGGGATGGGGCTCCTGGCTGATTTTTCTTTGCTCTTGCCCAGAGCATGAAGCTCAGTGTGGGGTGGACACCTCATTTTTCTTGGGCCAACACTCCTTTTAATCAGGGGACCGAAGTCCTCTTCACTGGGGAAACTCCTTCCCCCATTCTGAGTCAAGCAACAGTGGCCAAATCCATCCACCTGACCATACAGGAGAGAAAGCTGGCTGAGCTGGATCTCAACATGCCCTGTCCCAAGATTCTTCACAGTTCCATTAAAGAAAGAGCACAAATGGGGACCTGACAGCCCAAGTGCTGCTGGCAGCTGTGTTTTTGGCTGAGACGGGAAAGTTGCTGTGAGAGAAATAGCCCTCAGGCTTTTCCTCTTTGAGTGGGGATGCACCCCAGCCACCAACCAGGTGTCCTCCAGGGATTTGGTTCCATATGGGATCACACATCAAAGACAAGGCACTATATCACAAACACAAGGTGGTCTATAAGGCACCTGTGGTCTACTTTCATTCTTCTCAAATCCAAGCTAAAGTTACAAAATCAAAGCATTCTTGGCCGCCATTTATAAACAAGTAACCATACTTTGCAGCTTCTATTCTGCCTCAAGTGTCCTGGGGGGCATTTCAGGCCATTCCTATCGTGTAACCCTCCCAACAACCCCACAGGGCAAGGAAGCTACTATTATCAGCCCCCTGTTACAGACACACAAACCAAACAAAATTGGATGCTGAATATTTTGAGATCTTAGTAACTTACCCACACTCACACCATCACTAGCCTTCTGCCCTCACTCTGAGGGCAGCCGTAACACTGCACGGTCTAGATGTGGACTCCTGCTAACCATTCTTGCATAGGCATGAACTACAAAAACAAACCTAAACCAAAAGCCTGGTAACATTCTCCTTTGTTTTAAAAAAACAGGGAGCTACCAAATGGGAAGCTGAACCCAGTGTCTAGAGTTGACCCAGAAAGCCCATCAAACTGGAAATTTCATTCACACACAGTATTGATCCTACAGATAGACACCAGGGAGGGAGCTGAGGGGAGAACTAAGGAAGAGCCTCAGGTTTCTACAGAACGGGCCTTTTTAAAAGTATTTTTTCCTACTGTGGTGAAATATACATAAAACTTAACATTTAACCCTTTTACCTATTTATTTTCAAAGATTTTATTTATTTATTTTACAGAGAGAGTGAGCAGGGGGAGGGGTGGGGGGAGGGGGAGAGTGAGAGAATCTCTAGCAAATGGAGCCAGACATGGGGCTCGATCTCACAGCCCTGAGATCACCACCTGAGCCAAAATCAAGAGTCGGATGATTAAATGACTAAGCCACCCAGGCGCTCCTCTATGTTAACCCTTTAAAGTGTACACTTCGGTGGCATTAAGTACATTCACATTGCTGTGCAACCATTACCACCATCCATCTCCAGAACTTTTTCACCTAAACTGAAACTCTATGCCCATTAAACATCAACTCCCATCCCCACCCCCAGCCCCAGGCAATCTCCTTTCACTTCCTGTCTTTATGAACTTGATACTGACTACCTCAAATAAGTGGTATAGTATAGGCTTTGAATTTTCAGCTCCTCCGAGTACTTACTGAAACCTACTACTTGTCTAGCACTGTGTTAGATTTTATGGAGGGAATATATAAAATATGCGATCCAATTCCTGCCACGGAGATCATCATACAGTTGACCCTTGAACAACACAGTTTGTATCACGCAGGTTCATTTATATATGGATTTTTAAAAATCAATACAGCACTGTAAATGCACTTCTTTTCCTTGTGATTTTTCTTAATATTTTTTCTCTAGCTTACTTTTTTGAAAGAATATAGTATATAATAAACATAAACTACAAAATACGTGTCAGTTGACTGTTTATGTCATTGGTGAGGCTCTGATTTTCAGCAAGCTGTTAGTAGTTAGTTTTGACTAAGTCAAGTTATATGCAGATTCTTGACTCCCAGTGGTGGTGGGGGGTGGTCGATGCCCCAACTCCTGTGTTGTTCAAGGGTCAGCTGTAGTTGAGCTGTGAAGGCAAGGTTAGCTTCTAAAAAACAATGTGAATGTTTACATGCAAGATACCAACTGGAGGACAGGAGAAAGTTAGATGAGAGAGATCCTTACAAGCTGGATAGTCTAAGAAATCTTCATAGGAGGGACACCTGGGTGGCTCAGCAGTTGAGCGTCTGCCTTTGGCTCAGGGAGTGACCCTGGAGTCCCAGTATCGAGTCCCACGTCGGGCTCCCTGCAAGGAGCCTGCTTCTCCCTCTGCCTGTGTCTCTGCCTCTTTCTCTGTGTCTCTCATGAATAAATAAATAATTTTTTAAAATCCTCATAGGACTAGTGACTCGAGGAATGAGAATAAAGTTTGGTGCATAGAGAGGAAGGTTCTGGATTAACTAAATCATTCACAAATCCAGGCAGGATGGATCTTTCCAAGCAGCGAGAGCCAAAGCCAATGGGCCACAGCATTTTCATCCAGTCTCTCCAAGGATAGGATGATTAAACCTAGCTCTTAGAATCTACACATGCAATGGTTTTCTTTTCCTATTGCAAAATAGACACAAAAGAAAATCAAAGGTTCCTTGTTGTTGTTATTCTTTATTATTATCTCAGAAAATAGCCAAACCAGCTCTTTTGTGCAAGTTTGTCTTTTTCACTTGGCAAAAGGAATTGGCAAGGACTTCTGAAACTTGTGTGGAGTGTCTGACACCAGGGTCAGGTCATATCAACTCTGACCACAGCTGGGGACACGGACCCCTGGAGTTGTGGTGAGATAAGCCTCCAGATGTTCACTCTAACCAGCATACAGGTGATTTAAACAAGCAGTCCACATCACCACCCCACCCCTGCCAGCACTTTGAGCAAGTGGCCAGAGAAGCAGCACCCAACAGATCACTTTCTGAGTATAACCCTCAAGGGACTCTGTGTAAGACTAGGAAGGCCAGGGCACCTGGGCGGCTCAGCGGTTGAGTGTCTGCCTTGGGCTCAGGGTGTGATCCTAGAGTCCGGGATCAGGATCGAGTCCTGTATCGGGCTCCCCACATGGAGCCTGCTTCTCCATTCCTGTATCTCTGCCTCTCTCTCTCTGTCTCTCTCTGTCTCTCTGTCTCTCCTGAATGAATAAAATCATTAAAAAAAGAAAGTGGTAAAAAAACAAACCATAAAGTAGTCCTTACTTTAGATATGCACATTCCTTAATGTGTCTCACGGCACACAGGTGGACTTGACTGTCCATGCAACTGAATGTTTGTTAACAGAAACTGCAAGTGTGGGGCCATGTGAAGCAGCCAGAAAGTGTACATGGGCCTTTACAAGGAATTTTACAACTCTAAAAGAAGAAAAAGGTAAGACGGTAGCAAGTAGGACCTGCAAGCCTCCCATAGTCAAGGGCAAGGAGTGGTCCATGGTGAAGGGGTGCACGTAAAGCAACAGAAAACAGGATGGAGACCTGATGGATTCTGAAAAGGTACTGAAATTCTGAGACAAATCCTTGTACTACTTCTTCCCCATAGTTCTGAGAAATGGAAATCAATGTCTAATGCCTCTCTCTGAGTGTTCCCATAGGAGTGGCTGCTACCAGGGCTTTCTTTTCATTCGGGTGACATGGAAACGGCACCCCTGGGAGCTCTACTTTCTAGAGATGGCTACATGGCTGAGGACGGAGCAGCAGCTCAGCGTCCTGGAGAGCACCAGGGCAGGTAACGGGTATCAGGGAAAAGGGAGAACTACAGACCGCGGGAGAGCTACTTAGTACTAATCTGTCATCCATCCATTCTCATTTATTACTTTCTGCTACGTAGTGAGCATGATGAATCTCAGCTTTGGCCCACAATATTGCAGTCGTCCGACTGGCCTACCGGTCTCCTGTACATTTTATTCAAACACCTCCCCGCTATGTCCCCAAAGCCGTATACTTAAAATCTAAATCTATTAACTGTCTGGCTTAAAACTTCCTCCAGGATAAACTTCAAGCTTAGGTCACTATGTTTCAAGCAAAAAGAAATGTGCATTTATGTGTATTTATAGTGAAAATGCAGGGTTTCCAAGATATATTTAAATAATTACCTAAGTCTTCAAGCAAAAAGCCATCCAATGAAATAAGCATAAAGTCTACGTTAACATGTTTTCTGACAGTACATGGCAAAATGAGAAAGCTAAAAAAATAAGGAAGTTGGGTCTGAAAAAGTCAAGAGGTAAGGATTGAAAATAGTCCACTCTGCAGGAATAACTTTTGTTATAATTGTAATGACAAATATAAAATGAAGACATTATCCGAAAGACACATATTCATAGTTAACCAATTAAGCCTCTTCATTTTGGCATGCATTACTTTCTTACCCGCCCTGCTGCCCCAGCTCTGCTTCCTGGGGTCACCTCTCAGAGTGCCTGCCTTCTGTTCTTGCCTCAGTCACTGCACTTGGGGGGAGGGGGTGCAGCTAAGAAAGTAGATACCAGAGTGGCCCCAGAAAGTAGAAGCTTAGAATGTCTGAAGCTCCAAACCTCGGGATGGGGTTCTGGAACCAGATTTTTTAGCTATCTGATAGTAACAAGGACTCCATTTCTACTGGTAAGGGAGTGATGATAACCCTTGGTGTGCTGTAATGGTAGAATAAAGATTCTCACCTGTAATGGATTAAGATGAGGAACAGATGAAAGGGGAAATGTTTATTCAGTAGCTTTGTCTGATCCTATTAAATATGTACATCTAGAAGGAGCTAGCCTGATACACCATTAGAACAGCCTATTAAATTGTCACCTAAGGTGCCATTTGGGGAATGATATCTGTAGGGTTAGGGCACTGTTCTCTAGAGCAAACTGCATGATTTATGGGTCTGTGTCCCCAGTAACTAGAATACATGGGTTCTCAACACTGTATAAGCTATACACAAAACCTGGATCCATATCGTGTCTTTTAATATGGGTATTACAAGTAGCTAGATCAGACTGAAATCTTGCCACTTGCAACAACATGGATAGAACTAGAGTATTATGGTAAGTGAAATAAGTCAGAGAAAGACAAATACCATGTGATTTCACTCACATGTAGAATTTAAGAAAGAAAACAAAGAAAAAAGAGACAAACCAAAAATTAGACTCTTAACTATAGAAAACAAACTGAGGGTTACCAAAGGGGAAGTGGGGGGTGGGGGTGGGTGAAATAGGTGATGGAGATAGAGTACACTTACAATGAGCACTGAGTCATGTACAGAATTACTGAATCGCTATACTGTAAACCTGAAACTAATATAACACTGTATGTTAACTACCCTGGAAATAAATAAATAAATAAATTTTTGTTTTAAAGGTAGCTAGATCATTCCCTTCTCCCAATCCTCAACTCTTTAAACCACCTTCCACTTTTCTCTAGGTCAGCTACGTTGTAGGTTGTAGGCAGCTGCTAACCACTGCTCCCATCCCCTCCCAAAAGAGTAATTCTGAGAATACTTTTCCAGCTAATCTTCCCCACCCATTGTCCATTCCTGCTATTTCCTACCAGGTGCATATCTAGGAATCAGAAATGAAAAACGACACATCACTACCAACCTTAGAGAAATAAAAAGAACCATAAAGGAATACTGGGTACAACTGTATACCAACACATTAGATAACTTGGATGAAATGGACAAACTCCTAGAAAGATATGAACTATCAAGGCTGAATGAAGAAGGAAGAGGTGAGGGGTGCATGGGTGGTTCAGTCAATTAATTGTCTGCCTTCATGATCCTGGGGTTCTGCAATCCAGCCTCATGTCTGCTTCCCTACTCTGTGGGGAGCTTGCTTTTCCCTCTCCCTCTCCCTCTGCTGCTCTCACCACTTATGCTCTCTCGCTCTCTCTCTCATATAAATAATTTTTTTTTTTTTTAAAGGAGGGACGTCTGGGTAGCTCAGCAGTTGAGTGTCTGCCTTTGGCTCAGAGCGTGATCCCCCAGGTCGAGTCCCATATCGGGCTCCCTGCATGGAGCCTGCCTCTCCCTCTACCTAAGTTTCTGCCTCTCTCTGTGTGTCTCTCATGAAAAAATAAATAAAATCTAAAAAAAAAAAAAAAAAAAAAAAAAAAAAGGAAGAGATGATCTGAATAGATCTGTAACAAATGAAAAGATTGAATTAGTAATAAAAAACTATTCATAAAGCTCAGGCCCAGATGGCTTCACTGTAGAAGTCTACCAAACATTTAAAAAAGAACAAGAATTCTTCACAAACTCTTCCAGAAAAAGAGAAGAGGAAGGGATACTTTTCAACTCATTTTATGAGGCCAGTATTATCTGACACCAAAACCAGACGAAAGTGTCACAAGGAGCTACAGACCAAATGCACATACAGAATGTACCAAAAGAGTATGATGCAAGTACACAGCCCTATAATTTTATGTCTTTGAGGTAATCTCCATAAACAGCTTTCTTATGATGGGTTTTCTGTAAGGTCAGACAGCAGATTTCAAGGCTACAATCTTTGGCAAGCATCTGGGGAGTAAATATTCTGTGTTACCAATGAAATGCAGGTCTTTATGCTTTGCTAACTTCCAGAGTTGGGGATAGAAATGAGGTCTTCAGATGAAAACTAAATGTTAGTTTTTTATTGTTAAATGCATGACGAAAGTTAGGGGAACTGCCACTACTAAAGCAAGAACTGACGAGCATTTTTCTTGCTGAAACTTGAACACAGAATGTAGGACAAAGAAGAGTTATTAGATATTTAAGATATATTTTATAATTCATTTAAAATTTCATTTAAAACTACAAGAAAGATATTTTAGATTATAAGAAAATTTAAGCATTGAATCAAACGCAAAAAAGGCTCCATTTCTCTGGATTCGAAAATACATCCAAAACACATCTTGCTAGGATAACAAACATGTAATTCCAGGAGTCGAAACCCTACACTTTTTCAAGTCTGGCTTAAATGTTGCCAGTCTTTTTTTTTTTTTTTTTTTTTTTTTTTTTAATGTTGCCAGTCTTAAAAAACTGTAGCTGTTTTCAAATTAGTGTGGCACTTGAATGTTTCCTCTTATATCATTTTCCACTTTCTTCTTGGTGTTGCGTTTGTCTTACTATCTCACTGAGGTGTAATCTTCTTGAGGGCAGGAATGATTTCTCCAATCGCCAGACTCCTGCTCACGTTTAGAATAGTGCTTTTGCTCATAACCAGCACTTTTTTAAAAAAAGATTTATTTCTTTATTCATTCATCCATGATAGACATAGAGAGAGAGAGAGAGGCAGAGACACAGGCAGAGGGAGAAGCAGGCTCCGTGCAGGGAGCCCGACGCGGGACTCGATCCCGGGACTCCAGGATCGCGCCCTGGGCCCAAGGCAGGCGTCAAACCGCTGAGCCACCCAGGGATCCCCATAACCAGCACTTATTAAAAACTGTTCTGTGAACTAATGAAAATATCGTGTATCTCATTACATGGTCAGTCTAAAGCCAAACAGATTTTTTAAATACTCAAAGCAAATAAAGGATTGCCAGATATGGTAATCTTTAAAAATACAATAATCCTTAAAAATTTCATTATGAGGCACCTAGGTAGCTTAGCCAGCTAAACGTCTGCCTTTGGCTCAGGTCATGACCCCAGGGCCCTGGGATTGAGCCCAGCATAGGGCTCCCTGCTCAGCCGGGAGTCTGCTTCTCCCTGTTCCTCGTCCTTCCTGATGCACTTGCTCTTGCTCTCAAATAAATAAATAATCTTAAAAAAAAAAATTTTTTTTATGAATTAAGCCATGAATAGGAGGTAACTGAACCAGAGTCATTTATACAAGTTGCTGTTCTTTTCAATCAGATTTATAGAAAAAAAATGAGATTGAAGAAAAATTGCTTGAACCAAAGGATGTAAAGTGGTTTGTAACATCGGAATCAGGGATTCCCCGTCCTCCTTTTAGGAGGATGTCGCAATCTGCGCCCACGGTCCTGTGCCTCGCAAGGCTCTTTCGGAGAGCACACTCTCTGGCCCCGCGGGCCGCAAGCGTCGCCCCGCGGTTTGCTTTGGCCGCTGGCACGTGGGCAGCGCGGGGTGTGCGGGGCGGGGGGCGTCGAGCGCGCGCCGCGGAGCGCCAGGGCCCTAACGCGGCCCCGACCGGCGAGTCGCTCGCCCGCGCGGGGGCAGCGCGGAGCCAGCCCGCGGGGTGTGTGCAGCCCGGGGCTCCCTCCCTCCCTCACCGGCTGGCGGTGGGCGGCCGCGCCCTCCCGGAACAGCCTCCTTCGGCCCCGCACGGTCGCGCGCGGAGCCTGCAGCCCGGGACTCGCGGCCTCGGCGCCGGGCCTCGGCCGGTTCCTGCCGCAGTTAAACTAAAAACACGCATTTTTAAAAGGCGCTAAAGCGCTGCGCCAGTGCCGGCCCCCGGCAAGCGCAGTCCGCCCGCGCGGCCCTCCCCGGCTCTCCGCGGACGCGGGAACTTAAGGGAGGCGCGCGCCCGGGGCTCCGCTCGGGACGGTAGGTCCGCTAGGCCCCCGCGGGGACCGGCGACCCCCCGCCCCGCCCCCCGGCCCGCCCCCCGGCCCGCCTCCCGGCCGCCGCCACGCTCCGGGGGCGCCGCGGTGAGTGCGCGCTCGCGGGAGGCCGGGCGGGCCGGGGCGGGTCAGGCCGCGCACACCGGCCTGGGCCATGGGGGATGGGGGATGGGGGGATGGGGTGGGGGCATGGGGACCAGCCCCAGGGGGTGGGGAGCGGAAGGAGGGGTAGAGACCGGCCCCGGGCGGCGGGGGGATGGGGGATGGGGACCGGCCCCGGGAGGATGGGGGGTGGGGGGATGGGGACCGGCCCCGGGCGGCGGGGAGCGGAAGGAGGGGGTAGGGACCGGCCCCGGGCGGGGTGCGGGGGGATGGGGACAGGGCGGCGGGGAGCGGAGGGGCGGGTGGGGACCGGTCCGGGCGGGGGGCGCCGCGGTGCCGGGGCGGCCGCAGCCCTTGGGCCGCCGAGCTCGGGGTCCGCAGCGGCGGCCGCAGGTGGCCCCGGCTGGGCGGGAGGGCGCCGTGCAGCGGCTTTCAGCGCCTCGCTCCTGCTCCTTCTCCGGGTCTCCTTTCCAAAAAGTTACTGGGAATATCGGAAATCATCTGCTCTCCTGGTAAAATGGCCTTTTTGCAGTCAGACTTTTAACGGGGCAAACGGCTGGGTGCCCTGCAGTGCGGTCTTTCTCCGAAACTTTCTTAACGTTTTTGGTTTTGGAGGAGAAGCCAAAAGGGAGCCGAACCTCCGACAAGAATCCCCGCCCCCATCTCCATGGCGCTCAAACAAAAGAATTTTCCGATCCTCTTGGAGCAGAGGAGCCCTTTGCTCTAACTACTCCCCGTAGCCAAACGTGCCAAGTTTACCGAGCAAAATTATTTTTCCTTTCTTGAAAGAAAACGTTAAAAAAAAGAAAAAGAAAACGTAACTACCGTCCAAACTTATAATGAAATGGTGTTTAACAAAAGCTATTTAAAAAAAAAAACCCAAAAGCTATTGTACAAAAAGCTTAATAAATGGACATAATTAGGGAAGTTATTTTATGCATTTTGCACTAGTGTATTATTCGTACACCCTTTTTGGACAAAACTGAATTGAGGCAAAGGACAATAAATATGCAACAATGTGTCAAGTGGCTAAGAGGCAAAACAAGATAATTCTCAATTAAAAATTCCTTGTATTACAAAGGACTTGAAAGTAGGGCAGCTTTAAATTCCTCTAATTCATACTAAAGTGTGCATTTTGCAAGACAAAATGGATCAACACCCTTCTTTTTTGGGAATATATGTATTAAAGTAAAGTAGGCCTAAAATAAAGGTCCACTATTCATTTTTAGAAATGCATTAAGAGAATACATCTGACCTTATAGCTAATGGTAGAGTTTGGCCTAAGACATTCAGAAAACCTCTCTGACTCACCATACAATTAGCTGTGGGTCCTACACATTTTCTACAATCCATGTGTAACCTTTATCTAAATATTTTCACACTTCCCCCTTTATTGCCTGAGCTAAGTATCCACACTTCACAGTTTGGAGGCATTTTTACTTGCTTTTTAACTTTACCTAAGTTTTCAGCCTGGTGAATTAGTCTGGAATCAGACTAATTTTTCTTTTTAAAAAGATTATTGAGAGAGAGCGTGCATGTACAAGCAGGGGGAGCTGCATGCAGGGGGAGAGGGAGAAGCAGGCTCCCTGTTGAGCAGGAACCAGAGGTGGGACTGGGATCCCAGGACTCTGGGATCATGACCTGAGCTAAAGGCAGATGCTCAACTGACTGAGCCACTCAGGTGCCCCCAGACTAATTTTCTTAATCACCCAGATCTGTTTATAAATAGATTAATCCATGGTTAGTAAGCTAATATTTCAACAGAGATGGATAAGTAAAAGGTGAATGAATTGTGGTTTCCTTGATATTTCAATTGTCAAAGCTAATTATTTGTTTTAATTATTATGTTCTGCTTTAAGTTACTGGTGGATGAAGCAAATGAAAATGATGTTAGTGATTCCACACAAGTCTGTGGGATTTCGCATTAGTCTGAATTCCTTACCCAAGATCCAGGGTCCGCTTACATATATTTATTTGTAATCTGCCAGATTAATCCCTCCGAGGTGACCCAACCTGGCTGTGGAAGGACAAACAGAGCTGTCCCTCACTTGCTGTTCTCTTTTGAGATCATTGCCTGGTTTTTTGGCCTTTCGCCTGCCTAATACTGTGTATGTGTTCAAACAGAAGTATAAAATAATAAAATTCACTTCTATGGGTATTTCATGAGATGATTCTTAATGGGACAGTCATGTATTTTATGTATATACACCCATATTTACACAGATTATTCATCCTGGTTTTGATCTCCCTGATTCTCAATGTTGGTATTCGGGGAGAGGATACTGAGGAATCTGGGTTTTAATCTGACAATCTGATCTTTACCATATGTATCAGAATTATTGCCAGCAGTGTATCTCCAACCAGTCGGTGAGCTTCTGGAAGGATGGAATATGCGGTTCTCCCACTGGCATACTGGGCAGCAAGCCCCTGCCTGACCCTGAGCAGGTGCACAATGAGCAATCTGAATGAGAGTGGATACAGGGAATAGGTTGTAAGCAAAATAATCACATTCATTGGCACCTTTCTGGTAATTTAAAAACTGCTTAAGAAAAAAATTAAGGGAGCTCTTAACTTTTCATTTTCTTCATGTTAGCTAACCATAGAGGTAATAGGTGTGCATTTTCGTTGGTTACTAGGTAAGGACGAAATGTGTATCACAGGGCTCCAGATAATCAGACCTCCCCACCATTTTCTACCCAAGAGAGAGGAGCAACCTATTTTATATAAAGGTCAATTTACAAAGTGAAAATAAATTTGGTTGGGGAGGGAAGATGGATCTGTGATTATTTTTTGCTTTCTATTTTTTTTTTAAGATTTTATTTATTTATTCATGAGACACACACACACAGAGAGAGAGAGAGAGAGAGAGAGAGAGAGGCAGAGACACAGGCAGAGGGGGAAGCAGGTTCCATGCAGGGAGCCTGATGAGGGACTTGATCCCTGGTCTCCAAGATCAGGCCCTGGGCCAAAGGCAGGCATTAACTGCTGAGCCACCCAGGGATCCCCTTTTGCTTTCTATTTTCATAAACCCTCAAGAATTCTTCCAGCTTTACCTACTCTATTGAATACCAGTGTCAAAGAGAGAAATAACATTGCCTTTGGCCACTAAGATCTTAATGGGTATGTTTGAGCAGTAAATACTGGTAGCTTCTTTTTGTTCACGCCCTGATGTTATATAGCACTGGAGAGTCCAACAGTGAGATCATTTGCATTATTTGATTTCAGCCACAGGTGTAGAGGTAGAAAATTTTAACATTTTCCTTGACAGATGGAGAGATTGGGACTTGGTGAGCTGGGTCTGAAAAAAGTAGCGTCAAATTCATTGCATTGAATGCAACATCCCTTGAGTGCCGCCTGCGCTGAGCAACCTCCCACACTGGGTTCCCTCCAGGGCCAGATGGCAGCACACTATGCCCCAAGGGACTGTCCCTTATGGTCCCCATAGTTAAGACTGCCTAGCCAACCTGAGCTCACTCACCTGAGGATTGTTTTATAAAATTACTTTGTATTTACATTGTCAGGAGCTACTCTGAATACATGTACACAGGTTGTGTCTTTCCACGTCAGCTTTATCTAATCATAAAGCAACGTTAACATAATTGTAAAAGGCTCAGAATTCCAAATTCAATGACATTTCACTGTGCATTTAACTTGGCTTCACACACGACACACAAAGTACAATATAAAAGTCGCAAAACAAACAAGATACAATAGGGTAAGTTAATGAACCAAATGCACTATCAGTCCATGAGCACACCAGTGAGATAGGTCTCGACCAGTGCAGGTCCGCTCAGCTCTTCCTGGTTCGCCCGTCGAGGATCTCTAGTACGTTCGGAGATCAGTCAGGCAGAACCTGCCTTGGCGGCTACCTTTCTGATGTAGGCGGACACGAAGGGTCGGCATCTGGAAAATATGAGTTTGCTGCAAAAATCTTCCCTTTTTAAAGGAGTTTGATCCATCTAGCTCGTCCAGACTTCTGATTCTACTGATTACCATTTCTTGGTTCCTCCAGGCTCTCTTGGTTCTGCTGGTTCTGACTTCTGGTGGCGCCAGGCTGTTGGCCGTGGTGAGACTCACTCTCAGCTCGTCACCCTTGTCTGGCTCTCCTGATTCATTACACCACCGCCTGACCTGAACCACTGCATCTCCTTCCCCACATACGTGCACACCTGCCGTATACAGAGCTTATCTAAATGTAGCCGCAAATGTGCATGCTCTCTTAATACCTTTCTTCTCTCCTTTTTGTTTACCTCTCCTCGTTCTCCTTTCACACCAGTCGCCACTCCTTCAACCGACAGTGTATCTTCCTCCTTATTTTTCTTCATATATATCCTACATATATTTGTATATTATTTAATAATAATGACATCACATTATACATAGGTTTCTGCATGTGGCTTTTCTCCTTGAAGAGTTCCTCCAGGAATCCCTCTAGGACTTCTAGCAGAGCTCCAATCCATCCTTTTTAATGGCTGCACAATATTCCCGGGCATGAACACGCATTATTTACTCAACCGTTTTCCAGCTGACGGGCATTTCCATGTATCCAGTTTTTTGCCATCCCAGTTAATCCTGTAATAAACATCTTAATACATATTATTTTATGTATGAGTACTTTTAGTCCTACAGAATGGATTCCCAGGAATGGGATTTCCCGTTATATCTATTTTTAATTAGCAGAAATTGCCAGATTGCTTTCCTAAAATAGCCTTCACATCTCCACTAGTAATGCATGAACGTCTCCCTTTCTTTGCCTCCCTTCTAGCTTTGGCTGACAGACCTCTTCGTTTTTGTTAGTGTAATGGGTCTAAAATGAGACCTTACTATTACTTTAATAGTACTTCCCCCAAATAAGTGATGTGAATCTTTTCACAAATTTCTTGTCCATCTGATGACTTTGTTCTTAGGTCACCTGCCTACTCATATTTCTGGCCCATTTTTCTGTTGAGTTGTTTGTCTTTTTCTTGTCAGTCTGTGAGAGCTCTTCGTGTATCAGGGCTGTGGCTGAAGGTACGAGACTTTTCTCCCAAGCCAACGTGGCGGGCTAGGAGACTGTCGGGATGGCTGAAACACGCCCAGGGGTTGTTGAGCAGAGCTAGATAGGCTGTTCTGACCTGTGGCCACAGACTGCTGGTCACCAGTCAGATACTCAGTCTGAACAGAAGATTGTACTGAGCCAGAATGTAGCTGTGTGCGGAGGACTGAGAAGGTGAGGCAGCCCAGTGCTGTGCTGTCTTCCACCGGTTAAGACCTCCGAGAGTGAAGGCCTGCCAAGGCGGAGGATGTCCCTCTGCCACCCTTGGAGGGGCAGTGCTGTGCTGGCCAACATTTACGGTGCCGCTGCGTGTCCCTGGCTCAGATGAGGCAGTCCACTAAGTCTGAAGGATTAAGACATCAAAATCACTGCTTCTCACTCTTGTTTCCACCTTCACTGTTACAATAGATGGCATTCATGTATGTGGCACTCCTCTGGGCATCCCAGATTTTGAAGAAACCCAGAGACATCTTGCAGGGAAGTAAAGCATGACAGTAATTGGTCACCCCTGGCACTTTTAGGGGCACAGCAGGAATGATCACTCTCAGACTCTGGCATGGGTAGGAGAATCTGAAGCTTATATAGTCTTCAACCCCCAGCTCAACAAAGCGTTATGAGAATGCAAAGCAATAGTCTTGATATTACAGAAAACCTTTGAATCTCTTAATTTATAAAAAATACAAGGATTCATAATACTATCTTTTCCACTTTTAAATATAACTAGTAATAAAAAAAGGAACTCTGTGAAGAGAGGATTCTAATGTAGAAAAAATGAAATTCTTAAAACAGAAAAAAATTTAGGTAAACTTTGGTTACCAGAAACAATTTCTAATATTAAAATGTGGTCTGAAAAAAAAAAAAATAAAATAAAATAAAATAAAATAAAATAAAATAAAATAAAATAAAATAAAATAAAATAAAATAAAATGTGGTCTGTGTACTAACCATAATGTTACATAACCATGACGTTTGCTAAGCATAAAAAAAAAAAATTATCCTTGAAAATGGTCTGTGACTCTCCTCATCCTGTTACTCCCGCTTTGGGGACCTCAGGGATTTAGTAAGTCTCTTAGAGGAAATCTAGCCTTTAATTTCTAAAGACTTTTTATACTAATTGGCCTTCATAAGTAACTATATTCAAATCAATGCCAGTTGTGTCACAAGATATGTAAATAGCGATTTCTTTTGTTAGAAGAGGACTGGTACTTTTTTGATGATTCTGGTAAATTTGTTATTTTTTTAAAAAATATGAGTGATATGTTAAATGTCATGCCCGATCCTAACCAGAACAGCTTGGTAGGGGGAAAAATGAGATTTAGAAAACTTTAATGTAACTGTAACAAGACTCTTAGCAATTGAAATAAAAGCTTACACTAAACACTACTATTACTATCACAACTTATTTTTTCTGTTCCCAACTGTGTCTTCCATCATTCCCTGTTATGTTTAACAAAAAAAGATTCTGGAACTTTATTACCTCCACTGCTGCTGCTTCAAAACCTGACAGTACGAGTGGACACTGGCTATCTCACTATGCAGCATAGCCTTGATCTGCCCCCTGAAATAACTTCTCAGAAGAGCTCCAAGCCTACCGTATGTTTTCTTATTATTTTTAAACTTTCAAAACAAGTTTGTTTTAGAATCACACATTTGGTCCTTTGGGAAGTTACTTCCTGAAGAATAAACTTCACTTTTTTTTATCTCCCCTTGTTTGACAGCTTATTGCTGTGACAAACTGTTTTAATAGGAAAGACACTGCAATGATTAGTCACTGGGTTGTGTTCGGATCCTTTCAACCACAGATATTTGTTGGACAGAGCAAGAAGCTATCGCTTTTCTTTATTTTCCTTCTTAATTAAATTCATTGATGAAGCTTTTCATCTTTTAAATATATAGAGGGAACCAGTGTGTTGGGATGAGCAGTATAGAAAACTTATTTTATTTGCTTTATAACTGGAGCATCTATGACAGGGCCAGAAAAAAAAAGAAAAAAAGAACACTAGAATAATATGGTGGGGCAGCCCGGGTGTCTCAGCAGTTTAACGCCGCCTTCAGCCCAGGGTTTGATCCTGGGGACCCGGGATTGAGTCCCACATCAGGCTCCTGGCGTTGGAGCCTGCTTCTCCCTCTGCCTGTCTCTCTCTCTCTCTCTCTCTCTCTGTGTCTCTCATGAATAAATAAAATCTTTAAAAAAAAAAAAATATGGCACTAGCCTGTATTTCTAGTGTGTGTTTAGGGGGCTGTTTACTGAATTTCTTTTACTCACTGCCTGTCCTCTGCATTTACTTCTAGCACTGCTGATGGTTCTTTAGAACTCAGGATTCATGCTGCTGTGTTTCCACCTGAGAACCGACATCGGCTGGAAACCCTGAAGCAGTGACAGGGACCCTCAAGGCCCACAGGACATGGCCTGCCATCTAATTTAACGGTAAAAATTTGGAACATTGCTTTGTATATTTCTTTTCCTAAATATGTATATTTTTAAAACGTTTCTTAGTACTGCCATTTTCCTCATAAGGACATTCTTTTTAAATTCACAAAAGAGGGTGCCTGGGGGGCTCAGTGGTTGAGCGTCTGCCTTTGGCCCAGGGCCTGACCCCAGGTCCCAGGATGAGTCCCACATGGGGCTCCCCACAGGGAACCTGCTTCTCCCTCTGCCTGGGTCTCTGCCTCTCTCTGTGGGTCTCATGAATAAATAAATAAAATCCTTAAAATAAATAAATTCACAAAACAAAACTTGAATTTTGAAAAAAGTTCCCTCGTGGAAAGGTTTTTGAAAGGCTGTTCACCACTGGGACCTACACCCTGAGGTTTGAGAAGCGAATTCTTTATTGCCAAGGCTTTCTTTTCGGTTTCTTGCTAGTTTGTTGTGCAGCACGGGGAGCAGGACAGCGAAGGGAGCTTTGCTCTTCTGAGAAGAGGACCGTCCTGAAGGCGAGCGGAGGCGGCCGGTCCAGGCGCCGCACCTGCCCACCACTTGGTACCGGAGCGCCCCTGGCTGCGGGGCGGGGCGGGGCGGGGCGGGGCGGGGCGGGGCGGAGCCGGGGCGGCCGTTGGCGCCCGGCCCGCAGCGCCCGCAGCCCCGGGCCGGCCTCCCCCCTTTCTCCTTCGGGACGCAGGCGCGGCGATGCGGACTGACGAGCTGCCGGCGGCGCCCATGGACACCCCGGGTCCCGGCCGCCGGGGGGCGCCGTCCTGCGAGGCCTGGGGCTACTTCCACCTGGCCGCGGCGCGCCCGGGCCGCGCGGCCGGCCAGTGGGCCACGTGCCGGCTGTGCGGGGAGCAGGTGAGCCCGGGCTTCCACGCGGGCGCCGCGGCGCTGTGGCGGCACCTCGAGGGCGCGCACCGGCGGGAGCTGCAGAAGAGCGCCGCGCGCCCCCCGCCGCCGCCCGCCGGGCCCCCCGCGCCCCCCGCGGCCGCCGAGGGCGACTGGGCGCGCCTGCTGGAGCAGATGGGCGCGCTGGCCGAGCGCTGCCGCGTGCGGGAGCGGGAGCTGGCGCGGCGCGAGGCGGCCGTGGGGCGGGCCCAGCGCGCCCTGGAGCGGAGGCGCCGCGCGCTGCAGCAGGAGGAGCGCGCCGCGGCCCAGGAGCGCCGGCAGCTGCGGGCCGACGCCGAGGCGCTGCGGGCGCGGCTGCGGGACCTGGGCCGCCGCGAAGCCGCGCTGGCCGCCGCCCCCGGCCCGCCCCCGCCCCCGCCCAAGGGAGAGCCCGGGGGGCACGCGGACGGCTCCCCGGGCGCCGGGATCCTGCTGCTGTAGGGCCGCCCCCCACCCCCGGGGCGCCAGCGCCTGCCTTGGCTGCCCCTGCACTGACCGCTCCAGCCGCTCGCTGGCCTACGTCACCCGGAGCCTTGTACCTGGTGGTGATGTCGGGAAGGCAGAAGCCTCCTTCCGGACCAAAGACAAACCACAGTCCTCGCCAGCCAGGGTGCACGGTGCATGGAAAGGACGGTACAGCGTTCACCCAAGAAGGGCTCTACTCATTTCCTACTGAGTAAATCTCCGGTGAGTTGGCTTGCCCAGCACGAAGCTCTGAAAAGGCGGCCCTTTCGCCTCCACGGCTGCTCTTGGCCCTCCCCAGCGCCTCCCCTGTCGCCCCCGCCCCCCAGCCTGCAGACCACACCTCGTGCACCCTGAGTCCCCCCAGCTGTTTCCTTTGCATTTCAAACCCAGAGGCAGCTGTGGGGAGTTGCCTGGCTTCCCTGCCTCACTTCCTTTTAGAAAAATATGACCTCATCCCTCACTGTTAGGATGGGAACTTGGGTTCCCCACATCTCCACCCTCCTCACTTCTAGGCCACAGTAGAAGGAAGGCATCCCTCCCATTTGAGGCCACTTCCACCTTTCTCGGTGTTCATCCCTTCCGCTTCCACCTTTACTGGACCTTTGCTCCATTAGGGTTTCTCCTTTCCTCTGACTTCCTCCCTCCCTCTCCCCAGGCTGCTACTCTTTCTCCGCAGCACCAGGTCTCCCCTGGCACTAAAAAGACTCCCCCAGCCTGGCTGCCCTCAAGTGAACAAGGGGAGAGCTCCAGCTCTCCAAGGGGAGCCCCGTTACCCTTGCCCTATCCTTCCTTCCAGACTTCAGTCCTTCCCTCGTGGTCAGCTTCCCATCCTACCCTGGAACCTTAAGAAGCTGAATTGACAATTTATTTTCAGCCTTCATCTTGCTAGTACAATGAACACCCACATATACCCTCCAACTAGACTGAGCAGTTATTAACATTTTGCCTTAGTTGCTTTTTTGGCCCTCTACCCCAAACATGCATGGCACTTCATCCAGAAGTATTTATATCCCTTCAGCCTCTAAAATTCCCCAATTGTCTCAGAAATGTCTTAATCTTTTCTAAAAAACAAAACAAAAGGGTCCAATCACGGTTCATACATTGCTTTTTGATTATGACTTTGTCTCTTTTAGTCTAGAACAGCTCCCTTTTTTTTCCATGACATTTTTGAGTCCCAGCCATCTGCCTTATAGAATGCCCATTATTCTGGGTCTGTCCGATTGTTTCCTTAAGCCAGTTTATGTACTCACTCTTGACTCACCTACTCTGTGCCAGTGACTCCTGACTACCTCCAGTGTTCCTCCCAGTTCTTCAGGTCCAACCTCTACTGTATGTCTCCACCTCTACTTGTATATCCTGTTACTGCTGATGGAAGGGGCAAATCTGTTCTGTTCCACATCCCCCCTCTTACCTAACAAGTCACTGGGCTCTTAAAATATATAGGTACATAATGCCCATGCATTATCTCACTTTATTCTCATAGCTCCCTGAGGAGGTATTAATACTATGCCCACTTACAGCTACAGAAACTGAGATAGAAAGGGGTTAAATAGCCGGTACAAGATCACAGCTGGTAAACAGTAGCACTGGGATCCAAATCCAGTCTCTACCTCCTACCTGCTGTACTGTCTCTCTTGCTAGTCACTGACCTGACACACCAGTTTCCTCCCTAACTCTGATTCCAGGTAATATTGTCAGAGACCTTATTATGCACTAAGCATTCACCATGTGCCAAATGCTTTACAAGAATAACTGCCTACCATGCAGCAACGCCACGACATAATTAATCCTATGCCCATTTTGTAGAGGAAGAGATAATAAGCTCAGGGAGTTAAGTAATGAGGTAGAATGGGATTTGAACTCATGTCACTGAATCCTAGGCCCTGATTTACAGAGTCTGTTTCTACAGAGCATCACACTGTCTTCCTTCTAATGCCACCTGCCAAGCTCAGGCCTCATTTATCATTCATCTGGGGTTCATCTTCCCATCCTTGTCTTCCCCAACTGTCCATTCCTAACACTCAACTAAAGGAATTCTTCTAAGCCAACATTGATTATATCATAATTCCTGCTCAGAGGCCCCCCAAGGTCACCCATCACCTTGTCTTTGACTTTGTAGCCTCTCATCCAAGTGCCCCCACACTGCTACCCGTCTCATCTGTCCCTTCCCCTACATTTACTATATGCCCCATCCCAACTGGACTCCTCATTCTTCCTGACATGCCCTGGTCTTGGCATCTCTATGCATTTGTCTTCCTTCCACTTAAAATGTCCCTTCAATCTCTGAATGTGAAAAATTCTACCCATTTTCAAAGACCAAGCTCAAATTCAATTGCCTGCTTGAAGCCTTCCTTGATTTCCCCTCCCCCCCTTTTAAAGATTTGATTTATTTATTCATGAGAGACACACAGAGAGAAGCAGACACAAGCAGAGGGAGAGGCAGGCTCCATGCAAGGAGCCCGATGCGGGACTCAGTCCCGGGACTCTGGGATCACGCCCTGAGCTGAAGACAGATGCCCAACCACTGAACCACCCAGGCATTCCTCCTTAATTTCTCCTAATTGAAAGATAATTCTTTACTTCTCTGGACTCCTAGCATTTTGTATCTCATAACCCTTAGAACAGGCCATCTGGCATAGATAAGAATAGGCTATATGGGTTCTTGTCTTCCTTCTCCTGCCAGACCCTGAGCCTTTGGGTTATCCTATTCCCACAGTGCCTTGCATATAATAGCTGCTCAATAAATATTTGAGACATTGTACTCCCTTGAAGATTTTTACAAGTTAGTTATTAATATAATTATTCATTTATCATTATTCTGTGTAGAATTCATAGCAGAAAAAAAAATAGCCTAGAAGGAAATAGCAGTAATAATTTTTTAAGCTGTTTAGTCGATAAAGATTTAGTAAGTGTCTGTTATTACACTGTTTGGTTTGAATCCAAACTAGTATGTCATTACTAGTAAGTCATTATCAAGAAATGTTTTTCTTGGGCAGCCCCGGTGGCGCAGCAGTTTAGCGCCGCCTGCAGCCTGGGGTGTGATCCTGGAGACCCGGGATCGAGTTCCGCATCAGGCTCCCTGCATGGAGCCTGCTTCTCCCTCTGCCTGCGTCTCTGCCTCTCTCTCTCTCTCTCTGTCTCTCATGAATAAATAAATAAAATCTTTAAAAAAAAAAATGTTTTTCTTAAAATATTTTTTCATTACACAAGTAACACAAATGCAATGCCTAAATCTAGGAAGAAATCAGAAACACATCCCCCAAAGTCCTGTCACCTTAGTAAAACTTCTATAAATATTTTAATGTATTTTATTCTTTTGTCTTTTACAATCTTTACATTATCCTAATATGTTATTTCAATTAAGTATTGAAATATAACTTCTTCATGTGGATGTATAACTTGGGCTGTAAGAAGAATCTGAACTTTTTAGAAGAAACCTTCTACAAATGTTATTTTATTTCACCAACTGTTAAAACCATTAATATCAGCAAAGATCAACTTTTAGAATCTCAACTGCTCTTCAAGAAAGATGGCCAATGGGAGCACCAATAGCCTCTGTTTAGGGGACAGGGGGAACAATTCGCCTAACTGGTAACTTAGTGCTCGCTGTGGGAGGGAGTTAAGGGAAGAGATTTTACTTTCTGCTTTATATACTTCTGCATTGTTGTACTTTTTTATACCAAGCATGAATTACTTTTATAATCAAAAATAAAATTTACATTTCTCAAATGAGAACTCCTGACCATCAGCATTCCACTTTCTTAGTTAAAATATACAAGATCTCCAACACAAGGACTGATGTAATCCCCATTTTTGGAAAAGCCTAGAGAGAAATGCAGCCTTTGTCCAGTCTAACACTATCATTTGATAGAAGAGAAAAATGAGCCCCAGAGTGACTTGCCCACTATCAGGAGATATGGCTATGGTGGTTCACCTGACTCCAACCTCAACAGATACTGGCCTCTTTGGCCTTGAGGACTTCTGCTGGCTCATCTGTCAAAGCACAAGGGCTGTCAGGACCAATAAGCCAAGCTGGCCTCCACAAAGCATAGATGTAAGTTATAGGTACTGCAATGGTCTATCTATGACACAGTCGGCTCACAGAGTTGTCACTGCTGATGGGTGACAGTCAAGGTGGATTACAGGGACTGCCCTGGCCTCTCTGCCTGTGACACAGCTGACTCACAGAGAACGGTCATTGCTGATGGGTGACAGTGACACACCTCACCTAGATAAGCAGGGCTTCCCTGACTTATGTGATCAGGCTTCCTAACAGAGCCACTCACGTGTTGCCTTTGAGAGCAAACACACAGTAGTGAGGTGGATGGCTGGTATGGGGATGCAGAATGCCCTGAACCCAACTCCTGGACTTCTGCCATGATGTAAAGTGATCAGTCATTTCTTTAAGTTAAGATTTGGCAGAAAGGAGGTGGAAGCAAAGCAGGGTACTGACAACCAATGGTGAAACAGCTAGAGCCCTTTATATACCACACCTAAGTTGTCATCCCTGGAGCTGGAGAGGGAGAAGCTGGTTTGGGCTGACTTTCTACTTTAAATAGCTGCCCATGTCTTTAACATCTTAGAAGGGATTCATAAAGACTAGGCTTTTGTTTTGCTGCCACTCAACAGGAAATTCTATTTCTAAAGGTCTGAACTTCTTTCCACAACCTGAATCTGCTTCTTTGTCTGCAAAAAGGACAAGGTGATCATTGAGGTCCTCTTTGTGTCTAACATGGTATGATTACATGAAATACAGCTAAACATCAATTGACCTTTGAGTCAAGGAGTTGTTTGGTTTAACTGCATTTTCTTGTTAGCTACAAATTTAGAAGTAAATGTTGAAAGTGACATGCTTATTCTCAAAAATAACGGGAGTGTATCAAACTTCTTCCATAGTACTGAGGTACTAACTCTATCATTCACTCCCTAGAACTGATAATGTCTGCAACAGCAATGAGTATGCTCTCTGGTACTCACTCTTTCTGTCCTCAAGACACATTGCAGGCAGGGCAAATGTAACTGTCCATACTTAACAAATGAGGCCACACACTTCAACAACATGAAGTGACCTGCAAAAAGTGTACAGCAGATAGGAGGCTGGAGCTCAATCCATGGATCCCCGTCATACCTGCGGCCAAAGAGTTGCACTTCCTCCCAGGCCTCCCTTCTGGCCCACGTCTTCACCAGTGCTATCCTGGCCAAGTGCCTACTGACACTCGGGTTGATGTTGGCTCCTTTCCACCCACAAGTTCTTGTGCTGGAGGCAAGCCAGACCTTTAAGAAGTGAGGATGGCCTTTGTATTAGTTTGCTATTACAGATGTTAACAAACTACCACAAACCTAGCAGCTAAAAACAACCCAAGTTTGTTATCTTACAATTCTGCAGACCAAAAGTATGAAACTGAACTGTCAGCAGAGCTGTGTTCCTTTCTAGAGGCTCTAGATTTTCTTTTTTAACCTTTTCCAGCTTCTGGAGGCTGCCCACATTTCTTGGCTTGTGGCCCCTTCTATCTTCAAGGTCACCAAGGGTCATTCTTTCTCCCATTGCATCAGTCTGCTACCTTCTTCCACATTTAATGGACCCTCTTCCTTATTGTATGGTCAGTTAACCGGTTAGCAACCTAGTTGCTAAAAAAAAAAAAAAAAAGAGGCCTTTTTTTTTTTTTTTACATGACTTCATTTGTTTTCTAAGAAATGAACAACAAAAAAACCCCCAGACTCTTAACTTATAGAGAAATGATGGTTAGCAGAGGGGCAGTAGGTGGGGGATGAGGGAAACAGGTGAAGGGGATTAAGGCTCCGTTTCCAGGGATCCCTGGGTGGCGCAGCAGTTTGGCGCCTGCCTTTGGCCCAGGGCGTGATCCTGGAGACCCGGGATCAAATCCCACATCAGGCTCGCGGTGCATGGAGCCTGCTTCTCCCTCTGCCTGTGTCTCTGCCTCTCTCTCTCTCTCTGTGACTATCATAAATAAATAAAAATTAAAAAAAAAAAAAGGCTCCATATCCAGATGAGCACCGAGCAGTACGTCTCCCATTGCATCACTCTGCTACCCTCTTCCACATTTAATGGACCCTCTTCCTTATTGTATGGTCAGTTGGTTAGCAACCTAGTTCTATCTGCAGCTTTAATTCTTCCCTGCCAGATAATATATTGATAGTTTCCAGGGATTAGGACATAGACATTTGGTGGGGGGCAAGGATAGGGGATCTATTATCTGCCTACCACACTCCATTATCCTGCCTGGCTTAGGTTTGGGGGTATGTGAGAAAGGCAAGGTGCTTGATGGAGAGCCCCTATTCCCCATCCAATATTTTAATGGGTGTCCTAATCTCCCTCCGCCTTTGTAAATCTGTGCAGAGAGTGCTCAGACTTTTCTGAAACAGGTACCTGCCAGATGGATGTGAAGGATGCCTCTGGGGATGGAAATTGGAGGCCTCCATAGTGTTGAGAACTATTTAAATATCTGTGTACTACCTAGGATCTGATGGACTAGAAAGGTTAAGTGGTGATGTGTGAGTTGTTAAGCCTTTGGAGTCAGGACTTAAAATTTAAGCTTCCTCCAAAAAAGCGAGTACTAAACATATGATCATTAATAAACATGTTGAAATATTTTTTAAAAGATCTAGGCTTCCAACCATGTACATTCATGTCACCTTAGCAACCACTTTATCTAAAAGTTTCCTCATCAGTAAAATGGGGATAATGTGTATCTTACAGGGTTGTTATGATGAGTAAAATATTTGGGGTAAATTCTGACATACAGTTTAAACTCAGTAACTATAACTTTTTTCTTTTTCTCTAACTTATCTAAATGGGAGCTCAAAAACAAACCAAAGAATCTCAGAAAGAGTAGGTTCGCTGGGATGATTCCTGAGAGTAGCTGCTTGTAAGAAACAAAGGTTTGCCAAGCCATTTTCCTTCATGATATATATCTGAGTTCTCAAATGAGCTAGTCCAGTCAAAATTCTTTAGGACTTGTGACTATGAAGTAGTTTGACCAAAATTACAAGTAAATATATCAAAACCTATCCATCTAAGTACTTTTCCATTCAAAATAGTTACCCTGAAAGACTAAATAGTTATTCCAAAAATGCTTCCATGCTTAAAACATCTCTGGGACTCCTCTTCTAGAGTAGCTCTTGGAGACTCTGGCACATTCTTAAAAACATCCTTAAGTTGGCAAATACTCATCTTTCCAGGAAATTTTGAGTTTTGAAAAGAGCTGCCAGTTATTCAGAGCCCAGTCTAGTAAATATGGTAGATGATTAACCAGGTTAACATTTTTGGTTAATAAGATGCAATTCTAATAAATCAGTAATTATTTTGGTGCAGCTCATAAATTGGCCTTGATAGTGTTATATATTAAGGTTAAGTAAAGGTAGCATGGTCATAGTAGACATTAAAGCCCACTTTAGTGGGTTTATGATGTGAATTAATTCAGATAGCACTGGGAGTCATTACATATTTAAATAGTATTAAATGTTTCTTTTTATGAAAATCGTAATTATGACATTGTCTGAAATCTTATTTCATAGTATTAAAATAAAGGCTTTAAGGAAAAGCATTAAATGCTAATGAAAGCTTTATTATTTCAGTATGTATTCTCCTGGGCCTTTGGTCAAGATAAGTAATGATCAGATGAGTGAGTTGGCAACCTTCCTGGCCTCTGCAGTCTACTAGTAATTGAAGGCTACGTAACACACTCACATGTTTAAATACATTAAGTAATATTCCACCAACTTCTCCCTATCTTTTGCTTTTTTGGACAATGAAATACCATGGCATATTAATACATATGAAAAAAGCTAGCTTTTTGTTGGAAGAATTTCTGAAAAGTCATTCTTACTCAAGCAGGTGGGAGTCACTGTTTGCCTCCATCACATTAACTTCCTCAAGTGTGTCTGCTTCTCATTCTCCAGGGACTTTCTGATCTACATGTTCTCCATCAATTCCAATTTCCATGACCTGATTCATGTTGCTTTTCTTTTTCTTTCTCTTTTTTGGTATTTCAATGATCCATTGTTCAGACTCAGAACCACAGAACCTAGTGTTTGAGCAGGCAGTCACTGCAATTCACAGGTAACTAGTGGAAATACATAACTGAATGAGGGGCTGCAGCCTCAGTAAGGTTTTGTTGTTGTCTACATTCCAAAACCCTGAAAACAATTTTCTTGAAGGCAGAGGATTCTTTATGGGAATTACTTATAGGATTTTAGAAGATTCTTTATAGGACTTTAGGGGAATCTTTATAGGATTCCCCTAAAAAGACCTGGTTTAGGGACAGATGTGAAAACATTTGAAAAACACAAATTTTTCCTTCCCCCTCCACCCTGAGAACTTTGGCTTTTGTCAAAACTTTGAAATGAGCAGAAACTGTTTTGTTTTGTTTTGTTTCTTTGCAGAAACTGTTTTGGATTAATACTCTGGAACTATCAAGGCCTTCATGTGACTACTTGGCCTCTACATTCTACAAATACTATCTAAAAATAAATGTAAGCTCCAAGATTACAGGGAATCTTGTCCTATTTACTACTGTATCCTGAGTGCCTAGCATAGTGCCCAGGCTTTCTTAAGCGCCTCAAGGCTACCTGCTAAGTGAATATATGCTGTTCAAAGATTTTACTGTCTGAAATCTAGTCTCTTTTGAAATTCTTCCTATAGTTCTCCTGCTACTACAGTGTACTGAGACTAGGGTGGACCTGTTGGATGTCCCTATCATTTTCTCCAGATGGCTTCATTTCCTAAGTCATGTAGAATCACCCCTTCTTTAAGGAAGACCTCAAAGGGTCACTTACAACACTTTCTACCCTTTCTCACGGTCTATCATCTACTAGTCTCCTGCTCATTCTGCAGTACTTCGTAAGTGTACCTCCTATCATCACCTGAAGGAATAAAGATGACACATGCACTTACTCACCCCACCCCTTCACCCTTCTTTTGACTTCAATAACCACCAAAACAACTCCAGGATGCTACTCCTACAACTATATCCTTGGCTATTGGTAGCATGGCATAATAATACTAATTAAACTGCTAATATTTGAGGATTTATTGTATTCAGTACCACACAGGCCTTATTTCATTTAAACTTTCCAATAACTCCATAAAGACATTAAGGCATAGAGGCTTAAATAAATTTCTAAACATTGCTCAGCTCAGGAGCGGTAGAGCTCTAATATTAATCCAGATCAGCCGCCGCCCTAACCTGTGCTCCTAACAGTGCACTGGGATGAAAAGAATCAAGATTTACCCTACCTCTGCCACTCTGCCACAGAGACTTTTTGATTTTGAGCAAAATAAAAACCTCTCCAAACCTCAGTTTTCTAATGCATAAAATGCTGAAAAGAATAAAGAAAATAATGTATGTTAGGTGCTTAGCACAGTGTCAGACATACCACAAATATGTGTTCCATCCATCCTACCAACACCTACTCATTGAGCACCTCCTAAACATCCAATGCTGTGATAGGTACTGAAGATACAACACTGAATAAGACCAAAAAGGTCCCTGCCTTCACAGGTCTGCACAGCTCAGTAAGTGCTAAGTATATGATAAATGGAAAAAGGCCTCAAGGAGATCTGTTAGCCTCCACTCAGTCACAGTTATTTTGCTATAAAGCAATCTAATGAGAACACTTTACTGCTTAAAATCCTTCAGGAATTCCTCACTGTAGAAGACATAAAATCCAAATCTTTTTATTATTAGTTTTTAAAGTAGGCTCCACACCCAATGTGGGGCTTGAACTTCCAATCTGGAGAGCCAGAGTTGCATGCTCTACTGACTGAACCACCCAGGTGCCCCAATCTAAATTTCTGAACACAGTACTTGAGAATAGCAATAGGTATGTGGTTCAGTTCCCCTTGCCACCAGCTCGCCGTTAAGCAGTGAAGCCCTTTCTCCGTATGCGAGCTATCTGGAAGCTTGAATTAAAAACCAGGTCATTGTAGACCAATTCTGTTACCAGCATGAGAACTAGAGTCACCAGTTTGGTATCCTAACCCCTTCCCACCAATTACTCATTCACTCATTCATACACAGACACCTGCAGCTCTTTTATGGCAATGACCTACCTAGGTTCTGTCAAACCCTGAAAACCAAAGCTTTAAATCTGGGTGTTTCTAACTGTAGGACACAACCCATCAGGAGATTATGAAATCAAGTTAGTGGTTGGAATCAGTGATTCGGACAACAGAAACAAAGAATATATCAATGAACTAACAGCTAAGCATTGGTATATAAAACCTGTTATAGGGGCACCTGGGTGGCTAAGTCGGTTAAGTGACCGACTGACTCTTGGTCTCGGGCTGGGTCATGATCTCGGGGGTCCTGGGATCGTGCCCCACATTTGGCTCAGTGCTGATCATGGAGTCTCTTGTCCCTCTCCCTCTGCTCCTCCTTCTGCTCTAATAAAATTTTTAAAAAAATAAAAATAAAATCTGTTATAAATGCATATACAACACACGTACTGAGTCATCATATAAACTGCATTTCTTAACAGGACCATGGTCAAAATGGTTTGAAAACCATGATTTCACATGCTCCATGTAGCCTCAGTTCCTTCCACATTTCCTAAGTTACACAAAATCCCATATGTATCAAGCCACTTGAAACTCCCCAAACCACCTTTATTTTTCACTGCTTGCCTGTAAGCGTATAAGCCAGTCATGGTACTAGGCACTAGGAATATGGTTGAAAGAAAATCCATGGTCTTGCCCACACAAAACTTAAAGTCTAGACAAAATGTTCTACTAATCAAATTAATTAACATCTGTGAACCAAAGTAAATAGTCTAAATGAAACAAATATAGACTTTTAAGAACATTTATCAAGGGCAATCAATCATTTTAGGGTACAAGGGAGGCATCCCTGAGGAGCATCAATTAGCAGAGATCTAAATGTCAGTTACCCAGGTACAAGGGTACAGAAGAGCAATGCAGACATAACAGAAGTTAAGTGGCCCTAGAGTGAGAGATGGTGTAGCATATTTGAAGAACTGAAAAAAACAGGCCAGCGTGCTGACAGGAAGCGGGAGTGATAAAAGGCAGGATGGGAAAAGCTGGCTGTGGCTAGACCAGGTAGGGCCAGGATTTGGTTTTCTGTCCTCGGAGTACTAGGAAGCCACAGGATGATTTAAATAGGAAGTGATGAAAGAGAAGCTGTGAAGACACTATGTCTGCAGTATGGAGGATGGACTGGATGGAGGGCAAGATGACTGCAGTGGAGACCAGCTGGGAAGTCAGTAGAATAGTCTAGGGTGGGTGTTGACAGCTAACTGATTTACTATATGGGAAATTGGGGGAGGGGATGGAGGGTAAGTGTATGAAATAGAGGCTGACTCCTAGGTTCTAGCTTCCACAATTGGATAGATGGTGCTGCCAGCCGAGAGAACAAACTGGAAAAGACCTACTTTGGAGAAGACTATGGATTCAGTCTTAAATAAGCTTCATTTAAGGTGACTGAGTTGGATATGTATCCTGGCTAAGTCGTGGGTATATAAATGGTAAATGAAATGGGACCCACAAGAGTGAGGTAAATGCCTGGGGCTGAGCCCTGAAGGCCTCTCCATTTCTAAGTGTTGTATTCCTACCTATTATAATTGTGTATGAGTACACATAGGTAAGTACACAATTATATCTGCTTCAAAGGTCACATATATAAATAATAAAATGTGAAAGTCTGCTCGCTTCAACAATTAGTATTAAAAATTTGATGTATACCCTTATGTTTTTAAAAATGAGATCAGGCTATACACAATTTTCTACAATCTGTTTTTTTTTTTTTAAAGATTTTATTTATTCATTCATGAGAGACCCAGAGAGAGGCAGAGACATAGGCAGAGGGAGAAGCAGGCTCCCTGCAGGGAGCCTGACGTGGGATTCAACGTGGGACTCGATCCCAGGACCTCGGGATCATGCCCTAAGCCAAAGGCAGACGCTCAACCACTGAGCCACCCAGGTACCCCTCTACAATCTGCTTTCTAAAGTCCGTAATGTAGTGAAAATATTCATTATCAGAATTTGATAATTCTAACTTACACATCTGAATGGCTTCAAAGTATTTCACGGTAGGACTGCAAAACAATTTAACCAATCCCACAGAATTCCCAGGGATAGAGAATTGGCTTATCTGGCACCCAGTTACCTGTCCATTCACTATTCACTATATCACTATTCCCTTTCTGCATTATTCACTAAACCCTGATTTTGTTCCAAAAGCAACATGCTCAGCCTCAGGTGATGGCTCATGATGGGCTTAAGCTAAGTGAAACCATACTGTTGCCCACCTTTTCAACTTCCCTTGCAGTGATGGGTAGTCATGTTAAGGACCCTAAGGAGAAGTTTGCTATCAGAGTTTCTAAGTAAGCTCCTGCTTTCCTGCCAAAACAGAACTAACACAAATACTGCTGTCTTTTTTCCTTTTCTTTCCTTTTTGGACATGAATATAATGACAAGAGTTTCAAGTCATTTGCAACTATAAGGCCATAAATCAACACCATGATTAGTAAAAACAGAAAGGCAGAGAGAAAGCCTGGGCTCTGATACACATAGACAAACACAGAAACACTAACTCATTTTATAGAATTCAAATATAGATTGCCACCTTAAAGTGTAAAAGAGTAAGACGAAGTGTTTTGGATTAAAGATTCAGAGCAGAGATATAAGTGATGCTCTACAAAAATAAGAAGCACACTTAAAACAAGATGATAGGGAAACACTGAGAACACCTTTAAGTCTTGGGTCCAGAAACGCCTGCTGGCTCCCTACCAAGTACATCCCTCTGTCCCACAACCTGATGGGACAGCCTTTCTATATAATCTCTGACACCGCTTGCTTTCCCTTGTTTGAGATTTCGATCTTCTTTTGGGTGCTCTTAGAAAATGTACCAAATTAAGACATAATCTCTTACACAAAAAGTTGGAAGGTGTTTGATTTGGGTGAGCCATTAATTTTCATAAGTTCACAACTAAAATAAAAATAAATCATCAGAAGTAAAAACTTTTAAAAGTGGGGAGGGGGGCAGTGGTGCAGCATCTGGGTGGCTCAAGTTGGGTGTCAGACTTCAGCTTGGGTTGTGATCTGTGGGCCCTGGGGTCGACACCACATCAGGCTCTACACCATCCCTCTTCCTTTCCCTCTGCCCCACCTCCCGCTGGTGCATGCATGCATAAATAAAATCTTAAAAAAAAAATAAAACCAGGGAGAAAAATCCTTTTTGATAAACAGTGCTACCTAGCTATTTAATCCTAGAAACAATTTGTTATTTTACTCTAATGATGGTTTCTTCCATACTCAAATTTTGGCAGCTTCTCATGCTTTGGCAAAAATGAAAGACATTAGATTTCCTAAAATTCAGCAACCTGTAGCTCCACTTAAAAATAAACTCAAAAAGGTTACCACAATAGTAAATTTATACTGTGTTGATAAATTATTTAAAATATGAGACACAAAACAATTTTATGTGTAATCCAAATTGTACATAATTCACACCTCTGCTTCTAAACAAATAGAAGCTCACATCTCTGTACTACTTTTACAGTTTACAAAGTGCTTTTATATACATTTTCTCATTTTCTACTCAAAACAGACATGAGAGATAAATACTATTCTTATTTCACAAATGGAAATAGACCCAGACATTATTCAGTCCTTTAACCACCATAGAGTATAGCCCTGAGACTTTAGATCTGCAAAGGGTTTTTTAATAATGCAAATATCACATATATTTCAATTTTTATCACCATTTTCAAGTCTCCATTTTCTTAACAAAAGAAAGCAATGAAAAAGTTTTCCACAATCTAATAATAAAAATGGGAAATATTATATACACAGTTGTATACTTTACTCAGTGAATGAAATCTACCACAATTCTAATTTGGGCCTCCTATATTGTTATCTATATACAGGGCACCAGTACTAGAACCACATGTAAATGACTACATTTCATTCTAAAGCAGAAAAAAAAAACAAAAAAACAAAAAAAAAACGCAGAACACTTCTGTTGCCTTCAAGTCTAATGTACATATAGAAGTGTTAGGGTGTGTAGGTGGCTATGAAGGATACAGAAAATTACTTTTTGCAGTTTTGGAATTATAGGGCCTCTGATTATCCCAGCTTAGACTTTAAGGGTCTTGACAATCTGGTCATATGTCTTATCTTTAGTACTAAACTTATCTTTCTTTCCCCACCACCCCTTTTCTTCCTAAGTACTCCAAACCATTCAGAGTAGAAATTCCAACAAGTAGCCTTTATTTCTGAATTGTCTTCCTCATTGTATAATTTTTTTCAAAATTTTCTTTTACTATTTCTCAACCTTAAAGACATTTCTTTATAGTAGATGACGGAGCGATAGCTTATATTCACTGCCAGAAAAAAAAGTCAGTTCCAGCATAATTTCCCTGCAAAAAGCTAAGAAAAAAGTTCAAAAAAAAGGAAGAGAACAGTGATAACCGGCAGAGTAGTGACATCTGCACTCAGAAAGCTGCACTGCAGTTCTCCAATATTTAAAGTAATGCTACTGTTACTGCTCTGCCAATTTAAGGAAAATTCTGGCTGGTCCTGAGTTCAAAGCAGACCAATATGCTTAAAACATTGGTTCAATGAATCACTCTTTTTGATGTTATAATTATAATGGTTTTATTGCATTTGAAGACATTTTCAATAAATATCTTTGTGTTTGAGGCCTTGGCTAGGCAATCCTCTTGCAGTAGAAATCAGATTTCTCTGGCACAACTCCATTGCCAGCAATGGGATTTATCAAAACTATAAATGCCAGCACATGGAATATTTCAATACTGTACTCAATTGCTCATATCTAAATATTTCAGCTATAAAACAAACCAGATGTAAATGCTTAATATATAGTACAAATCAACAAATTCTTCACAGAAGAAAACAATGAAAGACTAATTTTCCATAATATATCACTTATTCATTAGTTCTTCAGTAATAGTACTTAGAATATTTCAAGAATAATAAAAGTTATGCACCACTATCCCTGTTTTCTCAAGATTTTTTATCTAAGTTCTAAAGACATAAACAAGGATGCATTTAATCAGACTTGTTTTTATAAATTTTGATGTTTCTCTTGTATATCTTATAATAATGAATATATGAAGACACAGACAAATGTACATTTAAATCATTACTGGTTATATGAAATTTGCCTATATAGGTCTTATAAACAAGATAAAAATAACAAAGTTTGATAAGCTCAGCCGTGCCCTGTGAACTTTAGTCTGCTCACAGCATAACCTAATTCAATTATTATTATTAAAAAAATGTTTTTTTTAAAAGCTGCAAACCAGTTTATTACACATTTCAGAATCATGAGGGGGTATATTGTAATACAGTTCCCTCAGGCCACAGACCCTTCGGAGGGAAAAGTTCTGCAATAAAATACGAGTTTCCAAACTCTTTTTTAAAAAAAGCTTGAATTGTGTTCTATGACTGACCTTCACTCTATGGTCCCTTTGACCCAAGGGACGGTCCCTGGGACATCTTTTTGAGATTTAGCTTCTGTGAAGTTTTCAGCAAACCTCTCTCGCGCTTTCTCCCAGTTCTTTTTGCTCTTGTTTTGGAGAAGGTGAACATCTTCAATCGAGGATGGTTTGCCGGTCCCCAAGCCTGCATGTGTTCGCCGAAGCTGAAGCTGGATCTGTTACCAAAAGTTAAGCAGAAAACTTACTGTAGAAACTAAATACATTGAAATTTGCTGTATCCAACCTGGTACTTTCACTCTTTGATTTAGAAAGATTGATGTAAAAGAAAAACCTGTCAAATCCATCGAATACATGCAGGAATACATATGATTATACACAAAACTTCAAGTCATCCTTCTACATTGTCTTGTCTATCCATAAGTATAGCTGACTGTACAGAGAACAATATACTCTAAATAGTGATCACCGAATTTCACTGAGATGCCGCAGAGGTTGCCCACCCTAACCAGAAGAAAAGGCAATGTACATACTTAAATCTAATGCTGCCCTAGCCTTGCCTAAGAAAGTGAAAGGGTAGATTAAACATTAAGTCATAAAGACAGGGGTGCCTGAGTGGCTCAGTCAGTTAAGCAACCAACTCCTGGTTTTGGTTCAGGTTATGATCTCATGGGTCATGGGACTGAGCCCTGCATCAAGCTTTGTGAGACACAAAGCATGTACACACACACGCTCTAAAATAAATAAATCAGGGGCGCCTGGGTGGCTGAGTGGGTTGGGCGTCTGCCTTTGGCTCAGGTCATGATTCCAGGGTCTCCCAGGGTTCCAGCCCCATGTCTGGCTCCCTGCACAGCAGGGAGCCTGTTTCTTCCTCTGTCCCTCCCCCTGTTCATGTGCTCTCTCTCTTATTCTCTCTCAAATAAATAAAATCCTTAAAAAAAAAAATAAGTAAAATAAGTCAATCCTAAGGAAAAAAAAAGAATCATAAAGAGAATTTGATTATTTTCATAATAAGTGGGGGAAGACTTCTCATTATTTTAAGAACCATTAAAAGTTACCAGTAACTGAATGCCAACTGTATGTTGGGCACCATACTAGGAGCTTTACCTTCATGATCTCCCTTAGAAAACAGTTTTTATAATCTCCATTTTTACTATGAAAACTGAAGTCTAAACCTGCTCTAAGTCACACAACTAGTAAGTGACAGAGCACCTATTCTAACAAAGTAATTCTATTTTGTAGATTTGACTATAAAACCCATGTTCTTCTCACTATACCTCAGTAAGAAAGAAAATTCACATTAAACCTCACATTGATCCATTCATTATTACTTAGGTATTAGGTGATTATCAAGAAAGTTCTTTAATCATGTTAGTTTGTAAGGTTTTTGTAAAAGATAATCTAAACCTCTGATGAACCATGGAGACTAAAGAATTAACCACTGTATCGTTTTCCAGACATTATTCCTTCCTCTACTGCTTGTTACATGACCTGATTCTTAAATCTAAAATGGATTATCCAGCTAATACAGAATCTGCCTGTTTGTAAAGTCTCCCTGGATGGCTCAGTTGGTTAAGCATCTGACTCTTGATTTTGGCTCAGGTCATGACCTCGTGGTTCTCAAATCAAGCCCCACACAGGGCTACATACTTGGTGAGGACTTTGCTTGAGATTCTCTTTCTTCCTCTCCCTCTGTTCATCCCCGGCACACATGTGTGCACGTGCACTCTCACTAAAATAAATAAATAAAATCTTAAAAAAAAAAATGGGACTCCTGGGTCGCTCAGTCTGTTGAGCGTCTTCCTTTGGCTTGGGTCATGATCTCAGGGTCCTGAGATCGAGCCCCAAGTCAGGCTCCCTGCTCAGCAGGAAGTCTGCTTCTCCCTCCCCCTCTGCCCACCCTCCACTCATGCTCTCTCTCTCTCTCAAATAAATGAAGTGTTTAAAAAATAAAATAACACTGTGATTGTTCTTGCAATATTTAGTACCAGATATAGCATGGAAATTATTAATAACAACTAAAAGAAACAGAAGAACCTCAGGCTCAAGAAATGGCATTTATTATCCTAGCTTCAACGAAGGAAAAAAATGTTAAGAGCCTTCCAAAAAATGTTAAAAACAAAACAATGCATGGGGCGCCTAGGTGGTTCAGTGGCTTAAACATCGAACTCTTGATTTTGGCTCTGGTCATAACCAAGGTCATGGGATAGAGCCCCACATCGTCAGGCTCCCTGCTCAGCGAGGAGTCTGCTGGTCTCCCTTTCCCTCTGCTCCTCCTCCTGCTTAAGCTCTTGCTCACTCTCTCTTAAATGAGTAAATCTTTAAAAAAAACAAAAACAAAAAACCCCCACAAAACAATGCATATATATATATGTGTGTGTATTTCCCACATATTATGTATATATATTACCACATATATGTATATTTGGTAATTGTGAATGTCACACAGACGTAATCATGTCCGCCTGTGTTTAATACCATATTCCTGGCACATAAGGTAAACAGTAAATACATTTGCTGTAAGAATAAAGAACGAAAGAAAACATGTCTTACCGGAATTTTCATTCCTCCACCGTCCTTCCCTAGGCCCTCTCCTTTTTTCCAGCCCATCTTCTCCAACATCTTCCGACCTTTGTTGCTATCAGTAATTTCACTTTAAAGAAAATTGAAGTGATAATTGATTTCTAAAAGACTATGTAGGTTACATTTACAATAAATTAATCAAAAGTATATAGAAAACCGTCATTACCTAATAAAGATACACAAATTCTCCTACATATACTACTTAATAGAAAAGCACATTTTATTGCACCAGTGACACATGCAAGAATGTTTCTGCAGCAAATCTTATAATATCTACAAGCTGGAAATAACCCAGATATCTATCAATGGTAAATGTATAAATAAACTGTGGCACATTCACGTAAGAGATTATTATACAGCACTGAAAATAAAATATACCTGTTTTGCCCGAGATTGCGAATCCGAGAAACCACCGAGGAGCCGATACTGATGCAAACACACAAGGGTTTATTTACAAGCTTGGGCCTGGGTCCAAGTATACCCGACACAGCGGAGCAGGGACTTTGACCCCGAGACTAAGAGGCGTAGCAACTTTATAGGGGCCAGTGGCCAATGGGATACGCAGAAAGTTGCACAGTCATGCTGGTCCACTTGCAGGTGGCCGATTGAATTACATTTTACCCTAAAGTATCCATTTGAACTGGCCTATCACTGAGCCGATTTCCGATTAGGGTGTGCCCTGGGCTTGACTACGGTGGGGCAGTGCCCTAAGCAGGTCGGCACAAGGTGGGTACAGCACAAAATGGAGTCAGTCCTGCTCTGCTTGTCCAGGGGTAGGGGATTTTTGTTAAATTTCCTGGGTCCCACATACCAAACAAAATAATGTTGTATGAAAAGATTATAGACACAAAATAAATACTGAATTATTCCATTTATTTAAAATTAAAAACAAACTGAATTAATCTGTTCCCACTGGAAGTCAGGAAAGGGGTTGCCTTTTGGGAAGACACAAGAATAGTGATCAAGAGGGGGCACTGGGAGGGTAGGTTCCTGGGGGTTACTGATCATTTTCTATTTCTTCACCAAGAGTGTGTATTCTACAATGGGTTTATCTTATGATATATTATTGATACTGATGCTTTTATTGGTGCACTTTTCTGTATATAAGTTATACATCAATAAAAAATAAAATGAAATAAAAATTCTCATTCCCTATTTGCATTTTGTTCTAGATTTTATGTTCTGCTATTTTAAGGATATTTTATGTTCCATCACCCTGTATTTTCAGTTCTAAAAATGTTAAATTAGCTCTTCAATAATAAGCCAAGCAGTGTCAGACCAATGTATTTCATTTTTTATTTATGCCTTCTAATTTAACTCTAATGCAATGTTTTCCAGTAATTACATCAAAAGTTTTGAAAAAAATTTGGCATGCTGCTTAGTATATCTAATTCATAATGCTGTATTTCATCAAAGCTGACGAATATAAGATGCACTGTTGTTTTATGTACCATTAAGAAAAAATTTCCGTCATACCTAACTAAAACTCTATCCAAGTAGTATATCTTAGAATTAATAAAATACATCTAATCAAAGTTTATGATTAGTTGTCAGTCTTACACAAAAAAATTCTAACTAAACTCTGAATTTATATTCTGAGAAAAAAAATGTAGCTAATATATAATTAAATGCAGAAAAATGGTCATATTGTATGTGCCTCAAAATTACATTTTTCATGTTATCAGTGCCACTTTACCAAAAGGAAAAAACTGAATCAAAGAAAAACAGTATTTCAGAGTCAACAAGAACATAGGTGAATACTGAAATAATTATAAAAAGATCGCAGTCCCCCACCCCCTCAAAAAAACAAAAGAAAAAGCAGTCCCTATTAATTTCTTACTAGTCCAACATTCTAGATATCTAGTATATAAAAATATGTTCACTCAGAGGCACCTGGGTGGCTCAGCTTGTTAAGTGTCTGACTCCAGATTTCAGTTCAGGTCATGATCTTGGGAGTTGTGAGATTGCGCCCCACATCAAACTCTGCACTGAGCATGGAGCTTGCTTGAGATTATCTCCCTCTTCCTCTCCCTCCCCCTGCTTGCATGCGCTCTCTTAAAAGAAAAATGTTCGTTCAAGTGGGCTAGAACATTAGCATGTGTACATATATCTAAGTATATAGAGAATGGAATTCTAATATTAGAGGAAAATGTAACTTAGATACAGTATTTCCATACTTTTATGAACCATTCCTTTAAAGGCTACTTATCAGAATATATAGTCCTATAAGTCTTATCACTCTACAAACGTGATTAGGGTACAAAGAATGTATTGAGCAATTAAAATTTAATACTTACAAATGAACAGATGCAGGAGCATCATCTCTTTGGAAAGTCCCTTCACTTCCAATCTGCTCCCTCCGTTTTCCAGCTCTATCTTTGTATTTTGGATTCTTCAATGCCTTTTCATCTTCATAGTCTGTATTCTTTATAAACATGAAATATTCATTGAAGAAAATTAAAGTGATAAATAAAATGTACTGTCTGTATATTTGCTTTACTTGGCAGATATGGTTCAATGTGGGCTCTATTAAAACAACAAATTAAAATAGACCATGATATAAATTAAGATAATTATACTAGAGTATGCTATTCTCATTCTATCTCCTTTAAAATGTTTATATTACTTCAAACTGTAGAACATAAACCATATATAGAAGATAAATCACATATAAATTGTAATGTGTAATCATAAAAAAATAATAGAGTGAAAATATAGTACAGTTTGACTTAATACTGTGTCTCATATTCTTGTGAACTGCCAGTATTCAAAGAAATATGTAGAACCCCTGAGTTTGGCAAAAAATCTACTTTTCTCTAAGAAACTAAAAGTTCCAACAGACCTAAAATAGTTTGGTGTTATTCCTTAGGAGAGAAAAATGTATAAAATGCTTAAAAAAATGGAAAAGGGCAGATACTCTCCTACTATGGAAATTATAATAGTTTTTTTGCCTCAATGTAACTCCATTTATAGGATTAGTCAGCCACTCAAGAAATATTTACTGAATAACAAGTGTGTATGCAGAGAAACTTGTAATCCCAGAAGATAGACACATCTGACCTTCAACATGTTACCATCTGACTGGTTCAACAAGAAAAGTAAGCACAAGATGCAGCAGTGGCCCAAAAGAAAGTAGTCAGTTTAGCTTGGGGCTTCAGAGAAGGCTTCTCTTTCCCTTTTTTATGACTTGTTGATCTTTATATAAATTATGACATTCACTGAAAGATGTTAGGGAATGCTAATACAATTCCGGGAAGTACCACAGAAGTTTTTACTTAATTTGTATCTTAAACGGAGAAGAAAATAAAGAACCACCAACCCTAATGGGCTTTCCTCCAAAAGATGAGTTAAAACTTTAAGAAAACATTTCTCACCTGAATATCTTCTATTTTCCTCCCAAATTAGTCCCTCAACATTTTTTCTATTATGATTACTTGTAGTGTGAAAAATCACAAAAAATACAATTTTACAGAAAAATGTTACTTCGGCAGCATTTTTCCAACATCTTCATGAAGCATAAAAACTGCTGGACAAATCCACATAAGAACTCTAGAGTCCAGGGATGCTTGGGTGGCTTAGTGGTTGAATGTCTGCCTTTGGCTCAGGGTGTGATCCCGGTTTGGGGATCGAGTTCTGTATCAGGGTCCCTACGAGCCTGCTTCTCCCTCTATCTCTCTGCCTCTCTTTCTGTGTCTCTCATGAATGAATGAATGAATGAATGAATGAATGAATGAATAAATAAATAAATAAATAAATCTTTTAAAAAAAAAAGGAACTAGATTCCAGGGGCATCTGGCTGGCTCAGTCAGAGAAGCATGCAACTCTTGATCTCGGGATTGTGAGTTCAAGCCTCACATTTGCTGTAGAGATCACTTAAATAAACCAAAAAAACCACCTGGATTCCATATCTAATTCTGTCATTTATCAGCTGAGTGACCCTGATCTTAGTTTCTCAAATGTAAACTGGAGATATTAATTACCTACCTGGTCTACTGATAGGACTAAATGGTAACCCTTTTTTAAACTGTTGTGATATAATTAAGATATAATAAACTACAGGGACGCCTGGGTGGCTCAGTGGTTGAGTGCCTGCCTCTGGCCCAGGGCGTGATCCGGGGGACCCAGGATTGAGTCCTGCATCGGGCTCCCTACTTCTCTCTCTCTCTCTCTGCCTCTCTCTCTATGTCTCTCATGAATAAATAAATAAAATCTTTAAAATATATATATAATAAACTACATATAAAGTATGTAATTACCTCTGAGATTTGTAAACATCTATGAAACCATCACCACAATCAAGACAGTAAATATATGCATCTCCCACAAAAGTATCTTCATCCTTCTTTGTAATCCATCCCTACAGAGCCGAACTTACATCCTTCCTCTCTGGTACCCAGGCTACTCACTAATCTTTCTGTCACAATATGTTAGTTTCCTCTCCTAGACTTTGATGTAAATGGATGTATACAATGCATACTCTTGATGTATGGCTTCTCTCAGCATAAGTATTTTGAGGTTTATCCATATTCCAACCTGTATCATTATCCATGTTCCAACCTGTATCAATAGCTCATGCTTTTTCTATGCTAAAGAGTATTTGACCATATAGATTTACCATAATTTGTTTATCCATTCATGATAGATACGTGAGTTTTTTCCTATTTCTGGTTACTAGAAAAAAAGCTGTTAATACCATAATGAAATATCACTTTCACACCGATGAGAGCAGGTAGTATGCAAAAGACAAGAATAAACAAGTGTTGGTAAGGATGTGGAGAAAAGTGGATCCTTGGGTACTGTTGGTGAGAACGTAAATTAGTGCAACTACATGGAAAACAGAATGGAGGTTCCTCAAAAACTTAAAAAAGAAAATACCACAGGATCCAGGAATTCCACTACTGTGTGTATTTGCCCAAAGAAAATGAAAACACTAATTTGAAAAGATATATGCACTCCTATGTTTACCAGAGCATTATTTACAATAGCTCAGATATGGAAGCAGCCCTTGTGTCCATCAAGAGATGAATGGATAAAGATGTGGTGTGCACACGTATAACGGATTATTACTCAGTGATAAAAAATAATGAGATCTTGCCCTTTGTGAGAACATGGATGGACCAAGAGTTAGTATGCTAATTGAAATTAAGTCAGACAGAAAAATGCAATGTAACTTCACTTGTATATATAGAATCTGAAAAACAAAACAAACAAAAATTAGAAACAGACTTATGAATACAGAAAACAAGGTGGTAGCTGTTAAAGGGGTGGAGAGGTGGAGGGTGGACAAAATAGGTGAAGGAGGTACAAACTTACAGTCATAAAATAAGTCACAGATAAAAACTATAGCATAGGGAATATAGTCTATAATATTTTAATAACATTATATGGTGACAGACTTATTGTAAGGATCATGTAATGTATAGAATTATCAAATCACTAAATCACTATGCTTTCCATCTGAAACTGATGTAACATTGTATGGTAACTACATTTTGATCACAAAAAATAAAATTTTTAAAAAAAGGTTTTCCAAAGAAAGAAAAAAGCTGTCACGAACATTTGTTTATAAGTCTTCATATGAACATATGGTTTCATTTCTCTTGTGTAAATACCTTGGCGTAGAAAGGTGAATCACATGGCAGGCATACATTTAACTTTTAAGGAAACTACTATTTTCCCAAGCAATTGCACCACTTTACATTCTCACCAAAAGTATATGAGAATTCTAATTCCTTCACATGCCTACCAACACTTGACAGGGATTGTCTTTTTACCTAGTTCTAATTTGCAATTCCCTGGTAATACTGGACATCTTTTCATGTGTTTAGCTTCCATCTGTACAGCTGCATTGGTGAAGTGTCTATTCAAATCTTTTGTTCACTTTTAAATTATTTTCTTATTAATGGACAGAAGACATGAATAGACATTTTTCCAAAACAGAAATCCAGATGGCTAACAGACACATGAAAAGATGCTCAACATCACTTATCGTCAGGGAACTACAAATCAAAACAATGAGATACCACCTCCCACCTGTGCAAACAACTAAAATTAATACAGGAAACAACAGATGGTGAGGATGTACAGAAAAGGGAAACCCTCTAACACTGTTGGTGGGAATGCAAACTGGTGCAGCCACTCTGGAAAATGGTATAGAGATTCCTCAAAAAGTTAAAAATAGAACTACCTTATGACCCAGCAATTGCACTACTAGGTATTTACCCAAAGGATACAAAAATACAGATTCGAAAGGATACATGTACCCTCAATGTTTATAGCAGCATTACCAACAATAGTCGAACTATGAAAAGAGCCCAAGTATCCATCAACAGATGAATGGATAAAGAAGAGGTGGTAGATATATACAATGGAGTATTACTAAGCCGTCAAAAATAATGAAATCTTCCCATTTGCAGTGACGTGAATGGAACTAGAGTATATTATGCTAAGTGAACTCAGATAAAGATAAAAATACCATATGATTTCACTTATGTGGAATTTATGAAGCAGATGACTATATGGAAAGGAAGAAAAGACAGAAGTAAACCATATGAGGCTCAACAACAGAACAAATGGAGGGCTGAGAGAGGGAGGTGGATAAGCAATGGGTTAAACAGGTATTGGGTATTAAGGAGGACACTTAGGACAAGCACTAGGTGTTATACCAGGTTAATCACTAAATTCTACTCCTGAAACCATTATTACACCATATGTTAACTAGAATTTAAATAAAATTCTGAAAAATAAGAAATGAATAAATAAATAAAAATAAATTGCTTCCTTAATGAGTTTTGTGATTTCTTTATAAAGTCCAGATATAAGATCTATGATTTTTGTCAGATACAGGATTTATAAATATTTTTCCAAGTCTGTGGCTTATCTTTTCATTCTCTTTTTAAGTAGGTTCTATGCTCAGTGTAGAGCCCAATGAGGGGCTTGAACTCACCACCCTGATCAAGACCTGAGCTGAGATTGAAAGTAGGATGCTCAACCAACTGAGCCACTCAGGCGCCCCACATCTTTTCATTCTCTTAATAGTGTCCTTGGAAGAACAGAAGTTTTGGAGGAAGTGTTATTTATTACTTTGCTCTTTTATGGATTCTGCTTTGGTATTTGATATCTTTAAAAAACAACCTGTATCTAACTTTTTTAAAAAGGTTTGCTTCTAGAAACTTTATGAAGTTTTAAATTTATATTTATGATCCATTTTGAGTTCATTTTTATACATGTTACAAGGTATAGATCAAAGTTCTTTTGTTTGTTTTTGCATATGGCTGTCCAAATGTTCCAGCATTCTTTGTTGGAAAAGGCCATCCTTTCTCCACCAAATTGCCTCTACATCTTTGTTGAAAGCCATATACATATTACCCTTCCCTTACATCTATGTATTTATCTGTGCAATCTATTTCTCAACTCATTATTTTGTTCTCCTGACTTATTCATCTTTATGCCAATACTATACTGTCTTAATGTGGTTTATAAGTTTTGTCTTCCAAAAATGTTCTTCAATGGTACCATTTTAATCCACGTTTTTTAAAAACCAGAAATGACTATTTGAATATTGGGTATTATTATTTTTCTATTCCAGCCTCAACAGTTATTGAGGTAAATAGTAACCAACTAACAAAAATTACATAAATCTCAAAATCATTCTGAATAACTTATTTTTATATATCAAATGGACTATACAGATTAAAGACATTTTTACTCAAAACCAGAGGCACAATTAACACATGTAACAATATTTAACACTCTTACCTGCAAACCATATTTTACTCGTATTTTCTTTAATTCTTTTCTCCTTTCCAACTCTTTTTCCTCCTTACTTAGTGCTGGACCAACTAAGGAAAAAGTGAGTTTGTTTAAAAAAAAATAAAAACACTAAGTCTGGACAGATATTATATAGAATACTATAATTTAATAATAATAAATTAATACTATTCCATCTGCATATTAACTAAAAGTCCAAATAAACATTACTATAAAAGAATCTTTGGTTGTGGTTACGTCTTTTTTTTTAAGATTTTATTTATTCATTCATGAGAGACAGAGAGAGAGAGAGAGAGAGAGAGAGGGAGGTAGAGACGCAGGCAGAGGGAGAAGCAGGCTCCATGCTGGGAGCCCGACATGGGACATGGGACTCGATCCCGGGACCCCAGGATCCCGCCCCAAGCCGAAGGCAGGTGCCAAACCATTGAGCCACCCAGGTATCCCCATTGTCCTTTCAATATTCTGGTAACTAAATCTACTTGGAAAGTAAACCAAAACCTGAAGATAATAGGAATGTTACTGTATAGATAACAAAAGAACACTGAACATCTTAATTTTCTGATATATTATAGCAGAATTTCAAACGCAGAAATATCGCTAATTTTCCAAAGGAATACAGGCATATAAAGATCACTGAATCCAAGATTCACATTACTTTGTAATGTGCCATACTCATTTTCATAATCTAGTATGAGAAAACAAAAAATATAAAATGAACACGTATAGTCGGTATTTGAGGGGAAAATTTGATGTGAAAAAAATTACTTCTTACTGGTGCAAAGTATCTATCTAAAATTTAAAAGCCTCTAAAAAAAATAAAATAAAATAAAATAAAATTTAAAAGCCTTTGATGAGTGGATTTAAGCAAGATAGCAACCTCTTACGGTGTTATTATAGAAAATAATGGCAAAAAAAAAAAAAAGAAAGAAAAGAATGGCATATATACAGATGATACATCAATGAAACTATCAGGTAAGGGGTGCCTGGGTGGCTCAGTCAGTTGTGTCTGCCTTCAGCTCAGGTCATGATCCCAGGGTCCTGTGATCAAATTCCACACCCGACTCCCTGCTCAGAAGGGAGTCTGCTTCTCCCTCTCTCTCTACCCTTCTCCCCTGCTTGTGTTCTCTCTCTCAAATAAATAAATAAAAATCTTGAAGAAGAAAAGAAGAAAAAACTGTAAGAAGGAAAGCAAACATATTGGGGCACCTGGATGGCATCTGCCTTCAGCTCAGGTCATAATCCCAGGGTCCTGGGATCAAGACCCACATTAGACTCCCTGTTCAGCGAGGAGTCTGCTTCTCCCTCTTCTGCCCACCCACTGCTCAGGCTCGCTCGCTCACTCACTCTCAAATAAGTAAAATCATAAAAAAGAAAGAAAGAAAGAGGGCCTACATGGCTCAGTCGGTTAAGTGTCTGCCTTCAGCTCAGGTGGTGATCCCAGGTTCCTGGGATAGGGTCCTGTGCCAGGCTCCCTACTCAGCGAGGAACCTCCCTCTCCTTCCTGAGTTTGCTCTCTCTCACTGTCTGTCTCTCCCTCTCAAATAAATAACATCTTAAAAAAAAAAAAAAGGAAGAAAGATAACAAACATATCAACCAATAACTTTTAACACCCTGGCCTATTATTTTCTACACTATTATGTGACAGAGTTTAACTATGGATGACTTTTTCATATCCATAAATAGAAGTCAAAAGAAAACCAATCTTTACTATAATGATGTCACAATTACCCTTTTGAAGGACACTTAGTTATCACAGCAGTGCTGCTTTCAAAGCCTATTAAAATGTATTAGCAAAAATAGCTAATGATTACGAGTCAGAGAACAATCTAATACTATAATAGCACAACTAAATTATTACACAGAAAAATCAACTAAAACAATAATCTACTAGTTTAAAAAAAATGAACTAAAATCATCGACTAGCCTAGGATTCAAATTTCAAATATGTGTCATTTCTTAGTCTCACCTGATAATATTTACTGAAACATAAATATATCTCAATAGAGTATTATATTAATTAGATATGAAGCTGGTAGCTGATACTTTTTTAGAACACTCCAGTGAATTAAACAGAAAAGTTAGCATGCCTACATATAACAATGTTTCACATACCAAAACATTCATCTTTCTTATCAAGACGAAGGTGAGCTCGCACTTGTCCTGGTTCACAGCCATCACAGGTATCACTGCCAGGGTGGATGTGAAAAGACAGTACAGTCTCTCCAATTTTCACTTCATCACCATGCTCAAGTACATAAGGGTCACATTTAGTTTTAGGCTAAAGGAAAAAATTACAAAACAGAAATCCAAGAGAGTTACATAAGATTATTTTACATCTACCATAAGTAATGTCTGATTAAAATAAATACATATTTAGGATGGTTCTCAATGAGATAGACACACATATACACACACACAGCACACATTTCCACAACTTGAGGATGAAATAATGTTCAACCAGTGGAGAAGATACCTGAACTGAGCAACTTCTTTTATATTATCAAAACCCGCTAATCTCATCTCCATGCGTAATCCTAGAGAAATACCCAACCCAAACGTCAAACAATCTATTACCAAAATGAATAACCATTACAGTCAAAAAGATAAAGTGTTAAGGGGTTAAGTGCGTATTTCCCTTTTTTTCCTCCTTTTCTCTGATAATTCAGTTTTATTTCACTTTTTATTCTTACAGACTAAGGCCTCCCCCACTCCCTTCCATATATTTTCTTCCATGTATTATGTGCTAATAATAAGCACCTTGGTGTATGTTAGTGATACAAGTTAACTGGATAGAAAAAAACCTCTGTCTTCAAGAAGTACTCAGTTTAGCAACATTTCCATTAAACAGATTTTTTTAAAAATACAAAAAAAGAAGTGCCCTTAAAGTTACACTAACAATATTTACTCTGAATAGCTTTAAGATGCATTTATTTCTAAAACAAGGTATAGATACATAATTAGAAAATAAAACTCAAGAGTTAAGTATCCACTTACTATATACTTTTTTCAGCCCTTTCTGGGAATTCCTTTCCATGTAATACATTTGGGCTTAAATAGTAATCTGAATCAAATGATATGTATAACTATAGCCTTCAGGATTAAAAATTTCAGTTCATTTTTTAAAACTTATGTGTAAATAATTAATTTAATATATATACACTTACCTGAAGAATCTGTTTTCCATTAACAATTGTACCATTTTGACTACCTTGATCCACAAGGACATAACTTTGTAATTCATGGTCAAAATAAATTTCTGCATGAAACTTAAAAAAAAAAATTGAGGTAATTAAAAGTATAATACTTTTTATTTTTAAACCACAGATAACTTCTCTCTCATAGAATATGATAGACTTAAGTCTCTGATAAAAAAGATAAAATAGTAAAATTGAATTAAGTAAGCTCTACACCCAATGTGGGGTTTGAACTCATGACACCTCAAGATCAACAGTTTAAGCTCTACCAACTTTAGCCAGCCAGGTACCCCCAAATTTTACTATTTTTAATATTTTTTTTTTTACTGAATACAAAAGTATTACAATGCCTCTGGTAGAAATGTGAAGGCTACAGAAGAAAAAGTCACCTATAATTCCACCCACTACTGCTTTTAATAATTTAGTGTCTCCTATTTTCTACTTTTATAATATAATTGAGATTATACTATATAAACAATTTGAAATTATTTTTTCAGCTAATAAAAGTATTGATCTTTATCATTTAAAATTCTTAATACAGAAAGTGATTTCAAACATTCAGGATGAACTTCTTTTTTAAAACATTCTATTTTTTGGGATCCCTGGGTGGCGCAGCGGTTTGGCGCCTGCCTTTGGCCCAGGGCGTGATCCTGGAGACCCAGGATCGAATCCCACATCGGGCTCCCGGTGCATGGAGCCTGCTTCTCCCTCTGCCTGTGTCTCTGCCTCTCTCCCTCTCTCTCTCTGTGACTATCATAAATAAATAAAAAATAAAAATATAAAAAAAAATAAAACATTCTATTTTTTAAAATAATCTCTATACTTAACATGAGGCTCAAACTCACAACCCCGAGATCAAGAGTCATGTGCTTTACTGACTGTGAGCCAGCCAGGTGCCCCCTCAGGGTGAACCTCTCAGAGCAGTTTTCCAGATTTTCAACACTCAGGACTAATCATTCCCTCCTTGCTCCACAGTACTTTGTTTACGTAACAATTACACTATACAAAGTTACTTCATCTGTGATAGTCGTTGTATGGCTCACAATTACTGCTTCTATTACATTTTTGCTTATTATTCAGTACATAATAGAGCCTCACATATAATGGGCATATATACTCAGTACATGTCTATCTGATTGGATAAAGAACTGCAGACATGTAATTTACAATTTCATAATACACTGCTGTAGGAATGTAAAACTGCATACCTGCTTTAGAAGGGTATAGCAGTTCCTCAAAAGTTTAGAAAGAATTA